>NC_045724.1:22339185-22650883 GCF_009834535.1 Camelus ferus
CGAGGACAGGCTGGCGACACTCACCAGGACAGCCTCACAGGCTCTTAAACACCTGACAATTATTAGGTTTGCGGCATTGAACACGCAATAATCACACACGGTACTCTCTTTAGAAGACCACGCTACAAGCACAAAGTTTGAAAAACACATTCGCTGACGTCACTCCCTAGCCGGGACCTCGTGTGCAATGTTGAGATGGGCCCAGGTCAGGAACACCGTCGTGCAGTGACTGCAGCATCTGGTGGCTGGTGGGTGTGTAGGTTATGAAAGGGGGAGAGACTGGGAACTCTTTACATGAGCTGCGCCTGAGCCTCAGGGACTGTGATACAGACACAACCTGCCTTTGTCCCTTCTTCCCTGGAAAGGAACCTAAACTGCACTGCCGGCCAACTGCAACCGCACACAAGCGCCCCAAGCTGGCCGGCCATCACCTCTCTCTAACGCCGGCCTGGACTACAGACCATAGCGGTGTTAGCTCTGCCTGGACGTCTTCCCCATTTCCCATCCACGGTATACGATGCTGCCAGATCACTCATCCTCAATCGCGTTTCTAACCACCTCTCAGCTCTGCCAAAATCCCACGAGCCAGCATTTAAGGCTCTGCATGACAAGGTGCCACTTGTCTAAGCGTCCCCGTCCTGTTGTTCCTCACACATACGTTATGCTCTGGGCAGGTTCCTCTTTGTTGCCCTGCCTCCTCCTCTTTGCTGGAGGTATTATACAGCCCTGTGCCCTTTCTTTTTCCAACCCCGACTGGTAAAATCCTCGTCTCAGTGTCACCACAGCTTTCTAACGGCTCTCCTCATCTCAACCCCTGACAAACCGAAGGCTCTTGCATCCCCCATAGCATCTTACGCATCAAAGATTTACTCCCTTCGTGATTTCTGGAAGTATCGATACAGGTTTCTTCTCATTATCAGTTACATGACACTATCAATTCAGTTAAGAAACCAGGAAGACGAAAAAGCACTCATCAGCACCAGGAACAAACCATTAGCAACGTTTCCAAACGATCTCTCTTGCAGAACAGGTGCTAAAGGCCCCAGACTGAGAGAACTTTCCTCCCACCAAAGTCTTGAGACAGCTAACAGCCACCTCTCACCCCGAAGCTCCTCTGTAACTTCTTTGATCTAAACACACACACACAGAGCAAGAACACCTCAATCAGGGGCTAATTTCGCTTTAACTGCAGGTACTTTTGGTGACTTCTAGCCATTAAGTACTCACCTCCCCGCCCCCTTCAAAGGGGAAGACGGGGGAAGACACAGAGGCAGGGAAAGGTGAGGGAGGTCCTGCCTCAGGGGTCGGTGGGGGCAGAAGCCCTGCACCTTCAGCCACAGAGAAGGAGGCTTCATGAAGAACAGGATGGCGATGACACCCACACTGAGATGATTACAAACCATACAGTCATCGGCCCGGAGGGAGAAAAAGACTTCTGGAGCTTGCCGGTTACCTCAGCAAGGGGACGGGAGGAGGGCTTACCGTTGATAAGGTAGGGGTGATTGCAGCACTTCCGTAATTCCATCATAGTGTTTAAAAGGTTAGGTACGTTAGCTTGACCACCACCTTTGGAAAGAAACGTAAAATTCTTCTCAAGGATGGCTCGGTAATATTTCTTCTGAATGTTTGTTAGCTCAACTTCAATGATCGTTTCTTCCTTGGGGGCCAAGTTCTTTTCCACATCTTCCTTGAGACGTCTCAACATCATTGGCTTTAGAATAGCCTGGAGTTTTTGCACCTAAAAAAGGACCTTACGTAAATACTGCTATCACGACTTGCCTGCATGTTAAAAACATACTCCAACGTGAAGGACCAGGGTTCTCGTATTTATTTACCACTCTTATCTATGGGTCATGTGTCAAAGCCAGGGAAGGCACGAAGGCACGCATCTGACAGCTTCCACAACGGAAGTGCACGCGGCTGAATCGGCCGATTTCCAGTGGACTGCCTCACCCGCCGGGGAGCCCTGAACAGCCACGAGGCTTGCACGGTACTCAGCGGGAAAGAACCCAGTTTATTCTGTTAGTTTTCCCTTCTGTTTGTCTTAAGCCTGAGGATGATGAGGAAGGAAGAGACCATGTCGTGGGAATGCCACGCTTCCGCTCTCTTCCCTTCTAGAAAGTGCTGCCAGGATGCGTGAGAGCCAGGAGCTCCATCCCTGCCCCAGTGAGCAAGCAAGAAGCCTCTCTCTGTTCTCTTTTCTGCTGAATGGTAACAGGACACAGCACACCAGACAGCTCTTATTTTAAGAAAAGCGGAACAGAACAAAACAGACTTCACTAAGAACTAAATTGAGAGGTTTCAGACAGAGAGTTAGGGGAGGGGGCACAGAGAGACCAAGATCCCAAGCATATCTCCATGTTGATTAAATCAACACCCACATAACTCTTGTGCTGGGTGAAAAAAACAACCACTTTTCATACCCAGTATCCCATTTATTTCTCAAAGAAATCCTGTGGGGTCGTTAGGACCTGTGCTTCTAAACAAAAATATGTAGACTCAAGGGGGCGGGGTGGGGCCCAGCTCAGCGGCAGAGCACGTGCTCAGTGTGCACGAGGTCGTGGGTCCAATTCCCGGTAGCTCCAATAAAAATAGTAAAGTAAATAAAACCTAATTACCCCCTCCAAACAAAACAAAGCAAGCAATGTGACCAAGCGTACAGTTAAGAAATAAGACTAGAACCTCAAAACTCCAGGAGGGAACTAGCTTTGCAAATTTCTGACAGGTCCCCCAAAAGCACACACAGCAACACCACCCAACGGAGGGGCTCGGCAGCTGGAAATGACACCAGCCGGTCTGCAGCCTCCCTGCCCATCTCAACAGCCCTCGTGAGGGCCAACAGACAAACCAACAAGAAAACCGCCGTCACGAAGGCTCAGGACGCCCCAGGAAAGGGCGGGGGAAGCTCGCCCGTCCACCAGGCTGGGGGAGGTGCACCCAAGTGCCACTGCAGAACGCTCAGGCCTCAGGGCTCTGCCCTCTCTCGGGGTGGCCGCCCACGGCGTGACTGAAACGCAGAGTCGGCGCGGCCAGTACCTGCTCCTCTGTCTTCAGGTCGCCGAATTCTTGCATGAAGGTGGTTTCCGAAGGGAAGCGACTCGGTTCCAGGAAATGGAGCAGGCTGAACAGCTCCTCCACCGTGTTCTGGAGCGGGGTCCCCGTCAGCAGCACTTTGTGTTCCTGCAGGGACGCGAGGAAAGCAACTGAGCAGACGGCAGCAGAGGCCGCAGCCCCTCCCGAGGCTCGCAGCATCCTGCATCTACTCAGCAACGCTGAGTGCCAGCATCCACCCTCCTGAGGTACAGGAACAAGGCACGAAGGTGGGGACACCAGAAACGTGGTCCCTGTTTCAGATGGATTCATGGACCCCCGTTAAACCCATCTTACCATTTTGTGTCTGCCCAGGATTTTAGGGACACACTTTGGTGCTGTGGCTTCGCAGGCCCCCTACATCTCCGGGCTTCGTTCCCCATCAAATGACCTTAAGTCTGTCCCTAAAATCCCTAGGACGAAGCCGGTCTGCTTCTCTCTGTTCTGCACATCGACGGCGCCCTCACCGCCCTCCCCATCTGCTTCCTGTGTGACTCACTTCAGAGACAAAATGTCTTCCACACACAACAGCACGCGAAAAACTATTCTGTTCTGCAAACATTTCAGACTAGCAAAGAGGTCAGCTGGGTTTGAAATACCACAATCAACTTTAAAAAAAAAAAAAAAAAAGACATGCTATATCTAACTTTGTCTCTTTGGACCAAGTGAGGTATTTCTTTAAAGCAGTTCTTCCTGTCACAAGTGCTTTCTCCAGCTTTCCTTAAGCCTTTGCACCCTTGTCCTTCTATTTCTACGTAGCTGACATGGTGACCAGTCTTAACGACAGTGAACTTATTAACCTTAAGGACCTTATTTTCTACTTTGGCCTTTTGCTACACAGTACAGTTAACCAAACTATTTCCAAAAGTGGCTATACCTTCCAGGAGGTTCAAAAGCAATATTCTGACTTAACCTGAAAGCTGACAAGGCCTGGCTGCTGGGCAGAGAGTTCTGCTCAGTAAACACTGGATGAGTGAGACACCTGAGGACATGCTAATTTTCTTAATATCTACCATGTCTTATCTGTCAGTGAAGCTCTTTGAAAGGAAGAGGAAGCCGTTCAATTTGCTTTTATTCTTCCTTTTCTCCCTTTTGAAAAAAAAGAGGTCTCTGATTCAGAAAGATACACAGACCACTATCATCCTTCAGCTCATTAAATTCATGAGGAAGGAGTCTGCAAATCAATTTGAGATTTTCTAATGTAGAACCATACTGGTTGTCACGTGGGCTGTGGTCCCTGACATATTCAAGTTTGGAATTAACTCATCCAAGAATTTTTAAAAACATTGCCACAGATTCAGGAAAAGAGTTACTGCGCTGGAAGACCTGTACTGGTACTGAGGACTGCCTCCCGGCTTTTCTGTATCCCTCGTGACCAAGTTAAATTCTGAGCCGCGAACCAAATACATCAGAAAAAGCCTTGTAAGCTATTCATTTCCAAATCAATTTACGTGAAAGAAGGAAAAGAACTTCTTTCTTATGCAGCTCTTCCCCAGTGGCTGCTGAAAGCCAGTTACACCAAATGATCACACGTATGACCCTTCGGTGAGGCTGCATGAGTAGCGGAATAAAACGTTCCCATTTGAAAGTGACTATTAAGCAACATACAGTTAATACGCAGGTGTCATAAAAGGTCGAGCAGGAGACGGACTATCAAGCGTATCACCTCCAAGTTCAACTACGCCAGCAGCGAGGCTCCTGGCTTGAAAATGTTACTGTTCTTTTTAGCTCTGATGGAGTGATTTCCACTTAATTTCATTGCAGCGGACTCCTTTTTAATTTGCATGAGGCCTCCTGACAAAGATGAATCCATGGAGAACCACCATTACCTCCAGAGAGACCCCTCCTTTGCCGACAGGGACAAGGAGAGGGCGCTGCCTCCAGGGCTCCTGCAGAGCACAGCGGGGACCCTCTATGTCCCTCGCGGTATCATGCTCACTAGCATTTCCTTTGCGATGGGGAGGTGAAGACACTCGCTGGTCCTCCCTTCCTGAGAACACACCTGAGGGTAACCCTCGTCAAATGCACCTTCATCGTAACTGAGTCTCGTGCAGGTAACAGCAGTCCCCAGCGAGCTGCTCCGAGGCTGGATGGAGTTATTATTCGCTGTTTTCACCGTGACTTATTTTAAGAAAGGTGAATTAAAAAGTGGCCAGTGCGTTAAGTTCTCATGATGCATATTTTAAGTAAGGATTTTAAGACCAGACAATGAGCTGTTCAGAACCGGGAAAATACAGTTATATTCCAATTCTGAACAATGACAATGTGTTCCATCTAGAAAACAGCTCTTATGAGATAAAGATTCTTGACCATCAGAAAAACAATTACTTCGTTCATCTGCTAATCAGAGCTTCCTGTGGTGAGCCATGAATGAATTACAGGTGTGCCAAGTCCCTGGGGCAGCCAGCAGGGCTGTGGCAGTCAGGTTCCCGAGACCGGTCACCTGTGGTAGTGGGCAGCCTTCTTGGCTTACCCCAGGATGACACACAAATATTGTCACTTTCCCCGTGTGCCACCACATGAAAAAGGCTGGGGAACGCTGCACTGTGTAACAGAAAAGTTATCTGGATAACAGACTCTAATCCATTAATGAAGTGTTACTATTAAACAACAGAAAATCCTTTGAAATCTCCCAGTGACAATTAGATTGTCTGATGTTGACAGAGCTGAACTCATGCACCAGTGAAGGACCGTTTTGCAGTAAGAATCTACTGTCTGGGAGTACAGGAACTAATAACAGAAAACAATTTAGATAAACTCAGATGGCTACTGAAGCCTTCAGGAAATGGCACTGCCACCGTCTCTTACACGGACCACTGTGAAGAAGGATCCCTGCTCAGGAGACACGGTAGACAGTTCACGAGCACGGATGTTTAGCAAAAACTATAGGTTTATTTCCATGTGACGCAAAGCATCACCTGGAGAGAGTAAAGCACAGCCACCGAGTTTCTCTTTTCCACACGCTTAGCCAGGTCTTCCCGACTCTCCACCCTTTCTAAGTGTTCTAATTTGTTCTGTGAATTGAACACCAAATAATATAAATGATTCTGAGAATGGTCTTAAGGATGGGAAATCCCATTCTAAATAGGATAATTCAGTCAGACGTTTTCCTTTAAACAAAACTAGATTTTGTTTGTTTTTAATTAAAAGAATAGCTGGCTAATCCAATTCCCTTAATTTAGGAATAAAAGAAGCCGCTTCAAAGAACCAGCTGCAACCGAAAGCTTTTAAGTGTTCTTTTCGACGGTACCAGTCTTCAGTAAAAAACTGATAGCCGTGAACATATATAGAACAGTCCTTCCCATCTCGAACTCTCAATTAACAAGAGATCAAATGAATCCATAGAAGTCAACACTAAAAGGGATTTAAAAAAATATTTTTGTACTTTTTAAAAACTCATCAAAACATCCAAGACATGCTAAATATAGTAACTTTGCTTTTAAAATGTACATTAAAAATAAAAATAAGCAATCAAAATGTACCCTGTAAACTGCACAGTAAAAAGCCTGAGGTTGACTTAGTCATGTAGCCATTTTTGCCAGAAAATGATACAGCCGTACAGAAAGGAACGGTGCTCACACCCTACCCCTCTCTACAGCATGTTGTCCCATGATACTTCCACTGAAGAAAATCTAGAAATTCCTCATCTGGAAGACCTGACCATCTCTTGGGAAGCTGGAAGACCATGGGACAGGCATGTTCTAAAACTCCAGGTCAAACTCAAGGTCCTGTAACTCCCTGAACTTCTAAGTGTCTGCATGAACTGGACCAATTCCAGATATTGATTCAACTCACTGAGAACTCACACGTACAAGTCCTACTGGACCCTGGATGCCGAAACCTACGAGCCCTGGAATATACCTGGATGATCATCCCGGAGCTAAAGCTTGGCCCAGCAGCTTACGAAATGGCAGTATTCACAAGCAAAAGGAAAAGCAAATACTTGAAACTCATTTCCATGAAAACACCACGACTGTACTCTGCTGCGAGACTAAGGTGCAAAGAAACCAGCCAACGGCATAAGAATCAGGAAGACGGCAGCAACTTCCAGGGAACTAACTGAACGCTCAGGAGGCCACATCCCAGCATTTGACAGGCTTTGCAAACACCCTTCAAAGGTTATCGGTCAGATTCGGAGTGGCAGGAACACTGGGTCGGTAACAATTCTACGTGGGCTCAAGGGCATCGCCAGCGCGAGGACTGACCAGGTCCATCATCTTGAGTCCCTCCAGCAGCTTGCAGTTCCTGTTCTTCAGCCTGTGGGCTTCGTCAATGACCACACAGCGCCAGGGAATACTCCGCAGCTCAGGACAGTCA
This sequence comes from Camelus ferus, assembly GCF_009834535.1. Lineage (NCBI taxonomy): Eukaryota > Metazoa > Chordata > Mammalia > Artiodactyla > Camelidae > Camelus > Camelus ferus. The sequence goes on from NC_045724.1 coordinate 22,346,593, forward strand.
GTCAGAATCATCTCAAAGGTAGTGATGATGGCATGAAACTTGTAGGACCCCTTTATCACTCGACCCTATAGGAACAACTCTCGATTATTATTTAGCATTAAAGATTACTTTAATAACTTCAAGCATAAAACACATGCATTTATTCCTTTGGGGACACCTTTATTTTAGGCAACACATATGGTCTGTTTTCAAGGTATTTTGGAGGTTTTTTAAACTGTTACAGTATAACAGAGTTTTGACACCTTTCCTTTTTAAAGGAAGTTTGAAAATTGTTAGTAAAATTTCCAAGCCAGCTTCCTCACAGATCCCATGCAGTAAAGTGCCACTAGGCGTGTCCAAGCCAGTCACATCCCACAGACTCCGAAGGGCAAAAGGCCAAAGGGATCATGTACTAAGCCAACTTTTAAAAAACTTTTTACTTTTAAATTTCATTTATTTATTTATTTATTACTTTTGTTAACTAATTTTTTGCTTTTAAAGTGCTAGCATGAGGAAAACACTCAACTCAGGGTAAAACTTAAAACAATTTCCCAAATCTAAAGATCAACACCAAAGCAGACTTCAATTTTTTTCTCCTTTAACTATTTAATTGTAGGTCATATTTTCCACTTCAGGCAAACAAATGTATAAAACAAAACTCTGTCTTATTTCCAGTTACAGGACTGCCATTTAGTGTAAACTATTTATTCTTCCTTCTTTATCATTTGTAATGCTTCTCTGTCAATAGCAAAGAATAACTCCATGTAAATAACTAGAATAAGTAAACAAACAAATGAACAACAACCATAGCAATTGCTATTAGGAGCCAAGCATAAATCCTTCCCTTTGAGTACATTTCATTCAACGTGCCAGTATCACATGCCTAGTATTTTTCACTTCAAGCAATAACAAATAAAACACACCATTCTTTCTATTCACATTTAATAACTCCATTCTTTGTTTAGCTTTCTCTGAGGGCTTGCAAAATAAATCAAATTAGCATATCAATGCATTAAATGATTTTCAACAGTCATTCAAGGTAAAAAAAAAAAAATTTCACTCATTCTAATTTAATAATTAGAATGACCAAGGCTATAAAAATAAAGAGCCAAAATCATAAGATATGGCATTACAATACAAACATAAACTGCAGATTTTGCAAATTTCTCAATTCTGCAAAACCTAGATCTTCCCCCCCTCCAAATGTCCGAGACTCTTTAACATCCAAAGCCTGAAGCTGTACATGAGGGTAAGGAGTGACGCCTGTGACGCTTTACCTGGGGATCTTTGAAGTACATTTCATACAACTGAATGGTCCGACGACTAGCTTGACTCCCATGATACACAACCACGTTCAACTCTGTCCAGGTCCGGAACTCCCTTTCCCAGTTGGGGATTGTGGACAATGGGGCAATTACTAAAAAAGGGCCATGGATTCCTTTCAAATATATCTCATAGAGAAATGTAATGGACTGGATAGTTTTTCCCAAACCCATTTCATCTGCTAAAATGCAGTTTCGCCTTTGGGAGGGAAATAAAAACAAGGAGAGTTTAATAAGTACACATACTAGACAGGGTTTTATTTTTACAAGCTGACTATATATTTATTATATTCATAAATGCAAATCTTAGATGTTCTCTTAGACACAATAAAGTACATTTTCAAACAAAATGCTCTAAGACATAAAAATTATTTCTTTACACTTTGATCAATGTCTGTATTAGTATTTGTTGAATAGACAGATATGAAGCATCCTTCCAATGGCTGCTTTTTTAAAATCATTTTTATTAGCGAGCTAAAAATGTTGAGTTACAGCTGATTAATATTTTCAATAAACTACAAAGGAAAAGAGCTGTCTAGGCTTTTCAAAAAGTGAAGAAAGACACGTTGTACATACATGTTGTACCAATTGAAAAGTAGCCAGTTTACTCCCTCCAACTGGTATTCCCTGAGTTTGTTATTGTTTTTATACTCCCTGGAACTCTCCGATTTCTTCCAATCATCAGCAGGAGGTCGCTCCTGTTTCAAATATAGTAAATCCCATTAGTGGTTTCTCAAAGACCACACGACCACGCTATTTTCAAATTAAACCCTCTGCCATTCGCCAGTTCTCACCACACGCTCTGTTTCCGGCTCCCTGGACATCAGTTTCTCAAACTCTTCGATCTTCGCTTGATCTATGTCCTGCCTCAGCTCCCACGTGCTGTCCTCGTAAGGCAGCGAGCACCACTTCACCAGATAGTGAGTCACAGGCTGGGCCGGGTGCAAACACAGCAGAGTTGGATTCATATGAAAACCATGTGCTCTCCTTCATTTATGCACAGACACTGAGCAGCAGCAACAGTAAGGAGCAGTTGGCAGAAATTTTAAAACCATGACCATTGAACAAGCAGTCCTTGGTTACAGAGTCTCAAGTCTAAACTGGAAATATTATTGAATATTATTGGAACAAATTAATTTTTATCAAAGCCATTCACTGGTAAGGAAGGTTCAAAAGCCAAAAAGCATAAAGAAATAGCTAGAAAATAACAAAGCTGATTTTGAGCCTTATTCTTATCTGTGCAAATCATCAGTGTCTGATTCAGACTTAGATGGTTAATCATCTTAGTGTGTTTACACATTTACCTAATTGGCTACTTTCTTAAAGAACGAGAAACAGGCTTGAATTTACTAGGATTGCTGCCTTTTTCTTAAAGAGACACTGCTTGTATCCAACTGCTTTAAAATAATGTGTTTGAGCTCTAGAAGACTAGAGAGCAAAACATTTTGGATAAAGCAGATCAACACGATTTCCTCTGGGCAGATCAACATGATTTCCTGTCTTTCTTGTAGAAAATATTTGAGTTTGTTTATCTTCATTTCAGGACCAAGGTACACTGACCTGGTTGTGATGTTACAAACATTTGCTGTACTATGTAAATATACTATGGGGAAAAAATTTTTTTTTCAGTACAACTAAAGCAAAACTAGGAAAGTAAACATCATGTTACAGATACAGTCTTTGAAACATCATGGTCCTCATGATAGAGTTTGGAGTAAAATGGGAATTCACTGCAAACTCTCATGAGACAAGGAAGATCCAAACACTTTATATAATTTAATATACGAGAAGTTAGGATGACAGAACACATTAAAAGCATGGTGGATGGGCACATCCTTACTCAGATACAAGGCTCAGAAGTCACTAGACTTGACTTTACTCTTACTGCCTCATCAACTGTCCTTTACAAGCTTGCAGAGCTTTGCAAAGCAACACACGCATGCCAAGACTAGAATCTCACAAAGAGAAATATTTTATATTATCCTCTGCGCATCACATTAAATGAAGCCCATCAGTGTTAAGTAACACTGAACTTCATTCTGCTACAAGAGGACTCAATTATATAATTGAAATTATATAATTTTGGGGTACATCATAGATTTATACCAAAATATACTGAATTCCTTACTGATCCTATCTGGAACTGTGCAAAATGTCAAAGTATTTGTTTCATATTGAAAAGTGATTCCTTTTAAAAAGCTCTCAAACTCAACATAAAACACATTTACTGTTACTATTAAGCCCTAAAACTAATTGTAAATCAATAAATTTCTGTTAAATTTAGACCAAGTATGTCATAATCCAAGGCTCTGACCAGGAACAGACCTAGGATTCCATGATCATTCTCCATAAACACACATAAGCTGTCTGAGTCACTGCCCCTAATACAAATGATCTTCTGTTACCTCTCCCTGGTCATCTGTGCTACGTGCAAAGTCCATTATCCGGTCAACCTCCACATAATCTGGATTAAAAAGCTCATCTTCAATCTATATCAAAGGAAACAAAAAGTTGAAATGTTTATGTAACTCCTGAGAGTAAACACTATTTCACTTTTCATGGGCAATAATATTTGGGGTCACAGCCACACAAAATTTATATATGGCAAATTCTATTATATCAATTGAAATGCTACAATTTAGCAAAATCATTTCCCCGTGAGGAAATCAGACTTCTCAGACTTTGTTAACCGGGTCTTTTAATTACTGTGTGAAACCTTTTTACTGTGAGAGAATGTTTAAGAATATTTTAAATGAAGTGTGAAATTACAATTCACTAATGAGCAATCCGAAAGGCCTATGCCGTGCAATGCATTTAGCATCCTTGAAACCACAGCTCACAGTGAAGAATCAGAGCCACGCACAGTAAGCGCTGGAGCCTTGTCACTGTTGGGAGTCGTCCGATGTCTCGTAGCCGCGCTTGTGGAATGTAATTCAAAAGCTAAATACACCGAGACCAGTGAATTCCATATTTTAGTGTGAACAGAGCTATGATGTTCAGTCGCCTTTGCCAGTCAATGTGGGCACCTCGTCTGAATATGGTCCCGGTGTTAATCAAAGTGTTCTAATGATTTTTTTTCTTTGTACTGAACATAGGGCGTTTGGCTAGAAGTATTAAGGGTAAAGAAATGAGGCTTAAATAATTGGCTTATTTAGCCAATATATTAACACTCTTTACAAAAGGGGGGTAATACTGCTTGCCTGCAGAATTATCTCCCGTAAAGGAACAGAATTCGGCTCAGAGGGAAGCTAAAGACTAAGCCGTACCTTGAAGAAGTCAGAGTCAGGTGGCTTAGAAAAGAAAAGACGTTAGTATATGTTCCTAGAGATTAATCTATCAGTAAGACAACGGCATTAAAACGCTCTGCAGAGACATACTAGCCGTCCCTCAGACACTGTCCGCATCCCCGCAGTTACCGGTTCAAGAGCTGCTCCCCTCGGTCGGCTCGGGGGTAGCAGGCAAACGCGGGGCTCCCGTGCCCACTTACAACACCCAGGTGCGGTGCTTTGAACCGTGAATCATAAAACAAAATCAGAAATACCAAAGTGTGTTTCAACCGCCTCAGGCCTTTACATAGAATTCCTCAGTAAGGCAAAAAAATCATTGAACTGTTTAGTTAATTTAAAATGTTAACATATTAAATGCACTGGGCTTGTCAAAGCTTCCAGATTCAGGTATACGATACCTACGCATTATTCACATACAGCATAAAAACTAAAAGTTTCCATAAACTGGGTTTTGATGAGAAGAGGTCTCTTTAAGACAACTTATTCTTAAACAGAACCTTTCACTGCTGAATTAAAATCCTTAACTTTACTCCTAAACACTCTGTCCTTCAAGCAAGTAATCTATGCCACCATGCATGTGATGCCATTTCCAATTTCAGTAATTTTTTTGAATAGAGACTTAAGTTGCCACGACTTAAAGGGAAGCCTGAGGTGAAAAACGGGATGCGAAAGCAGCCAGAACTAAAAATCCCAAAGGAGCAGGACCATGGAATATCTGAAGCCAGGAGCACCTATGGGACACGACAAACAGGTGGGATGTGTGGGCCTGTGCATGAGTGTGTGCATGTGTATGTGCGTGAAAGGGAGAAAGAGGGGAAGGAAACTGGTATCCTTCTCTGCTAACCCTCAAATCATCTTTTCAGACCCAAGTTCATGCTACTTCCATTCAGGACAAAATCTAAGATTTCTAGTTGCCAAGCTACCAGTAAGATAATGTATTTCAGCCTTGGTAGAGGTGAGTCACAGAGAGAGACTCAAATAGACAGGCTACATGTCCAGGGCCAGGCACAAGTCCCTAAAGTGCATCTGACTCTTGGAAACACAGTCAAATAAATCTAATGAGCAGAAGAACCAGGATATAAAGATGGGCGGGGGGCACTGCACTCTTTCATTTTCCTACCACAGATGCACAGAAACATGAGCAGAACAGATGGTGTCTCTTTCCAAAAGGAAGCTAATGATTTCAACTTGCCCAATGTCACAGACATTTCACTTTAGTTTCATTAAGAAGGGCATAAAAAATAGAACTTCCCAGTATGATCTTAGAAACTGCCCTTCCAGAGAAAAAAATCACCTAAATACTCCCCTAGACACGAGGAGTGAGTCGCATCCAAGTAATTCCATTCCCCTCAGTGCTGACTCCTATGCTGCAAAGACGCTCTAGTGCCTGTCAGAACGCAGCAGACGCAGCGGACACGCAAGTCTAGTGCAACAGCCACCAACCTGACCTCCCAGCTAGTGCAAATTTCACAACATGCCTTTGGAGGGGCATGGAAATCAGATTCAGGGAGAACACAGACTTGTCACCTGAGATGATAAGGATTGATTTTATGACATACAAGTCCATCCCTCAACCCATCTCCAAAAACAGGTTGGGGGGGGGGGTGAAGCAGATTGTGAAACAGGTATTATTTTGCATCAAATTTTACACTTCTTTACAGTTTACATTCTTTTAACTCCTTTATGGAGAGGAAAACTAATAAGTCAGCCAGTTTAATCTTTCCATGTGAACATTTCTCTTTTACCTCCTTGAGGCTGTAAGTAAAATTGAATTGGTGATCACAAGCACCTAGACCCCAGGAAGCAGGTTTGTGCGAGCATTATGTTAATGCACCTGACTCCGCCAGAGGGGAACGGGCACCTATATAAAGCCTAACATATGCAAAATAACCTTGGATAAAGGGGGGAGGCAAAGATATTAGATGTTACTCCAGCTTCTATACCACAGCACACCATTTGTGAAAGTAAGTTTAGCGAACTCTCTGTAATTAGACACTGACTCGAACAAAAAGGATTTATCACACATCTTCCCTTCCAAAAAGAAACTTTTATATCCTAGAACTTTTCCTTAATCCTTACTGTACAGTTTTTAACCCGCTAAATCTTAATAGAACCGTTGTCTACTTACTTTTCTCACTGTCTATGAACGGTACTTCCACTACAAGATTTAATCACACCATCATATTTCCACACACCATCATAAGGCCCAGTGTCTCCTAGACTAAGCAACAGGAAGAATGAGAAATTTCCTGTTTACAAATTATTTTAGCAATAACCAGTTACCAATATGCAAGTAACAGCACCAAATGAGGCAAACTAGTTTTTCTTAATAATTTACTGACCTACAATTCAAAATTCAGAACATTTTAATACTGTAAGTACTTAAGAAAATTAACCAGGGTTTCCATACCTCTGAAAGGAATTTGTTCTGGCCCTGCTTTGCCTTAAATCGTTTAATCTTTTGCTGAATTCTCTTATCTTTTTCCAGATCTTCTACAGATGCCCACTGACAATGAAGATATGAGCTAAAAGAATAAAATAACACACATGAAACAGACAGAAAACAGTTCATCCTTTATTATTCACATTCATTAATCACTCCAAAAAAATCAAACTACACAGATAATTAACAAAATAACCTGTTTAATTACTCATAGAGGCTGCTGAGTCACATTTGATATAGATATTACTGTCTGAGAATAAGAAAAGAAAATCAATAACAGCGCCTAAAATTTGCCTTCTGTCCTGAGCCTTCAGCTCTTACCCACTTTCCATTAAAAAAAAAAAAAAAAAGGACCTAATAACAAGCTGTTTTCATAAGTGAATGGATCACACTTCAATACGAAACAATTAGCACCACAGGGCGGCCTTATTATGAATTGGTTTTGAGCCTTTTATCATTAATTGAGAAATAAAAGGGTTTTGTCAAGTTAAAAAGAATTCAAATTTAAAACAGCAAAGGTAAACCTGACTTCCCCCTTCTAGAGCAACTGGGGAGAAAGGGGCCACCACCAGCTCTCTGAACAGCCTTGCCCCCAGCAGGCTCCTGATCAGCTCCCCTCGCCCAGCCTAGCTCTTCCAGGAGCTCTGAGATGGTGGCCCTCGGGGTCCCCTGGGAATGTTCCCCTCCTTAACGTCTACCCTCTCCAAGGACTGGCTAGTCTCCTCCCCTCCAGACTCACCGCAAGCCCGCTCTGAGCAGGTGCTGGGTCCTCTCAGCCTCAATTTGAATACTCCCCACCCTTTATCATCCCCGAGATGCACAGGGACACAGGGAAGATTTTACTGTACCTCTGACATTCTTTTGTTCGGTATTTCAATATTCTTCTGTACCATCATCCTCCCCCTGCCCCCCGCAATAGCCTCGACTGCCTCTTATTTCTCTTTCCGGTGATGACATTAAAAAGAAATGAGGTGCTTTCAAAATCAAGGTACTACTACTCTTAGAAATTATGCAGCCACTATAAAATATGCCAAAAATGATTTAAGGATCTGGAAAAGGCTTATGACATTAAGTATCATATCATTTTTATTTATGTAACGTCTAATATGCATTTGCATAGGTAGGACCAATTTCGTCCTACAATTGAGGGAGATGAGGACTTTAAATACATATGCCTTGTAAAGACATGCATTGATATAAACCCTGTACACACATACACACAGTGCAAATAGACTAGATGAAAATGCATCCAAATGTTAGTAATGGGTGGGTGGTTAAGATTGCAAATATTTTTTCTCTACTTTCAACTTACATTTTCCAAGTTTTCAATAAATAGTACACAATACTGTTATCATCAAAATCAAATAGTATAAAAATAACCTAGTCTGGTCTTCTAATCATTGGACAGAAGGTGTGTGTGCCATCAGCACTGCTGGCTTGGCTGAGGTGCACATGCACTGAAGGACCTCCAGTTTGGCCGTGAGGTGGGCACAGACCCTTCAGCAGTGGGGCCCAGCCCTGCTCTCCCTCCTGTCAGCTGGGCTGCGCTTTTCAGTCAGTGACTCTGCCTTAACCAAATGGAAAAAGGCCACAAGCTTCCCCACTAAGATGAGAAACAAGGCGAGGACGCCCACAACCTCCACCACTGTTCACTGTCCTATTCAAGGCTTCAGCCAAGGCTGTCAGCGCAGGGAAACAACAGAGGGGTGGTAACTGGAAAATAAGAAGTAAAACTCTCTCTATTTACAGATGACATGATTGCATAACTGGAAAACCCTAGAGAACCAATTAGGAAACTAATTCAAATAATAAAATAAAATAATTCGGTTATGTAGCAGGATACAAAATTAGCATACAGAAGTCAGTAGTCTCCGTTCACACAAACAATAACCAGTCAGAAGACACAATGTTAGAGAAAAACCTTTTTTATAAAACCAACAGATAGAATACTTAGTAATAAACTGAGTAAGTGTGTGAAACTTGCATAAGGAAACATTTAAAAACCCTCCTAAAAGGCAAGAAAAATCAAGCTGAATCAACTGGAAAGACACCTTTGTTTTTAGATAGCATGACTCAACAACGTAAGTCATACATTTGTAACATAACACGACGCAAATAAAAACATAAACAACCATTTTAATGGAGCTAGGCAAGTTAACACTGGACTTGCACATACATATAAATAAATATGCAAGAACATTCAAGAAAACATTTTATAAAAGGAAACATCCTAGGGGAAACTCAATGAACCAGATATTAAAATACGCTATAAAGCCTCTATAAGTAAAATAGTGCGCTACTGACTCAATGAGGAGACAGACAGATCAAAACATTAGAATAATGTATCTAGATAAGGATCCAAATAAATCTGTATGTGCAGTACACACACGATAGAGGCTGCATTCCAGATCATCGGGGCAAAGATGGACTTTTTATAGTAACGGTGCTGGAACAATGATATTTGGAAAAGAAGAAAATCAGAGTCATGCTTCACACCACATGCAAGAGCAAACACCTGAATCAAGCACCTGAACAAAGAAACGGAAGCCACGCAAGTACTAGAGGAGAACACGGCAGACGCCTCTCCAGCCAGTCTCCTAACAATGACTGAAGAGTCAGGTCTGATAAAAGGAAAGATCAATAAATCTAAACTATACAAAACACTTCTTTAAACTTATAGAACAATAGACAACAATAAATAAAGTCAAATGGCAAGTGAAACTGAGGAAAGATGGTTGCAACATAGGACACAGATTCAGGACTGATAACCCTCACATATAAAGCACTGTTAAAAATCGACGGAAGCACAACAGAAAAATGGGCAAAAGACCTGAACACACAATTGACAGAACAAGATATAAACATGACCATTAAACTTATGGAAAGACGTTCTACCTCACTCACAATAAAAGACAGCACTAATTAAAACCACACTGAAATATGACTTCCCACAAAACGTGAAAAACCACACCACCTTGGAAAGGCTGTGGGGAAACAGGATCCCCCATGCAGCCCTGGTAGGGATGCAAACCGACCCAACACTTATGGAAGGGACTTTTGCAATATCTGACAGAACTACAAATGCATAGCCTTTTGATCTAGCAATCCTGATTCTAAAAATTCACCCTGAAGCTATGCCTCCAACAACTCAAAAATATCTAGACATGAGAATACATTCTGCAGCATTATCTGTAACTATAAAATATCAGAAGCTATTCAAATGCCCGCGTACCTAGGCGATTGTCTGGATGAGCTGTGATACAGCCGTGCACTGGAGCACAAAGCAGCTGTCACAAAGAATGAGGAAGACCCTATGATGTTGAGTAACCTCGGTACATACACTACTGTGAAAAAAGGCAAAGTGTGAATGTGTCCTGGGAGGGGATGCTTTTCTTCTGTGTTTAAGAAAGAAGGTGAGATAATTTATAAAATCAATCAATCTGTCTGTCTGTCTGTCTGTCTGTCTATCTACCTACCTACCTACCTATCTATCTGCACATTCATGCCAAAAATTAGAGAAAGGATAAATCTGGGATTGATGAGAAGGTAAGTAGGAATGCAGTGGAAAGGAAGGGAGAATGGCACCTTTTCTTTGGGTACCATTTTGTGTACAGGTCTGACATTTGAACCATATTGCTACTTCATGAACTTGAAAAAAAAGAATAAAAAAGAAAATCAACAAGCATGAGGCATGGGCTAAAGTGGAACATATCCAAACAGAAACAAATGAACCACTATACATAAAGACAGATTTAAAAAAAAATTTCTTCTGTAGAGCACAGGGGAACTATATTCAATGTCTTGTAATAACCTTTAATGAAAAAGTATATGAAAACGAATATATGTATGTATATACATGGCTGGGACATTATGCTGTGTACCAGAAATGGACACATTGTAACTGACTATACTTCAATTAAAAAAATAAAAGAAAGAAAGTAATGAACCACACTGAGTATCAAACAAATAACACAATCACACGGAAGAGGGGCAGGGAGAAGAACCAACCTGAGGAAATGTTGAAAAAAGTATTTAGCCTCTACATTATCAGGCTAAAGACAAAAAACCCTAAAATACTGAACAAACCCTAGTTTAGCAGGCTTCCTTTTCACAGAAATATGGTCTAGTCATTCTGAAACCACTACCTGTATATTCTAGGACTGACAAGTATGAAAATATATCATGGATAATAAGAGCCAGGTTTCTCGTGGTTGAAAGAAGGGAGTTATTAATATTGGAAGGGGAAAGAATAGACAGAATGGATCGGGTAGCACTGAAACACAACTGGAAGCATCAACGTAAAGGTGTTGTTTTTCACTGTTGTTAGGTAGGTAGGTAGACAGAAGGGTATGTGTGTAAATAATATATGTGTGTATGAAACATAGATGTATATATGTTACATGTACATACAGATCATACATACACACATACACGTGCATGCCTTTTCCATTGAGAGGCCTGGAAGCAATTGCTCCCCAGCAGCAATGAGCACACCTTGTAGCCAAATCTTGGTTTCTAAATGCCCTTCTCCAGTAAAAACCACCAGGGCTCCTTGGAGAAGTGACCAACTGCAGGATTTAAACAGGGAAGTTGCAAGATGAGTCAAGAACATCCTCTGGTGCCAGAAAGAAAGGAAGTGCTCAAAGAAGGATGGGGACAAGGCAAAAGGAGGGAGAAGCCAGACTGAAGGGGTTCCCGCCAGCCAGATCTGGGATAACGTAAGCAAAGCAAACGCTGAGATGAGAGCAAAGAACTGTGATCCACTGAATAGAATGAGATTCCACAAGTCTATGCAGCTGTAAATCAGCATCTGGATGAGAAGGTGAAGCTCCTCCTCACAGCAGGAGCCCAGCTAGCAAACACAGAAGGAGCCGTGGAACTGGCGAATCACCACTAAGCAACCGAGAAAATGACGCTAGTTAACAGGCTCAGAGAATCCTGTCACAAGATACTTTATAATTATAAGAAGAAAAGCAGGAATTTTTTGCACAATTTTTACAATTTTTTCTGTAAATCTGAAATTATGTCAAAGTGAAAGGTTAACAAAAACTTTTAATTTTATGGAAACTTCAACTTCCCTTAGCTCTCAACACCACCAGAGAGGAAAGCTGTTTTTTTTTAGCACTGCTTCCACCTCATCTCACATGACTGACGAAGGGTGACCCCCGGCTGCAGTGGCGGCGCCTGCTCAGGGACCTGGGCACTCTGCTGGGGTGCGGACAGGCTGGATGAGATGCTTCCCGTGAACTGAGCACCTCAAGCCCCACCACCCGCCACACACCGACCGGGGTGGGTGTCATCCTAGTAGTGCCGTGCTTGGCAATCGATACTTAAAAGGCTTTGCTTTCTTTTTTCTTTCTATTTTTAATTTTTAATTAATTAATTAGGAGAGGTAATTAGGCTTATTTATTTATTTAAATGGAGGTGCTGGGGACTGAACCCAGGAGCTAAGCATGCGCTCTACCTCTGAGCTATACCCTCCCCCTTAAAGTGCTTGGCTTTAAGTCTGCTTTAATAAGCCCACCAGAGAACTCCGTCTCCCTGCCTTCCTCTGTCCTCTCCTCTTTACCTACTCTTACCCCTCTCCTTACAAGACTATGTGAAACCGTGTCTTGTGCATAATTTCCACAGGTGTAAACTCATCATGGTCTGAGCATAAAAGGATGACAGCACCTAAGTTTCCTGAGCACGTTTAGTCTCACTCAACTCTCACATAACACTGGTAAGAGACTCCCTCACCTTTTTCACCTGCTAAAAGATTTTGCCCACTAGTGTCAGAAATGCATCCGCTAATGAACACAGTGCCAACTGCAACAAGGGGGAAGGACAGAAACCACGGGGCCTGCTGCCTTCATTTTCTGGGGTAAACTTTCTTAGGCTGTTTTGCCAGCTCCCCCAAAATCTCTTAAAACCCCAGAATTTATTAACATGGTACCTGAGTGCCTGGCCTTAATAAGTTTAAAGTAAAATTTAATATCAATAAATATTTTTGTTCTTGTTCTGGAATTTGATTTAGGTTAGAAAACAGCCTCAGTCTTCCTCAGCACGATGACTACTGATGCTTAAAACCCTGCTGCCTCGTCCAAGTGTGTTTGGTCCCAGTGTCCTGCCTATGCCTACAATGCAGAACAACAACTTACGATGGTTTTCAATTCATTTTTTTAAAACGTATGCAACTCATAGGGGAGGGTATAGCTCAAGCAGCAGAGCGCAGACTTAGCATGCATGAGGTCCTGGGTTCCCCAGAAATTCCATTAAACAAACAAACAAACCTAATTACCAATACCCTGCCAAAAAAAAAAGTTACACAATTCAAATTCACTGAACAAAAATTAGAAATGAAAACAGATCAACAAAACTATAGCTCACTGCATTTCAAAATCTGAGTGATGTCACAATTTTCTAGAGCCTTCACTTGGGAGCGGAGTGCTCATCTCAAGGGCCTGGCATCCTCCACCCGGATGAAGAGGATGAGGGGCCCCCAAGAGCAAAATTCATCCTCGGAGGACAGGCAAATATGACTTTTCCCACTCTTCTATTACTGTATGAGTCTTTATCCCTTCTAGAAAGAACTTCTTGGTCCTACACAAAAGCCAGTCAACCTGTACACCAATTACACATTTTGCAGAAAAATAAAATTCATCAACCATCAAAGATGCAAAAGTTAGAAGGCAATGGTCCCCAGGGCACTGAATAAGCCATACCAAAATTTACTGGTTGCCAAGTATAAAAAAATTTTCCCAATTACTTTTTAATGTGGTACCTTGACAATATATTTCCCCATTAAAAAAAAAATCACCATCTACTTACAAGGTTTTGTATTTCACGTAGAACTCCTCAACTTCTACCTCCTCTCCAGATTCCTTCTGCAACAGAAGACAATTTCAGGCACACAGGTAAAGCCGTCTACTAGAACGTTCCGAAAGGGACGATTTACTCCCATCTGGACACAGGCAGGCGTCACCGGAGCAGCAGCGGACGACGCGCCCGCCCGTCAGCTGGGAGGAGGCCAGCGAGGGCCGCGCGGGCTCCCCGACGTGCTCCAGCTTCTGAGTCATGAATCATTTTAACTCCTCCCTAACCACATGCAGCTTCATTCACAACAACCTGACCCCAAGTCTGGCTTTCTGCCAAACCCGCAGTGTTAAGTAGACGCCAAGTGTACCATTTTCTCAGGCAGCAGCCAATTAGCAACTGCTCTCCTGAATGCCATATGTATTATTTTTGGCTGCCTCATGGCAACTTTACATTGTGGGTTTTGTAATGTTTTAAAATATTTAAAAGACATTTATTCCTCCATATAGTTAATAACTCTAAACAAGAAACCATATAAAACTAAACCTTGTTCCTATGCTGTAATTTCAGTGCATCACTATTCACAGTTTTAGTTTTACTCAGTGGTACAATTAAAATCTCTCAGACAAGATGTCTCACACACACAGCAGCCAAATAAAATTAACACTCCAAATACTACATTTAGGGTAGGTTAAAACTGTGACGCGTCAGCCAAATCAAGAGTTCAGTGGCGGGATTATCTGTAACATCTCCCTTGATCCCACCTATTGTAGTGTCTGTGGAAGACACTGCACGTATGATATTTTAAGCATCTCTTTCAGTATTTTCCCCCCGTTTGGTTTTAGGCTGTTGAACAAGTTGTAATGTGTAATTTTCTTCTGGAACATTTGATCAGATAAATCATGGATGTAAAGCATAAACACCATTTACAGATGTTTAGAGATTGCTTGTACATTCTTACATGAGCACCTGCCTGGAGGGTCACATTTGGCTGCTAAGCCCCCTCAGAGATGCTGTGACGAAGACTAAGGCAAGTCGGAACATAGCAGAGGACAAACAAAGGAGCGCAGACTTCTACTGGGTGACAGGCTGGCACGGGATCTGCTCAAAGAGACCAGGAGCACCCTCCATCCCTAACCTTCAGACTGTCATCACAGACTATGAACTTACACTTGTCTTCCAAACTCTCACGTGTGTCAGTCAAATCTAAATTTTAAACAGTTTTTCCATCTGCCTAGAGAACACCAACAGGAAGACAGGATGTTCACGAGTGTGGTCAAAACCCATCAATGTCTGGTTCTGACCTAATGGGTCTATAAAGGGTCATAACCATCAGGCAGCTCCTGGAACCAAAGTATTCAGAAAACCATCTGTGCCCTAGACTTTCCAGTTGTCCAAAACCAAAAGGAATGTTTGCTGGATGCCTTCAAGAGCCAGCAGGATAAACCTGCAGCTAATGTACAGATAAATTCTGGCCAATTCAACGAGCAACCCATCATCCAGGACCCACCTCACATTTATTACCCCATTCCACTCCCAAGTTTCAGCCATCATTTCGAGATTCACTCTCTCCATATAGGAGTGGAGATTACAGGGGAGAAGCAGAGATAAGACAGCAGACAGCCAGGGACAACAGGCAGCCAGGACGAGCCTAGATCGCATGCTGTTTCTCACAGCACACCAGTAAACTCAGACCCAGAATGGGATTCTAACGTCCGCCTGCCGCTTTTACTTTCTTGTTTTTATTTATTTGGGTGGGCGCGTGCGGGGGTGGGGGGGTTAGATCTATTTATTTATTTATTTAATGGCGGCACTGGGGACTGAACCCAGGACCTCGTGCATGCTAAGCACGCGCTCTACCACTGAGCTATTACTATTACCCCCCCGCCCTGCTTTTACTTTCTTTATGCTAACTACATTTCTTCTAATTCTGAAAGAGTTTCAAAATTACATATCTTTGAGGCAGTAGGAAGACAAGCTTTATCATTTCTATGCTCTATGATTTCCTGATCTCATTCCTCCGCATCTTTCCTCCTGGGCTGCCCCTTCCGTCTCATTCTAAATGGTCTCACGGGCCATAAGCACATGGGATCAACTCTTGAACAACAGAGACAGCTTTCATTTGATCTGGGTTCTGCTCCAGAAAGCTCTGACTCTTAAAGCCATCAGCTGTCTGTCCCTGGCTCTCACTAACACCTGTCTTCTCGTCACGATCAGCTGTTCCTCTGGGAACGTGCTGCGGAGGTGCCTAACCAGAGGTCTAGGCCAGACGTCTAGGGGGAGGTGATCGGGTCTGAGACCTTGTGGAGCAGCGCCCGGAGCTGCTGCAGAACTGTCCCAGGACCCCTGTCTCCTAGATGTCCCAAATGAGAAGCCGGCCTTTGTTTACCTGACCACCCATATCATTCGCCTTGCTGCTCCCCGAACTGTAAGGAGACCTGTTTTGCCCTTTGTTTCCTGTAAATATGATCACCCTGGCCTCTTCTGCTTTATGCAGAGCGAAACAATGAACAAAAGCATGTGAACTCATGAGCCCTCAGGAGCATCGTTTTAATTATTCACTAAATGGCAGTCAGTTTGACCAGACTCTGGTGACAGCTGAAGACAGCCCCAGCCCCTATCCCTGTGCCCCAGTGCTCAGAAGCCTTTCTACAGTGGGCGTATCCAACGTGTAACGGAACCAAATGTCATCCCTGCACGCACGCACACACACAGCACTCACATTTACTTCCAGGACAGTCACCGTTCAACTGGAGAGCCCTCTAAAGTAATTCTACATGCCCAGTAGACTACTTCTGAGAAATGTGTGTATCTTTTCACTAGACTCCTAAAGCAGTCTGTCAAAGTCCTCATTATTCACATGAAATTCAAAGTTCCAAACATATTAAGTCCTACTTGTCCCACTCGTCACGTGAAACAGCAACCTTGACCAGGCACTAAGCCGACTGCTCCAGTCATCTGGATTCTGAAGCCGCCATCCAGCAAATGACAATCCTGTGGCCTGAAAGAATGAATGACCTTCCCCAAGCGTGCTGTTACTAAATGAAGCAGTCACACGGGGGAACAAAGCTAAACTATGGCGTGAAAAGGTGGAAATGTTGTGAAATTACACACAAAGAATGAGAAAGCACCTTGGTAAAGGTGACAGCGAAGCAAAGGTACGAATCTGTGCTGGCCCGACCTACCGTGCCTTCCACCAGAGACGCCAAATTCAAGTTCACTCGGGAAGAGAACAGGACATCATGATACAGAATTCACTTGCAAAATTACTTCTGACTTTCTGATGCAAAAACGATTTGAACCTTTTTCCCCCAAAGACAGATGGCTCAAAGCAGAAAGGGTGACATGCTAACTGAATGTGGAACGTGAGAGAATTCACCTTTACAGAAGCTCCAAGTCCATTCTAAAATCCACCTCAAAACTCAAGGCAAGTATCACCTATGCCCCTTCCACGGGGGTCTCATGAACATGAACTCGGGTTTCAACCAACACGGATGCCTGAGCCACCCTGATGTCACGTGCGGTTCTGCCAGCTGCGTTCTGAGAGTCTGCACGGCTCCATCACTATGGACGGGCCTTCTGAGGCCACGGCAAGGAGGTCAGCTGACTTTGAAAACTGCTGCCTGAGTCCCCACTATGCGTCAGTGACACGGGAGGGAGGCGCTGAGAGCCCTGAGCCCGTTTCCACGGCGCGGCTGGCAGGAGACAAAGGCACCTTCTCACAGCCTCTTCTTCAATCATTCATGGTAATAGGAAACAGACCAGCAGGCCCAGCGAGAATCCACAGGAAAGTCTCGAATTTCCTTTTGTTTCTATTTGCCACGCTTTTCCTCCAATGTCACTAAAGCTGACAACCGAAGTACCTATTTCAAGAACATGACTGGTTTAAGAAGTCAGTACCTGCTAATGTTTACAACCTTCTAATGGTTTTCACTGCCCTGTATGAAACGCCAGTCGTCTACGGCAATGCAGCGAGCTCCGGGCCGCTTTCTTATTTTAAATCACACCTCGAGGCCTCTTCCTCCTTCCAGAGAAAAACTTTCCATTAATTTTCTCCACCCTAAAACTCCCCAACAAATACTCCACCCTCAAGTACAATGATCGTGATTCTTAATCTCCTGTGATAAGATATGCCCAGTCATCTGTAAATGACAGCAATGCCTTCTCCTAAACTGTGGGTACCTATCTTTAAAGGGTTGGAAAGAAAAAAAAAAAAAAAAGCTCTAACATAGGCAAAACAGAAAGAAAAAGCCATGTCCTACGTCATGCGTCATCTAAGCAGCTCTGAATAATAGAGCTAATTATAATTTGCAGCCCCCAAACCTGCTGGGTCTGCCTGCTGAAACACTACCAATTGAATGAAAATTAGTCTCTCTCCTCCAAACCACATGCTATTTACTCCAACAAGTCACTTCAGTTCCATGAAGTGGATTACTCTTTAAGAGCACATATTTAAATTTTGCCACATATCTACAATTCACAAATTAACAGGTCTAGAGTCACTAGAAGGACAAAAATGCAACCTTTCTAATTAGTTAAATAGGGCTCATTTCTGCTTGAACAGGTGGGAAATTTGGTGGAGATTTTTACAGTCAATTCATCAGACAGGAAATCCTCAACGTTCAAAGTCATAGACAGCCGCTCCATACGCCCCACTCCCGACACACTATCTGAAAATACCTCGACAAGCTGCTCTTGACTATTTTCATATGAACCAGAGTTGTACCTTCTGCTAAAAATCTACTCTTTGAGTAGCACAACAGAAAAGCAAACAGTATTGGAGCAAAGGTAAAGAGAGGTTTGCTGCTGGTGCAATACCATTTTCAAGGATCTCTAGACAATATCTGAATAGTAACCGTTTCCTATTCGATAAACCTGGGAGCTCACTTAAAGCCCCTAATTCCTCCACTGCTTATCTGTCTCACTAGCAGTTACACTTCGTGCACATTTTACATTTTTCAAAAAAGCTTATTTTACATGTTGGAACAATGATGCTGTACTTCCACCCTCCTTGAACGCAATTAAGGAGAAACAGTGCTGCATTTGACGATTCAAGCCAGAAGACAGACACCTAAAGGAGATCATTTTCTAGAGACACCGAAACTGTTCCCTGGAATACGGAAATGCACCCAGATGTTCATGTAATTCTTCAAACTAAAGCCTCTTCTCAAGCTGGGCGAGAAGGGAAATGGCTGGAATGAAACAGGGAGTCTCCACCAGTAAAAGATGATACAGTGTTCTGGGAATTTGCTGTCACACGGTATACGTGGTAGCTAGTGACAGGTACTTAGAGCACACCTTTGCAGATCAAGATGAATTCTGAGTAAATCTGAAGGATAAGTCATATTATCTTCAAAACTTACGCTGAAAATAGTTCTGTATTTCACTTGTGCACTAACAAAAAAAGATAGTAAAGAACATTTTAATTATATATGAAAAAAAGTTATGAAAAGTATGAGAAAACACCCACTTGCTAAAATAATAAACAGAACTTCCCTGAGGGGTAAAGGGGAGAGGAGGAGTGGAGAGGAGGGCAGGGCACCTTCCCAAGAGACATGACAGGTAAATTCATGTTTATGATTTTCTGATGAATAGCATTTATGAAGGAGGCAGCCCCACACATTTCTCCTGAGACACCTGAATTCTTGCCTACTCTAAACAGGATAATAAAGCACTGATTGTTTGATACATTGTAATTTCATTTGAGGCTGAATGTCCCAAAGATGTACACTGAACTATTAAATCAGACAGGATTAGCGCTAACACCAGAAGTTTTACTTTACAATAGTGAAATTTTAAAAGGAAATTATAAAACAAAAAAATAATTTACCAGTCATACAGACACCATAGTTTTTGATAACTCTAAATAAATGGTGCTTACCTGTTTTTTTACTGAGCGACTACTCATAATTTTTTCTACCACTGGACCTTCCGCATCAACAGATTCCTGAAAAATAAAGCAGAATGAATGAATCCAAATGGAAAACACTTCCGTTCTAAGCTAGAAAAGCAAGAAATCGTTCCCTTTTGCATCTCCCTCCATACGCTTTAAATTCATACCCTTTAAATCACCGGGTACAATAACCAGTGAGAAATATGACGGTGAAGAACAAAAAATCTCCCTCCACAGAAAGGCAAAGGTAGATCTGTATTTATTACTCTGTGATTATGTGGTTTAATTACATGGACGAGCATGGGTCCCTCCATCCAAAGAGCATTCAGAAACTCCAGTGGCCAAGAGAAACTGATCTCTGTGTGACAGCAGTCAAAGACGTAACTTTTCCCAATCTGTACCCATGGGGTAAATATACTCATCATTCTGTTATGTAGGCAGCTTTTATCTATGGAGGTCACATCATACATTATATAACAACTTAACATGGCACAAATTACCAAATAAAACACAAAAGTGCATTTCATGTATTTTTCAGTGGGTTCCCAGTTTGTTAACTAAAGCACAGTAATGGTAAGAAGAGGGTTTTGAAAAAAAAAATCTTCACAATAATCAATCCTCCATTACTAGTCATATTTTATACAAACTATTTTATCCATCATTTACATTGCACGGAGAATAAAGTGTGCCCTGCTCTGCTGGGTACCACAAGGCAGTAATTTCATAAAGGGGCTCTGACGGTGCCGAACAGCGGGAGGCGAGCCTGAGTGGTTTATTAAAGTCCTGGAAGCCGCAGCACTGAGTTCTCAGAGGTAAGTCCAGCCTCCTTGCATCCCAGCTCTGACTCTTCCTCAGCAGAGACCACTAATTCTCCAAAATTGTGTCCAATTACATTACCACAGGCTTGTGCAAAAAAACATTTCAGTGAACAGGGCTTTTTAAGAGATACTCCAAAACAACTAATTTCCCATAGCACGCTCACCAACGTGAGACGAGTGGTCCCCACTCGAAGTCCAGGGCTGCGACTGAGCTTCTCGCATTCTAGCCACGAGACTTCCAGTCCGCCCTGTGAGACGCGTGCGCGAACTGAACCGCACACGTCTGGACACTAACCTGCTGCTCTGACTGCGAGGTGTTTGAGGGGGAGTCCCTCCCAGCAGCGTCGGCCTCCTCCGCCTCCTCATCGGAGATCTTGAACTCCAGGTCCTCCGTGTACCGCTTCCTCTTCACCTGCCTGCTGGAACGTCTCTTCTACAAGAAAAACCCAACAAAGTGGGTTCAGAGAGCAACCGCTGACGCTCTTCGTAACTTCTCAGAACGGTAAGGTATGTTTTAAAAAAATAATCATCATCTTAAAGAAAAGATAGTAACTTTAATCCCATAGGTCACATAAGATAACACAGCAGCAACAAATAAATCGGAAATGGGAGAAACCTGAAGTCAGACACCTCGGACGGCCACACCCCTGCCACTCGCAGCTACGAGACCTTCTATTGGGAAATGGAAAAGACAACAAATTTTACTCCTCACTCAGCCAGTGAGTCGCTCAGAAATGAAGGCAATATTGAAGCTGGGTGATGGATATGTGGGGGTTCACTGTACTAGTCTCTCTACTTCCGTATGTTTTAAAATTTCCCATAATAAAAAGTCTAACCAAGTGAAGGCATCAGAAGGTAATTTGTGAATTAGAAGTTCTGTATAACTATTGTTGTATTATTATCCAAGGTACCGATAATATTTCAGAAGCCCATTTAAATAGAAGGTTTGCATTTTCATCTTGGTCCTAAAATAGTCTGAAAATTTCTGAAGAGAGGAAAGATAGGATGGCAAGATTTATAACGAATGACTGTGAAAAGGAATTTTACTTTTTTAATTTAAAATATTTTACTGCACTAATTAAAATGTAAAGGACTAAATACAAAAGAAAAAAAAAGATTAAAAGAAAAGAAAAGAAATAAAATGAAAGGACTGTTAATTGCTAGTATTAGTGAGATTATTGGCAAAATGGGTCCTCTCCCGCCCAGCGGTCAAAATAAAACCCAACACACCTCTGCAGGACAAGGTGGTTGTAGCTGTCAAGATATAACACACGTCCTCCCACCCCCTTCCCAGCAGGTGCGCTTCTAGTAAGCTACATGACGCATCTGGGGAATACCTGCAAAATAAGCCGTAAAGTAAAAGGAAAGCAAGTCACACAACAACAGGCAGCTTATAATTCTACCTTAGATCACAAAACACCTGTGTAGCTATTTGTACGTGTGTGTCATCAGTGTACAAACTCCTCCAGAGAAACACACTGTATATCTTGTTTACTTCCCTATGACTCAGTATCTGCCAAAAAATAAATGTATATGTGTATATTTTCGATCAAAGAAACAAATCTGAAGAGACACAACAAACTGTTAACAGTATTAATTCTGAGGAGTGTAATGTATGGAGCAGAAGGAAGGATTCTGTACTTTTTGATCACAGTAATTCTAGATTGCTTGGTCTTTCTGATATAGAAATAGTTTTCTCAGTTAATTAAAATTGGAGAGAAATAACCTTCTCGTTAATATGTATATGTGATAAAATCTAAGATAACCCTAAAATGACACATGTAAGTCTTAAATCACCGATTAATGCAGGACTATTACAACCTACAGATGAGTTTGCAGAGCACACAGAATAAACAAAAAGAATATTGAGAAAAGTAACACTTTCGCAAACTTTTTTCTAAGAACTATGAAATAAAACTTTCTAAAGGAGCTTGCAAATTTTAAAGTTGGGACAGTGAACATGGGACCCGCAGGACGCAAGTCGGGACCAACAAACCCAGCACCTCGTCTCAAAGCATGGGACTCACTGAATTTTACTTGATTAAGTCTGCTCTCCCTGCTCCCAAAAGGGGAGTGAGGCAGCTCATAACGCAACCCAGTATAATACAACCATCAGACGGGTCACCCGCGGCTGTGAATTCAGCCCCACGCAGTCAGAGCACCTTCCGATGCGAGGTATTTGGGGGAATATCTTACTGACAGACTTCTTTGTGGCTTAGACACAGGGAGCAGTGACACAGGCCGGAGGTCCCACTCTGACCCTCCTCTCCTCTTCAGCCCCGCAGAGAAGGACCAATGCCACATGGAGGTGGCACAGAAGCCAGCAGGGACCCTGCCGCACATCCCCAGGGGCAGGGTGACCCTGGGGGTCCTGGAGCTGAGTGCCCATGTTTCAATGAGCCCAGGCTCTGACGATGTGACCTTGGACGAGTTATTCTAGGGACCTCAGTTTCCTGGTCTGTAGAAAGGGCTGATGACAGGAGCTGCCTTAGGAGTATACTGTGGAGATCACTAAAGGGAATTCATTTAAAGCATTTAAAACAGCGCATGGAACCTGTTAATGCCAAATGCAATTGGTAAGATTAAAGCCTCAATAACGGACTCCACCTTTCCAAAAGAAAAAGGAAAAAAAGAAATCGATGAGGCTCTGAAGCCGGCAAGTTGTACAGCTTCCTTCCTCTCTTCCCAAAGCTGGTCTGGAGTAACTCCTCTTCTGCTCACTTCACCATCCCCCACGTCTCACTGTCAACTTCTTTAAGATATAAAAGCTATCAGGAACAATATTTTAATTTGGTGAAATTCAGCTTAATATCTGTAGTTCATTTCACGTATCAAACTAATTTGAAATGGATTAATCTATACTTGCATCTTTATGTCATTACTGTAAGGGGAACATGCTACTACTGACACCTGCGATGTCTTACCAGGTCTGCATGGTTGGGGCCACACTGCCCCACTATTCTCCCGGCTTACACTGTAGCATCCTTGGGCAGAGTCTGAGACAAATCCCACTCTGATGCGAAAGAAATGTTTCAGGACAATAAAAAAAAAAAAAAAAAAAAAAAGGCTTTTCTTTTTCTAAGATAGAAATTTATGTATTGGTGGATATAATTTTTATAATGGAAGTTTCTCTTCATATTAACTTTGTGTTATAAATCCATGCAACAGTGACAGGGTTAGTTAACAGTAGATACAAGGTCATTTCATAAGAGTAAAAGGACCCAAAATATAAGTAGATCTCAATTTTCTAAAAGTTTTAAATGTTTTACAGCTTCTCTACATTCTAAGTAATAACTGATCTTAAGTTCACTTATTTTGGATAGCAAGGTTCCTTTTCAAACTTCCCAGTATAAAATGGTCTGTTAAACTATTATTTGAAAGATTTAGGGGAATCAAAATAAAATATAAGAACTGCATCTAAATCACAGGTCAAAACTTCTGAACTAATACTAAAATAAAAGTTCTACTTGTTCAACTTGGATTGTTTTAGAAAAGTTTCTTATAGTTAAAACAGGTGTACTGAAGAGGAGACTGAAATGTGTTGCCGCAATCTCACTGTTGTAGTATTTTCTGACACAAATTTCAGTTTGTTAAAAGAAAAAAAAAAAAAAAAGACATGTCATTTACCAAAGTTTAAACAAATCAACCGTAAAACTCAAGCTTTAATCTAAGCCCTTTCTGCGTGTGCTACAGGAAGAAGCACAACAAGCGAGCCGTCAGCATCACTTCCTGTGTTGCTGAGATACAGGAGAGAAAGAGCAACTTGTGTGGTTACTGGTATCAGCTGCTCGACCCATGACAGTTCAGCACCAGCCAATGAGAAAGGATGTACCGATGCTCATTTGCATTGATTAGCATTTTTCTATAACTGCAATGAAGAAGGGGAAAAAAAACCCCAAGTATTTCTCAAAGGCCATTTGAGTCGCATTAACGCAAACAGACTTTTAAAAACACCAGTGGTATTTGTGAAAGAACAACAGAATTTTCTTGACTTATGTAAAAGTCTTAATATGGTCCAAGTACTATTTATTACACCAAGGTCCTAGTTTAAGGGAAGGTGATTCAGAAAAAACACGTGTTATCATGAGAATGAAATTCAAAATCATTAAAAAAAAATTTCAGGTTAAAATTCCCCAAGCAATTCAAAAAAGGTATCTACTTACCTTCCCAGTATCTTTTCACTGACAAGGGAAGTAAAAGGAAATTACAAAATTTACTCAAACTGCCAGAAGTATCACTGTTAGTTACAGAATCAAACCAAATCAAAACACACTCATTCACACCCTCTTCTCTTCCTTTCAGGTCCCCTTAGGTTAGGCCATTCTGCGAATTACAGGTATCAGGGAGTTCTATTTAAAAACACACACCCCCTACAAACACACAAATGCTATCTGAAATTCTTCAGCATAGAGCTGTACGTTGCAAATACTTTGTTTCTAACTTTCAAGCAAATCGGGAGGTGCAGGGAGAAAGTACCGAGTGTGCACCAAACTATTAGACAAGGTCAAACAAGCTTCTAGGGGGTCGAACAAGCCTCCTATTCTAGCAGGGTGCTCACTGAGTGCTCCTCGAGAACTCAGATGTCACTCACAGAAGCCACATTCCAAGCCATCCCGGAGGACCCCGTGGGCATGCTTCCAGGGATCATAACAAGGAAATAATGTTTGACGGTCACGTGTAAGGGTCCCTTCCTTACAGTCCAATTAGTGATGACCGTGTGCTTTACATACAAGAACCTAAATTCTTAATGTTTATTTCAGGGCTAGTTTTTCAACTGATTCCTACAAAATTCTCCAAAAGTCAGAAGACTAACGCTAGAAAGTTGTGTTGTGTTGCCATCCAGAAAGTCACTAACTGTTCATAAAAACTTGAGTATTACACAAATATATCTCAACTCTGACCATCAGATGTTAGAAACCTCACGACGAGGTACAGATTACATCTTGATTTCTGGTTCTGCAAAATAAAAGAATGTACAAAGAACCAAACTTTGGAGAAAATCAGAGATGTGGGTGAAGCTTTAAATGAGCCAACAGGCTAACAATATGTTAACTCCAACATATACATAAACATGAAAACATACATTTACAGAAATAAATGAAGAGTCTCAGTTTTATTCATCACAGAGTCACAGAGGGCAAAACGAAGAACTCAGGAGTTTAATTTCGGGTTGCCCCCCTCCAAGCCCCAGTTCTCATCGCTATGGATATACTGTTCCAGACAAGAATAAAGCCATCTCCACAGCAGCTCTGCAACAAAGACGGGGGGGCCAGTGTCCCCGCCACGCGGCTAAGGTTACCCGCACTAAGGAACCAAGGCTCGGCATCAGAAGAATGGTATTACCTGAACACCTGGGTCCTCGTCTTCTTCAGGAGGAGGAGATGGTGGGGGCGTTTTGTCTAAGTCTGAATTTTCAGAACCTTCCGTTTTTCCCTTGTTGATCTTTTTCTTCAAAGCACTCGCTTCTGAATCGGGTTTCTTATTACTAGAATTCAAAGTGGATCACTTAGTGTTCACTTTTTAAATGAGGTTTTCCGCATGCCCCGTGCCTCATGTTTTCCCCATTAATACCCCTCAAGTTTCAATAACAAATCAATGCATGTTGGCCATTCAGAGTTAAATAGGACTCTCAATTAAGTTTTTATGGCAAAACCCCATATGGACGACCTTTAGCAAATATCTGACCTAATTAAAAAGAAATTGCATGCAAAAACTCCTCACATCACACAGAGTACATTTGTTCATCTAGAAAATACAAAATCCCTGCCAAGACACCAAGACATAATGAAAAATCAGACTGATAAGTAGTTTTGCTATCAAGTTTTTAAGGTGCAGAATATGTTTTTAAATACTGTCAAAGGAAACTAGAACTTTATGATCATTTCTGTGCGTCTCTTGCAGAGAGTTTCAAATACTATTTCCTGACCAGCACTGCTGGGTGTCCTTTTCTGTATCATGTGTCTACATTTTTGTACAATGTACAACCTTTTAAAATATGACAAAACATATAGCAATTTCCTGTCCTACATAATTTTACTTAGTGCTGTGTTCTTAATTAAAAGCAAGTTTTATTGTGGTGGTAGGCATTTTTTTTTGGAAATAGCCACAGTAACTTTTCTCAAAAGCTAGGTCTCCAAACTACAAAAATATAGCAAAGTGACACCAAAAATTAAAGTATGTGCTCCATGGTATGTTTCCATCAAATGTTAATAGGATTTGTATGTTACGTAAGCCAAAGACATGAAGGAACTTTAAGAAAAAAATTGCTTTAATTGACGTTTACCATCCCTTTTAGAATGTTTACTTGCCATTCTTTTAGAAAGTACATTCAGTGCTACCTTCCACACCAACTTCCAAACCAACTCCAAGGTTTTCTGATATTGATTATCATTTATTATCCAATATTTAAAACAACCCAACCTCAGTAATATGTATTTTTTACTATTTCAAGAGAGCCTAAAACCCTAATAAATTTTGAAAACAAAAAATACATTTCAAAAGCCTTTAAAAAGTTTACTGAAGTGTGTAAATTCCTGGAAAACTATGCTGCTGGAATGCATTACAACAGCATTTTTTCCCAGTCCCAACTATTTTTTACAAAAGGAAAAGAGGCCAAGGTATCTCTATGCTTTTATTTAAGCATGTGTCATGTAAAATATTTCAAAAGTATTTGTTAATAGAATCACACATCTCAAAGGCATTTTTGTAATAAATAAATTAAATATTTGATAATCTTAAACTAGTCATTTCTGAACACGCAGAGCTTATTTTAATTTTGTTTTGTTAATATTTCAGCATAGTAAATAGCCACATAAGGAAAAAACTTACAACAGTTCAAGCTTACAGCAAATGGCAGTTAGGTTTAGAGTTCTTTTTATTAAAACAAACAAACAAACAAAAAAAAAACAGTGTCCTAAAAACTTTAAGCCCCCAGAAGATCCACAGAAAGCATAATATTTTTTAAATTAAAAAAAAAAAGTCCATACAACAGTTCCTCATCCAACTGTCCTAGTGTTTACGCTACAGAGGGACAGAAGTCTCCCCTACCATGAGGCTCCATTTCCAGCATTTATTTCCGCTCTAACTGCCACAAATTATACAATACTACAGCTGAACGCTGGGCCCCTTTCCTTTCATCTGCACGCCAAGAGCAATCAGATTACCCTGGTAACCAGCGGTCACGTGACCAGCACCTGCTCTTTTGGCTGGATGCCACTGACTAAAGCCATCTGCTTCCCTCAATCAGCTTTCAAACATTCTCAACACCTGCGCTGCAGTGTTTTGTGGTTTCTTTTATCAAATCAGTGCAAAACTGCTTCCAAAACTTTACATATTTCTCAAATTTGTTTAAATCAGAGGTAGGCCTGTCACAGAGTTGAACCGCTGCCAGGTAAAGTAAGTTGGAAGCCAGCGCCCTCCCCAGTGCCCTCGCGGCCCTGGAGCGGAGGACACGATTTAATTTCGTGGGGTTACTGCACCCTGGGGGAACCACCCTACACGAGGAAAAGGCTTACTGTCTCCGAGCCCACCAGACCCCAGGCTGGATGAAACATCAATCTGCTGAAGGAGAGAAGTGCTAATGATTTTCCATCTGCCCTTCCCCAGAAAGAACTCTGCGGAACCTCCAAGATGGCTAAAAGTCGGACAGGACCTCTCCCAACGCTCAGACAAATAAATCCGCAGCCGAGGGAAGTACTCACCGCAGCTCTGATTACTGGAAGATTTTGAAACTCATTAGACCTTCCCTCTGGACACTGCTCAGCGACAGCTAAGCATACCCTGGTTCACACTGTCTCATGACATCAACATACAAATCAAAAACTAAGAAGTCAAAAAAGCTACAAGATTTTCAACGTTCACCTCGAGACATTAACGATCAAGGACAAGAGAAAGTTACTTGCATTAAATTGCCTTTGCCACAATTTTGCAATAAGCTCATTTGGATTTTCATCAAGATGTTATATTAAAACTGCTTTGCCCTCCCCCCTCATAAAAAGCCAAAGTCAGGATTTTTTTAGCAGATGAGGGTAATACAGAATGGTGGTTAAGGGCACTGATTTGAGTCAGACGGCCTTCGGGTCAAGTTCCAACTCTGTCATTTACGATCTGTCTGCCTGTGACCCTGGACAAGTCATTTAACCTCCCTGAGCCTCAGTTTCCTCGTGGATAAAATGAGGTCAGTAATGAGAATTTGCTCCACAGTTGCTTCTGAGGTTTAAGTGACATCGTGGATGAAACCTCGGCGGCGCCTCGCCGTCGTTCACACACACTGGGAGGCAGGCAGCTGGGAGCGTCTTCCGGGAAGGCTGAGAACTATGTCTGCCTGTGGCCCAGACCCACTGGGGCTCAGTCAACAGCAGGAGCTTGTGGACAGGCCCCCACGGCCTCGTGATCACTTCATCTCAGAGATGCAAGCAGAAGGAAAAGTCTTTTATCAACATCCCTCAGTTCAGCTAAGAGAACAGCCGGCCCCGAGGGCCACTGTCCTCCAAGCCCACAGCCACGGCTTCAGTTCAGACACGTGTCACTTCCCACCTTGACGATCACCACTGCCTCACCCCCGCCACGATCCCCGGGCAGGGTCACCCACCACCACACTGCTGGAGAAAGGACGCGGATTCCACAGCCACGGCCGTGACTTCGTCTGGGAGGTTCAAAGCTAGTCCTTCATAAAGTCAAAGCCGAAACAGCCACACAGACCTTCCTCTTCCAAATTATGATCTGGAGAGCTTGAGTGAACAAAGAAGGCAGCTCTCCCAGTGTGGGGAGAAGGCAAGGTTACTGAGAAGTACTGTACTGCGGACGAGGCCACTGAGCTGCTTGGCGCAGACACAAAACCTCAAGGCTCCTCTGACAGCTGCAGCGGTCGGCTCCGCCAACGCTGCCCCCGTGGCTACCCTCTGGCGAGGCCTGGAGGGGAGCACCTTCTCCTTCCAGCCCAGGGGCAATCAGATCTTCTCTTGCTCCTCTCCTGAACCAGCTCTGCCTCAGGCGTTCCCGAGCTCAGGGACCTGGTCCTCCCCACGCCCTCAACATCACCAGCAAACCCGTCCTCCGTGCATCACCAGGGTGACTGGCTCCAACGCAAATCTGACCAAATCACTCTGCTCAAAGTCCAGTCCCACGTGTGTTAACATCTGAGATTCCAAGGGCTGGCACCCACACCCTCTGCAATTTTCACGGCTGGTAACATGAACTTTATTTCTGCTGTTCCCACACTCCAAACCCTCCACCCTCTATACAGCCAGCCCCTAGTGCGGACGTACATCCCTTCCACCTCCATTTTCCACCAGTCTGCTCACCTGCAAGGCTCCCTGGGATGCCATTCATTCAGAGAACCATTTTCTGGCCACCGAAGTGTGGATTAGGAAGACCACACTCCACCTACATGCACATGATGGACCCACACCAGGGATACTTAAAATACACAAAACTGGGTAGTGACATTACTGCGACGCAATAAAACCAAAGCACTGTGTGTGTGTGTGTGTGTGTGTTTCTCCAACTATCCTGTAAGTCCAAGAAAAAAAGGAACTGTGTCTCATTTATCTCTGTATTCCTAGTGCCTGGTCAGGCGGGTTACTTATAAACGTTAGCTGATCAACTTAACCAAACAGTACAAGTCACAGGAATAACGACCACAGACACGTCCACGGCCCTGACTTTGTGCACCTGCCGCTCTGAGCGCTCTCCTCGCTAACTCACTCAAGAAAACCGCACAGAGATTCTGTCTCTAGGATGAGACGTCAAGGAAGCTCGGGAAAGCGGGGCTACCACGCTACCGAGAGAGTGAAGCCTAGCAATTTTTCAGGAAGAGTCCACCTGTACACCTCCCCTCCCTACTCACAAAGTTCTTTCACTTCCTGATCCTTATTGCTCGTCAAGATGGGTGTGGCCGAGACGCAGAGCCACCAGCTCTGGAAGCTGGACAAGCCCCTGACACCTTGGAAAGGGTACATTTCCCTGGGGATCTGCTGGCGTTGGAAGGGCCGCAGTCCCTCCACCAGCGCTGCCCGCATGTCATGTCTCACCATGAGACGGAGGCCACACTGGTGGGCGTGGACGTGCACAGGGTCCATGGCTAAGTGACACTGACGTCACCTCTGCCAGACCAAGCTCTAAAGCTCTGTGGTTGCCCCCAACGTGACCAAAGCCTCCACCGTCCCAAGGAGAACTCCGAGGAACGAGCTGCCCGCAGAGAGGACTAGCTGTCACGTGAAGGGACACTCAGAAAAAAACAACCTGTGGAAGGACCGTAATCAGCAAACGACTGAAAGAGACCACAACAGCGGGCGGGGTGACAGCACCTGAAGTGGGGCTGGACACAGGCATCTGAGCCAAGACAAAGCACGTAGGCAACAAGTTCTTTTTGGTGAGTAAGGATGTAGGTTTTTCAAACAGACTTGTTAAAGGGCCAAAACTTCCTGGAAAGCCAGCTAGCTGCCCTGACTTACTACAACGTATAAGACAGTTAACATTCATGAGCATCGGCCTAAAGATCTAAGTCCCCAAAGGAAAAAAAGGTTGAAAGGGACCCAAGTGTGATGAGAAGGACAGAGTCAGGCAGTGAAGATGTCTCGACAGCGAGAGGGCATCTCCGTCACACAGACCCCTCCGATGGGACACGTGAGGACACTCAACTTTGAGGCTGGGGTCATGAAGATGAAACAGATTCATTTGCAGGGACTCAAGCCAAAGTGTCACACGACAGTCTCTCAGAGGAGCACAAAGTATTGAAACATACCCTGATTTTCACATATTCAAAAGACTTTTAAATAAAGAACTGAAGGTCATGGATGAGAAGTGAGTGATGTTCAAGGCACAGGGTGTGTGTGGCCTGGCACGATTCGGAAAGCTCTAGGCTGCCATAATGAGACACGTGAGCCACTGGGGTCATGGGCTCAGTGCTGGTAGACAGGTGTCTGGCCGCTCGACTTAAGAGTACAGGATCCTCCTCCAAGTTTTCAAACAATGAAAATTAGAAAATTAAAAGATAAAGAGGCAAACTAAAGAAGAGACAAGATAAAGTACTCAAAGTTAAAAGGATCAATGAGGGCAACATAAAATGTGACACACCCTGAGGCAAAACTAACCCAACACAACAAAATGTTTAGGTAAAGTTCTAAGACTAAAATTTCATTTCACAGCTAAACTGTAACGTAATAAAATGCAGACGACAGAATAAACTAATGAGATGAGAGGCAAAGCAGACTCTGCGGGAAAGACAAGAAACCCAAACATCAAGGCCGGTGCTCCTCAGGCCGGGGCCCAGCAGTGGCCCGCGCACGTCCAGACGTTTGAGATCCCAACAAGGCCGCCCGAGGCCGAGAGCGTCTGGGCGGGGGGGTGCGGGACAGAAGCCAGACCCCCATCCTGCCCGCCTGCCCCCGGCCATCAGCCCTCGGGCGCTGAGCTGCCCGGCCTGGCACCCAAACCTTCACTCTAAGCAGGTGACTTGTCTCCCGCCAGCTCCTGAACGCCACCCACAAATCCTTCACCCTCTGCTTCTACTTGAGAAGAAGGAAGAGCTGAGAAGTGAAAGGGGAAGGGGGGGGTCTATTTTACTTCTGCCCAACAAACGCCAACGACAAGTTACCACTAAGACTTCTGAAGTCCTCTGACTTTAAGACAAATAATTTAATCCGGATTGCTGCCCTTAGAAGCACCAGGTTTTCCCAGGGCACGTTAACTATGCCAAACTGAGGAAGGGCGAAGAACGTCATCCAAGATACAGAAACCTAACTCCCTTCCAGTCACAATGTGTACTTCAAACTCAACGTGCCTCACCTTTACATCTCACAGGCAGACTGTCTGAAGATGAGGAGATGGGGGGGGGGGTCAAAGAGGTTCCACGCTCAGCCTAAGAAGCGGCAGCCCCAGGGCTGAGGCGGGACCCGAGTGGCTCCACAGCCTGCACCTGCGCCCTGGGCCCAGCCCCAAGGCGCTTCACCTCCTCGTGGACACCTCTTTATGAGCCTGGCGCCGGCCTGGCCTTTTGGGGGACCCTTCAGGCCTTGGAAACCTTTCCTGGGGAATGTCTTCTCTACTCGGGATTTTCCCCGGGCAGCCCTTCCAGTAACCTTCAAACTCTGTTCTGAGCTGACTGTTTTTTAAAGAAGAATGGTAATAAAATGAGAAAGGATAGTAGAATGCTCTCCTGAAGGAGCTCAACCCCATTTTCAACGCTGACTGTATTCCAGATGGGGGGAAAAAAAGACATCATGCAGTCAAGAATTATCATTGAAAATCTAAAGGTTACTGAGTTTTACGGGTGGAATTCACATCTCTCAGAAGCCTCGCTGGCTAGTACGTCATCCCACCACAGAAGCTCGGCGTCCGCTCTGGGCACCGGAACGCAACAGAAAGAACTGGACACGCCGGACGCCAGAAAACCATGGCAGGAAGCATGCCTCTCGGTGCCCTTTTACCAGAGCACACTCCTCCAAGTGCCGGACAGCAGGGCCCAGCATTCGGCTGCTCGTGTCAACTTCTAAGATGCTACTCCTATTCATGCCGGGCATTCCCACGACCCAGGAAGGGGGCGAGTGAGGGGAGCATTAGCACGCAGACCCCCCCACCCCTAGATCTGTAAGTACCTTCTCTGATCGGCCGGGGCGGGTAAGACAACCACGGGGACGTGCGGCCCGCCCCCGTTTTCACCGGGCGATGTTTGCAGGTAGAGAACTAGGCAGAGCAAAAGGGGACCTCGCCGCCCACCCCAACAGGAGAAGCAGAGCTCCCGGGAGGTCACACTGTTCCTACAGGAATCGGGCCACGTATAAAATCAGTATTCTAATCGAACTTCAGGGCTGTTGTCTTTCTAACATTAAAAGAGAGAGAGAGAGATACATGCCTTTTTCCTTAGTTCACACTCACTAGCTCTCTATTTAACTCACGTCTCAGAGCCCGGGCACCGACATCTGCGGGGAGGGCGCTGAAGGGAGGCTGGCCCCTGCCGTGACCTACGCTCTCCCGATGGCTCCAGGGCTTTGGGCAGAAGACAACTGGCAGAAAGAGCTTCATGTATCGTGGGACAGGTTTTGCGCATGTACAGAATTTCATACTCCTCAAAAGCATTTTCACATCTGTGGCCATTTTTCATGATAATTTTGGAAATCAGCCCCCGATTCCTTGTGCTCGTCATCTTCCAATTCTAACATCACAACCACATCTACTACGGCAGCACACACTCCATCCTAAAATTCCATTTAAGAAAGACTTCAAAGGAATGTGTCTCCAGAAAAGCCACCCTGTAACAGCCACCCTCATGGCTCCACTTCCATCTGATGGGCAAGAACCAGCTCGCCCCCACCCCCCACATCAAGCAGACGGACAGGAGGCCACCGTGACAATGTCCACGGTCGCTCACTGCACGGGCACCAGTTTCCACCGTGACGATGTCCACGGTCGCTCACTGCACGGGCACCAGCTTCCAGCAGGCCTGGTGTGGTGCATCCCTGCATCCAGCCCAGCATAGGCGGCAGCAGACCTTGCTTCCCTGGGTCAGTGTTGCTGGGCACTCTCTGCCCCGAGCGAGTGCACACTGAGCCGCGGGCCATCAGAGATGCCAGCGTCCACACTAGAAGCAGGGGACAGCTCTCCCTCCTTGCTCATTCCACTCACTGAGGACAAATCAGAGAGAGGAAAGCCCATAATGTATGTGGCCTGTCATTGCCAAGGAAAGGCTGTGAGGTGGTAACCTCGAAGGAAAGAAGGATTTGGGATTAAAAAGACCTCATGGCCTCTTTGTCAAAGAGAAGATGACCTTTGAGACCAGCAGGGAAGGGGGCACCTGGTCACACCCCTGGCCTGGAGCTTGGATTTAATGACCGGGACCGGACAGGGCAGGCCAGTGGACAGACACACGACTCATGGGCACTTTTTCTTCCTTATTCCTCTCCAACACCCAAAGGGCTCAAAAGTCCTTTTTGTGACCACACATTAAAGAAACTTCTACTCTCATCTGCAGGCATAGTATCCAAAATACTTAACTCAGTCTGTCCAGTTACCCAGTGTCTCAGGTCAAACCTAAGTCACAGCAGGCAAGTAAAAGAAAGAACAAAAAAGCAGAAAGAAGAGAAGCTGTGGGTTTATTTTATTACCCGATGGGGAGACATCTGACTATCTAGGTTTTCTGTACTTATTAACAAAATGAGTTGAATGGTTTGTTTCTGTGTCTGAGAAATTTTACATGTGTAAGAGCACACTGTGACGTGTGTATCAGGCTTGCTGGCTGAATAAAGGCGTTTCTCAGGTAAACGCTGCCACTCTCTTAGCTCATCACTGAGAAGACAACACCTGAAAAGCTCAGTTCCTCGGAGCAAAGTCGCAACATAAATATTAATGATGGTGCAATATGCAAAAAATACACTCTGTGTTTTTGGTACTTTATGTTTCTTAAAAATAAGAGCAGTGGGCTTGCTTCCCAGTCTAAAATATCTTCACTCTTAATGGAGAAGGAGCATTTTAGTTTTCCACTAACTGCAATGTTGGGGAGCGAGGAACAAGATGTGTTCCCCGAAACTGCCTGAGAGGCAAACCCCCACCCCACGGCTTCATTTCCCTGGAGCTTCAGCAGCGAAGTCACAGCCTGTGGCCAAGCTCCCTTCCTTACGTACATTCAAAGAATCTTTATGCAGCGAAACGGACCACCGAAGCCTTCAAAGGTCCTTCAAAGGAAGCACTTCCTCCAAATTTTCTAGTTTCACAGGCCAGAGCACACACGACTGAAAAGAAGAGCGCACATCCTCGTAGCTCAGCCCTGGGAACCCTCTGTGCGAGGCGGCGTCCTCTCCAGGCCACAAGGGCCTCAGCTTTTATTTGCAATAGTAACTGCCAATATCTGAAAGCTACAAGGACACCTGGGGAACGCACTGGGGAAACAGGTAGAAAAGTACATATTTAACGTAAAAGGGAAAGGGGAGGGTGGGGAGATGCAGTCCTAAAAGAAAAGAGGTGTGTGGCCCATTTTCTCATCATTAAGATTTTAAGTCTCTCTTTCTGAAATGCTAACACCTTTTTCTGTTTCACTCCCATTCTACATAACAGCTTCTGGGCAGATTCTTTTAGGTTCCCCTGCGTAGGTAAGACAGATCTAATTATATTTTGGTTGCCAAAAGGGCCTGTTCACAGGGAATGGCCACAAATTCAAGCCCCGGGGACTTCAAGGGAACGAAGTGGGAGGACAGGGAGTAAGACGACGACCACGAAGGCACCCAAGGAAACTAGGCCCCTACGTGAAACAAGGTCCTCCATCACTGAGCCACAGAACAGTTAGCCCTCTCCTGCGCGGACACCACGTGGACCTCCAGTGGGTCACTGCCGTCAGCGCCCGCTCAGAGCACAGCACGTCTGTTGGTGGACTCTCACCAGTGACGCCGCATACGGGCTAAACAGGAAAGATGTGAGCAGGTCTACAGTAAATTTCTCTCTTTGTTTCTGTTTATTCCCTCTGTTTCAGCCCTCTGTAGGAGAATTATTTTCTGTATAAACAAATTCATCAAGTTAACTTATTCAAGGATGGAAATAACCGGTATCACATAACATTCTGCAAAACAAAATTGCCACTGCTGTATTTCAGTGCTTAAAAGCAAACTGCTATGGCAATTCAACCCCAGTCCTAACATAACCCAAACCCCCTATTACCTTCATCACTGCATATTCAATTTACATAATTATTCTGCTATGCTATTCAGAATTTACATGGAGCCGTATGCAATCTACTTATCCTTGCTTCAGGGATGCTTTTTCCTTTGTAGACTTAGAGGAACAACGGGAGTACAACTGAAGACACTTCACTCATCTGACCAACAGAAACACCACAGTGCAACAAAATAATGGGCTGGTTTGTTGATGTAACAGCAACCTCTGTTCAGTTACCATATTCTTGGACAGCCATCCCCACCTGACCATCAGTGACAGGAAAACACCCCAGGAATGTTCTCACCACACTTCATCCTAAATCAGCAAGCCCACAAGGATCAAGTTGCCAGGGCCAGCAGAGGTGCCTCAAACGCTCTCTGTCACCCTCGGGGTGGACTCCCGCGTCTCTGGGATACGCTGCACCAGCCCCATTCTCCTCACGTACCTCCATGCGCTAAAGAAGTGTTCCACTCAGTTATTTTCACACCACTGGGGAAAAAACAATTGTCACCTGAGGGAGGCATCAACTGAGACTTAGTCAAAAGCAGAAAAGAGGAGAAAAGTACTAGACTTTCTCCTTGGGAAAAGACAACTCGTGCCTTCCTCCTGTCAAAGGCATGCAACTATAGCACAAAGCCATCAGACTCAGCAGTGCCCACCCCGCACGGAGACTCAAACTTCAGGCTGGGCTGCGGAGAGCGTGCAGACGGGCCTGCACTGAAGGCTCCTCTAGGGGACAAAGACAGAATCAGGACCTGCACCCAGGAGGCAGGCGGCCCCAGGCTGGCTGGATTTGATTTCCCACGTTCCTGATGGTTGTTTACAGTTACTAGGGAAATTTCAACAAGTTTCATTGTTAAAAATGGCAACTTAATGTCCACCCCAATGTATTCTACGGGATGGAAGGATATATGCTAAAGTACATTTTTAAAGATAGGGTCAGTCTGAGGTAGACCGAGAACTTAAAAGACTGTATTTGCACATTTATGACAAGTATCCAAGATGTAGCAAGTGTTTTTCCCTTCATCAATTTTTACTGTTAGGTGATAAATTTAAAAAATTAAGATAAAAACTGAAGACAGGTATATCTTGAGGCTACAGTTAGTCTCAGTGATGTGTTTTCTCAGCTCCAGGAATCTTCTTTAGAACATACACTCTTACATTTTAAGCATAAACTATATATGTATTCTTTTTATACTTCGCTTTGATTTCTTTCTCCTTAGGAGAAATAAAGCACACGCTCCTGCCCACCAAGAGCACAATACTTAGATTTAGGCAATTATGGATTTTTTAAAAACCCTCGTAAATCAGACAAATTCTAACCATGTCCTCCTGGCTCACATCTCTAAGACTTAACACAGTACCTACAAACAGTAAGCATTTAATAAAACATTTCTTAAGTAAATGAAAACAGAATTTATAATGGATTTTGAATTTAGAAGAGTGCTCATAAGGAGAAAAAAATAATGGTTTTCAATTAAGAGACTACATACTGAGGTACCAAAGAATGCTCCTAAGTAAATGCAAATATTCAGTTACCTTTAAGATTGAGTTATTGAATATACAGTGGTCCCTCAGTCTCCACAAGGAACTGGTTTCAGGACCCCGGTGGATACCAAAATCTGCGGGTGCTCAAGTCCCTTAGATAAAACAGCAGAGTACAGTGGGCCCCCATATCTACACGTGCAGGACCCGCAGATGTGGAGGACCAGCTGTAATTCAGAGATCTGGGCCCCATTAAGAAGTACTGATGACAACATTTTTCTTAAATGACTATGATTCAATGTTTCAAAACACTACAGAATAATGCACTGGGGTGTTTAGATATTTTTAGCAGGAAGCTGAAAACCCAAGTTCGTTCGTTCACTTTTCAGCACTTTCTGGTCACAGAAACCCCCCTCTCTGGGTGCCTTCTCGTGACCCACAGGAAAGCCCGTGAGGGAACGGCTCAGAGCTCAGGTGGAGCGCATCGGTCGCAGGGCCGAGCGCGCATGCGCGCCCGCGCACGTGTGTGCATCCGCCCGCGGGGGTAGGAGGTGGGGCGTGTCTCCTAAAGGGGTTTGCAAACAGGTTCAGATTAACCAAGCCTGCCCATACTTCCATCTGGAAACTATATTTTCTAACATGAGCCATATTCTGAAAAACAGATTCAGATGTTTGGAACCGGTTCAGAACAGTTGTAAGAAATGTTCGGTACAAATGAAAAAAATTAGTCTTCAATGTCTTCTCCTCTCAGCTTTTCTTACTGAATAAATATGCCTTCTGGGGGGTCAGAGAGTTGGTGGGGGAAATACGGAGGGGAAGCATGGCGTGGAGGAGGCTATTTCCTAGAACCTAAAATTTCTGCTATTCTTGAATGCGTATCTAACGGATAACTGCTATTTGATTTCTCCCATGTTGCCCACTAGGATTTCAACCCTGCCCCTGGAAGGCTTCCTCCGCCTGCCAAGTGAAGAGAATTAATTCTCCTGTTTCAGCTTCTAGGAAGCAGGACTGAAAGGCCTAGTGAAATACAGTGACCTGCCTTGTCTCCGCACTCCTTACCCAGTTTTGCATTGTCACTGAAAGTGAGGCCGGTGGTCGAAGCTCACAAATAATTATGCTGGTAGCTTGGTTCTGTTTGTTAAATGACAAATTTTCACAAAAATACAAGAAAGTGATTTTAAAATAAAAAAATTTTTTTCATCCAGTAACGTTTCTAAAAAGCTACCAACCCAATCACTAGTTCATAATCATTAAGTCCTACATTTTAGATCGCATAAAACCCTTAACTTTGTAGTTTGGGTGTGTGAAAAAGAAGCTCAACAAGGAGGACAAGAATTAAAGTGCCCCCACCCCTTGTCCCACACCAGGTCCCACACCAGGTCCCACCCCTTGCCCCACCCCAAGTCCCACCCGTGGTCCCACCCTGTCCCCAGAGGTGATAACCCTCGTCTCAGTTTCCACACCATGTTTGTGGCGGTGCGCCTGCCCGCAGCCTACCTTGACTTCTTGCTGGGTTTGGGTTTTGGCGTGGCAGTTTTTGCTTTCTTTTCCTTTGGCTCTTTGGGAATCTTAGGGGCTTTCGGGGTCTTGGGTTCCTTGGGCTCTTTTTTCTCCTTGGGTTCTTTCGGTTCCTTGGGATCTTTTTTTGCCTTCGGCCTTTTCTTTTTCTTTTTTTCTTCTTGGGACCCATCTAGTGAGTTCCTATTTAGTTCCTGGTTATCAACCCCACCAGGGAAGTCATCTTTACCAAAACTTTTACTGGGATCCTCTGCAACAATGTGGTTGTTTTTCTTTTTCTTCTTCTTTTGCTGTGGCTGCTGTTCTATCGACGGCAGGTAATCATCACTCTTCACTAGCTGGGCGTTCGGTCCACTAACCTGAGTCATATCCGGCACTGGTTTCTCTAGAAAGGGCTCCGATGGAGAATGCTAAGAGACACAAATAGGAATTGAAATTAGTTTATCATTCTTCGTAGTGAAGAAAGGAACTGAAAGTTAGTGGCTGATGCTTCTGAAACTTACTCTATAGTCAAGGTAGCAAACCTCACCAGCTACACGGTTGTGAAACCTATCATTTTCTCTCATCCAAAAAAAAAAAAAGACTCCTTTAACAAGAAAGCTTTTAAATCAACAGGGTTAAAAAGGGCAACTTAGTAATACAGTAAAAAAAAAAAAAATTCCGTTCAGGAGGAAGAAAATTTCTCATTCAGCTGGAGACACTTTCCATGTTCTTAGCACCTACGTAGAAAATGACGAAGGACAAAAACGGCAGCAAAAGCAAAGCCACAGAGATGGGATTCGAGCAGAATTTTCCCCACTCTGGAAAGGGAACTCTAATTAAAGGTATATAATTAAGTCACCTTTAAAAAGAACACGTGTACTGAGCACTGTAAGAATCAGAGCCCGTGGAAAGTCTGAAATCTGAGTGTAAACACATAAATCTTACACAGTACAGCTCATTCCTGATTTAAATGACATTGAAATGTCAAATTAAAAGCACATATACAAACTTAATGACTTTAGGTTGGTTAGATTTCTTGTACTGATAAAAAAGTGATTAAAGCTTTACGAGAGAGACCCCCAACAGTCAATTTGACATGCTTTGCAGGAGGATTTTGACATCCACTAGCACTATACCCAGACATGGTCTTAAATACAGTGCAGATACCAACACCTGGGCTGGGACGCTGAGGGGTCAGCGACTCAGCCCCACAGCTCCCGATCCAAACCAGGGCAGGGGTAGAGGACCATCTGTCCCCACTATAAACTATGACATCTAAGAGCCATTACACTGCAACATCATATCTGCAAATGTCACTCATTTTCTTCCTTTTCCCCATGCTTCTCCAGACACTTCCTAGTAACTACAACATGAACAGCAGCAGCAGTGACAGCTGCTCGTGTGTACTGAACAGTCTTACCATGTGCTGGGCACGTGTTACACACTTTACTCCCTGACACCACCCAGTCCCCACGCCGGAGCTCGGTGTGGACACTGACTCTCAGGTGAAGGATGAGCACAGGGATTTACAGGCGCAAGAGACAGAAGTGAGGCCCATCTCTCTCTCCAAAAGAGGAGCCGCAGGAGACCCTGGGTCCAGGTCTGCAGAGGACAAGAGAGGAGCCCAGGAGCCACTGCTCATTACCCGCCAAGTGCTACAAATTGCTTCTAATACAGCGAACATTCACAGAGCATCTATTTCACGCCACATACTGAGCAAGGTGCTTTCAGAAGCTCGTTCACCTGAACCTCACACAAAAATGTGACAATTTGCCCCCATTTTTCAGAAAAGAAGTAAAATGTAAGGATGCCACACCACAGGGGAGAGAACTGAGATCTGAATCTGGATTTCCTAAATCCAGCGCCCCTTTGACTGTCGGGCTCCTGAAATCACACACACAGGCATCCTCCTGGGACAGGTGCCCCAGGCATCACTTTATTTCCAAAGTGTTCAGGGATCCAAAAACATTAAAAATAATAATAATAATAATAATAATCACTGCCTGCAAAGAAGCTGGTGGTACTGTTCCCACTAAAACCCACTACGATCCCTGACGAACCTCCCTCCAGCTCTCCATCTGCGCCTGTGCGGGAGGAGCCCAGGACTGCAGGGTGAGAGACAATTCTAGCCCAGGCCCCGCCACTAGCTGTCTTATCTGGGGAAAATCATTCCAACCAGAAGCATCTGGTTTCGACATTTCCAAAGTCTCTTCCAAAACCCTACAGTACTAGGAAATCTTAAAATACGTATTAGTCCTTTCTTAAGTCACGGCTGAGAGAGGCCCTGAAGGAGAGCAAGGATGTGCAGGAGGAGAGAGACAAGGGCAGAGGAGGGGGGAAAAGCACACAGTTGCACGTCTACACTCGGGAAACACAACCCAGCCAGTACTGAGAAAAGCTCCCTTCCACTCTCTCCCCTCACCACCAGCAGCCCTAAAAACGCCAGCCGAGGGGCTCTCCGCGTTACCACTGCCTGAGCGTGAACAGGGTGTCACTAAACTGTTTCCCTCTATTGATGTGGCTGAAGTTGTTACATATTATCCCCTAATATAAGGAAAAAGGGAAAAGCCAAGTCTTTTTGTAAGAGACACAGAGATCAAACTTATTTAGGACAAGCTATTTCTCAGGAAACAGAAGACAAAGCATTTCCTGGAAAGGGAAGGAGCGAGGAAAGCCCACCCGTGAGCGGTGCTCCCGGCACAGAACGGCACCCTGATCCCGGCCACGTGCACCTTCCTGTAACCTGCGGGGCACGGACTCCAGGAACCGGGTGCCAGCCTCAGGTGAGAGACACCTGGTGCGCATCGGCGAGTCAGAAAAAGCACAGAACACGTATGACATAAAGACTGAAAATTCATCTACGCTTTAGCATACAAATCACTTCGGATGTTCCTTTCAGGAATAAATGAAGCCATAAATTAGTATCCCTTAAAAATTTAATCTTCCTTAAGAAGGGGAAAAAATGTAAAGATCAAATACAAAAAAAAGGTATCAATCCTGTTTGGTATGCAGCAGAACTGTGTTTTGGTCCTAGCCGAAAGAGGGTGGAGAAGGTGCTCAGAAATATAGTGTTTACCAGACCCACATCTCCTTAAATCTTTTAGAGAAAAGCTGTTTTTGTAAACATTTAACAAAGAACAGATGGCCTGCCTTAATCATGTGGGGGAAAAAACCTGGAGCTCACAGTAATGCCCTGACAAAGTCTCCCAGGCCCAGCCATGTCCCCCGCCCCCGCACGGTACAGTCTTCTCTAATGCTATTTAATTTTACAGCGGACATTTCCCCATCAATTCCCACTGCCTGACAGGTAATCAATGCCATTAACATCTGATATTGCCATACAGGGCATTCCTAAAACCCCTCATTTATTAGGGCAAACGCGGAGAATGTTAGATACCAAAGGCATTTTTAAATACACCCTACAGGACTTTCGGCTTGACACACTTTCTATTATAATTCCATATGCCTCTCGGAAAATTATGGGGGATATAAGGACTGTGCCGTCCACTTTTGGAACTAAAACAGAATGACTGACGTTTAAATAAATAAAAATGATTCAAGATGTGTGTTGTCCAAAAATTTATCATAAACTGAAGGTAATCGTTTTTATGCTTAACTCCAATGCTTGTACCATATAAATCAAACACACAAACAAGCTGTCATATATAAAACAGCAGAACAGACAGGATGTAAATTTTACCAAAGAAGAACTGGGGTGGGAGAAGTCAGGGCCGTCCCTCTGTTACCTTTAAGCAGAGGTGACCCAAAACCCTTAAGAACCTTCATCAGAAGAAGATGAAAAGTTGTGTAAGAAGAATCTTCTCATCTCTCGCACGTGTGTTTTCCCTCCAACATTAACCAGCATTTTCCAACTTAAAAGGCTGTCTTATTTCATCATGTTTTGCCTTGACTGTATTCTTGAAGCCGCAACCTGTTCGCGACGTCGAGCACCACAAGTGAATGACGTCGCAGGAACAGTTCTCTCACTGTTCTCAACATGTAAATCTCTGCAAACCAACAGCATCTGGTGATACAAGGCGTCTCTGGACAAACGTTCTATTTACTGAGTGACACAAAGATGTCTAAAATCAAAACTCCACTTTATAATAAAGAAAAGATGCTACCCACTGGGTAAGAGGAACGGGGCACTTCTGGGCGATACGCCCCTCCCCACAAATCAAGCTACGGGGAGGCAGGCACTTGTGCTCTCAGAGAAACTAAGATTCTAGGGGAGAAGTGGCAGGCCAATTAAGACCCACTAAAAACAAACACAAGCTTAAAACACACTAAACTATGATTTGGATCATCTATAAAA
Source organism: Camelus ferus (assembly GCF_009834535.1). Taxonomy (NCBI): domain Eukaryota; kingdom Metazoa; phylum Chordata; class Mammalia; order Artiodactyla; family Camelidae; genus Camelus; species Camelus ferus. The sequence continues at coordinate 22,390,072 of NC_045724.1, forward strand.
ATACTAACGTTCAGCAGGCCTTTAAAACTGAAAAATACAGGGAGGCTCACAGCTCAGCGGCAGAGCACAGGCTTAGCGTGCACGAGGTCCTGGGTTCAATCCCAGTCCCTCCATTTAAAAACATACAATAAAGTAAAATTGAAAAATACAGTTCGTTTTGGGTTTTTTTTTTTTTTAAATGGCTCTGGAGACACATTTCTGTCACTGTCTTTCTTCACTTTTATTTTTCCAGCACCCCGCAGGTTCTCGGTCCCTCTGTACTCTTTTTATAAAGAATTCCAGTATGAGCACTAGAGCTCAATCTTCAGCAAAAAGAGTGTACCAGGGTTCAAAAGAGCGTTCAGCAAAGGTTCAGTGAAGTCCTACTGGGATTGTAACAACCCTTTCTTGTCAACGACACTGATTACAGAGAAGAGCCCTCGATACTATGTGGTGCCCAGTTCATTTATTCATCCAACAAACATTTAAGGACAGAGCAGTACACCAGGCAGCCACAGTGCCCGCCCCCTAGGCCGACACCAAGGAGGCTTCCTGAAAAAGCCAGCCAGGCTGGGACGCACAGGGAGGCAGATGCTGGCCAGGGGTGCCCCCTTCCTTGATGGAGCAGCTGGAGCTACAAACCTTGCCCGGGACGGGGTGACTGAAGGCCTGACAGTGCATCACAAGCAAGCTTTTAATACTGTCTTTGTGGGGCAGCAGATCAAGATGAACAGATATTAGTCTGAACGGTCAACTGAAATAATTTTATCTTAGTACAGAAATAGTCTGAAGGAAAGAATCAAGGGTTGGGATATTTTCTGCTTGATTTAATATGGTATTAGAGTCAGGGCCTCAAGTTCAAGCCTTTCATAGACTGGTTAGTTTTATTCAGCTCATTCTTAACAATTTCTAGGAAAAAAAAATTTATTGAATGACTGCAGTTATGAACACAAACACAAAAGTGAACAATGTCACACTTGGTCAGGTGACTCGAGAAGGCAAAAAGTAGAGAACAACATTTTTTAAGTTTAGGATTTTAAACTGTGTTCCAAGAAAAGACAGCTTAGGCCACATGAGTTCTGAGAATTCCGGGCTAACCAAAGGTAAGCACTGCTTTTTTTCTTTACTGGAAAACTCTCCAAGCCCTTACTACACTCTGAGGGGGGACAGTACACAGTGCGCCCTACAGGTATTTAGCCATGACACTCCTTTTCCAAGAATATCTTAAATGAAAATGCTCTTCAAAACACACTCGGGGTTACACCAACACAGCTAATGCAGGGCAAATCCGTCACCTCCATGCAGGGATGGGGCAGTGGGGGCGCCCGTCTCAAAGCAGTAGTTATCAAGTGTCTTTAAAGCTAGCATATGACTCCACAAATAAAATATAACTATATACATGCACTGAAATAGCTTACTGAATTATGCTCACATGTAGGAATAAAACACGAATATTGGGCTAACCATATAAGGATGACTTGTACAATTCCCATTATGATACACACGCTGTGAAATTACTAAATTAAATAAAATGAATTTTGAAAAATCGTAACATGGTCACTTATCTTACTGTGTCCCTCAGAATCATTAAATTTTAGGATTGAAATTTTGTTCTTACATTACTGTGAAATATCTCATTTAAAAATCATCTGAAGGCACTTTTGAACCTTTGGTTTTTTTCACTTGTGTTCTATCCTTAGAATAGATCCACACATAAACAAAAATCTTAAAGAACTACAAATTAACAATGAGCCACTTTTATGGCATCTAAATTACAAACCCATTCTGGATGAGTAGAGTCCAAAACAACGAAAATATTGACCAACCGGTCATGATAAATTTAATGTTAAATAGCTTTCTATCAGCTGGTGAATGTGGGCCACCTTCCACGTATTTAGGGTGGAACCACACCACGGAAGAGTCACACGGCATCGGTAAGGTGTGCACGCTGGCTGTGGGCTGTCTACAGCTGGCGTGATCGGGCCGGCACAGCAGTGAAGCCCCGCCAGGGCTGACCTCCCTCCCGAACGCCTGGGAGGGTCCAGGTGGATCGGACTCCCTCCCAGTGCAGACCAGGCGCCCGCCCACCGCCCCATCGCCCCCCTCCCCCTGTGTGTGCCACGAGGCTGGCACACTGGGCTGGTGCCGCCCCGAGGCTGTGGGAGGTGCCGGTCAGAGGGTGCAGCTCTGCCACTTGGGTAACAGGTGAATTCTCCTTAGAAAAAGCGCCAGATGAAGTAATCGGCTTGTATTTAAAAACCATCTCATGAAACAATGTTTGTCAGCCCCACCCAACACAAACACACACACCCCTCTAAGGCACAGAGTTGAAGTGATGTTCAAATTTTGATTTTTTTTTTTAATGTTTCTCCATTGCTTCATAAGTGCCTGGGAAAATTAGCTTAATCATTGAGAGAAGACTTGAATGATGTTTTAACATGTGTCAGTTTTCCAACAAGTGCATGCAGGTAATCAGACCACGTCCCTGATCCTGAGAATCTCCTATCCTGAAGCACTTTTAATAGAAGGAAGGGAACTGCAGAGGGGCCAAGGAGAGAAACAGAGACCAGTGCAAACTGGACACAACTCAAAGCTGATGGTGGAAATGGTGAGCAACTTCCTAGGCCTCCGGGATGGAACACAGAGGGGCCCTGCAGGCAGCAGGCCCCTCACCAACCCTGCAGAGGACAACTCCCAGCCTCCTCCAACAGCAGCCCCCTTAGAAGCAGCAGGGTCTGCAGCATGGACAGCACGGTGCCTCTAATTGACAGTAAGCAAACCAAACTACGGCCCCATCAGAGGAATCCGAGATACAGCCTTGTTCTGAATGCCTTGGTTCCTGAAGGCAGTAAATCAAGTGTTAACCTTTTTATCAGATGTGACTTTCTCAAAGTAGAAATGGAGAAGATAATGAACACACTCACAGTCCTGAACAAAGTCAATTTTACTGTCACTTCCTTCTCTCTCTTTTCTTTCTTCACTCCCTTGCATATGGCGCCCGCCCCTTGTAGGCTCCACTCCACGAATGTCCAGGAATGAGATTCCAGAGAACCCCCTCCCAGTTCACAGGCATTTGTCTTGCTTTTTTCAAGTTATCTCTGAGGTCTGCTCTATTCCCAAAGGGGTGTCTGGAGGCTTGAATTTGGCAGCTGACACCCAGAGCTGAAGCCACCCAGGATACCCGGGATCATACCAGCAAAACACAAGACGACAGTGCTTCCGGGCTGGTGGAAATGTTTTGCATAAATAGATCCTATTCAAAGGCACTAAGGACAAAGACCAAATTTACAAACTAAAAATAGTTTAGTTCAAGTCAATCTTTTTTTTTTTCACTGTACATTTACATTGGTTTTTGGCATCACTGGTAAATACTAAGTTTGATCCTTAAATCAGAAAGGTGAAGCGTATGGAGTTTGGCTCTGGAAGAGCCATCTATACGAAGTTTGCACTGAGGTTTCACCTACTCTAAAAAGGTCAATGTTAAAAGTAACTTACATGCGATTCCTATGAATTTTAAAAGTCAAACCTCGGTAGACTGAAAGGAAGGTGTGTCTTCATCTAAAATGGAACACTCCCAGGGGCTCGTGTAGAAATGGGAAGAGAACAATCATTAAAGGGGAAAAAAATCCATTTATAAAGAGCTCGGTGATAAAGCTAATTTACACACTGCAGGCGAGTTCTCCAGGATTCAGAGACTGTGAGTCCAGCAAATCTAGGTGGCAATAAATGCTTAACGATAGACTACTTTGCTCCTATAAAAAATTCACTCACATCTTATTGGAGGCAGAATTCTAAGACGCCCCTGTGATCTCCACCTCCTGACCGTGGGGAACCTGCGACTCCCCGCCAGCAGAGCCTGGCAAACCTAGAGGGATTTCACAGGTGTGACGAAAGGGCCCACATCAGTCGGTTTTGAGATACTCTGGGGGCGATTATAGTCTGTTGGTGCGACTTAATCGGGGCTGGTGAGGAGGGTGTGGGCCCTCTCTGGGGGCAGCCGTAAGGGAGCAGGCAAGCACAGAGACGCCCACCAAGGTCAGGAGCCGCGGGCAGCCTGCAGGGGCCAAAGGCAGCCGGGCAACAGCTGGCGAGAACTGAAGCCCAGGATCCCACAGCTGCCTGGCGGGGTACTGTGCCCACAATCCAAGGGGACTCCAAGTTCAAAGCTGATTCTTCCCCAGTCAAGGCTCCAGATGAGAAGGTAGTCCGGACACCTGACTGTGGCCTGGAGCAGAGGAGCCAGAGAAGCTTCAACTCAAAATCTGAGTCATAGGAGCTGGAGGAGAAGAAAACCGTATTTTTTCAAGCCACAAAATCTGCGGCCACTCATTATGCAGCAATAGACAATGTGTACCTTACAATCCTCTGCAACTCACATCTGACGTTTCTTCAGTCTTTCTCTCCCATCCAGGACACACACACACACATACACACCCCCACTACTTCCATGCCAGACGTTTCTCTGTCCACATAAGGACAGACAGCACAGCAGGACTCCCTTGTCCCTCTGTGACTCTACTCTGCTGAGGTCACGCTGAGCCCATCTGTGCCAAGCACTGTTCCGGGCTCACAACCACCTCATGAAGTTATCTCCACTTTAACTAGAGGAGACTAATACACTAGTCCAAAGTCACAAAAAGCTGGTTATAAGAAGAGTCAGGAGTCAACCCTGAGACGCAACCTCTCTGCAGAGCCCACGTCTCAGCCATCACACCCACTCCCTGATCCCTGCAGCTCGCCCATTCCTGCTGAGGGCTCCTCACGGAGGAGAAGTTGTGATGACGAGGAGAGCTGGGTGCGAGGTAAGAGCCGGACGGGGGGACCCACTCTGAGTGGAAGGACCCAGATGAAACAAAGGGTGTAGCCGTGACAGGCAGGAGCCTGACGTTGCGCTAGACAGTTAACTAGCACGGAAACCATCACGGGACGACTTTAAAAGAAAATCTTTGTGCCAATTAAAAGAAAAGAAAAAGAAAAGAAACGAAACTGCACTACAAGCAACATTAAAGGTTTCTGATACTTATTTTAAAATGAAGTCTACTGCACCTTAGAAACAGGCAGTTCAACACTTAAAGGGGACTGTCCCCACGACTCCTTCCAGCTGGAACTACACATGAAACAGAAGATACCAGCACAATTAAGTATTTTATAAACACTGCTGAGGGGTCAGAAAGAGGGAGGTTCATTCACTAATAACGCCGTAATAAACAAACAGCAATGTTACGCAACTGAGAAAATTATTATAATTGAATCTACACAGCTGGGCAAGAACAGAAGCCTGCTTATGTATATTAGCTCCCAAATACTTTGCGTGGGTAGGTTTTAGTTTTAGAACTGCTTCAGATCTGAGATCCTTTTACAGTCAGATTTTTTTTGTTTTCTCTTAACCGAATCCAATTCCACAATGACAACTGCGGAAGAGAAAAGCATTTAATGAACTTCCCCACCAGTTCTTTGCTGCTGTTTGTACTGCAGAGGGACAAGACTGTGCAGAGTGGTTAGGAGGTTAAACTTTCTTGCGATGTGCTCATTTCAGATCTCTTCCAGGGACGTTTTATCCTGTTTGTGCACAGCAATATGAATAATGAATGACTGTCAGTGAGGAGCACCCTGGAGGAAAGGCCAGAACAAAGCGGCTTTTCACATTTTAACACTGGACTCCCACTGTGTTCTCAGAGTTTCCTTCCCACCTTGATATTCTCCCTTTGCAGAAGATGGGCAGAGGAACACTGCCAATTACCAAACGTAAGTTTACACACATGTGCCTAAAAGGGACAAAAGAGTGAGACTAGCATATTCCCCTTGAATTGTTGGAGTCACAACGTTAGAATCAGAGAAACGTCATTTCTCTCTTGGGTTCAAGAACGAGCTTGGTGAAAATCCACCATCCTGCCATCACTTAAATGTAGTTAAAATACAAACCCAAACAAAACAAGTCTCTTTTCAGACAGTATGCTTGCTAGATATTTCCCTCATGACTACGTGAGTGTTTTTCTTAATTAAATGACTAAATCTGAACAAATCTGTGATCTAGGTCAAGTTCCCGTCTACATAAAACCTAACTAACTTCAAACACAAGTGGATGATTAGCTAACCACCGGGGCAGAGGTACCAATGTATCTTCCACGGGCACACGTTTTACATCAATGATATCTATTTTTATGAGATAAAAGTACTAAAGCTTTAATGGTGGCAATTAAAACAGCCACGAGTTTGAGTAGCTCGATGGCTGAGTCACAGACCTTTTACCTATAATGGGATCCATTATATCCCTGAACTCAGTGTGAGGGAGCAAAAGAGGAACAGACTTTTAAACACGGTGGTGGTACAGCAGCACTCTCTCAGCTAAGCTGTCCCCGATCGCACGCCCCACGGCTCGCCCCGCAGCTCAACCTCAGCGTCCATCCAAGCAGCCTTCTCCACAGTCCTCAGGCGCTTGGGTCTATTTGGAAATATCTGAACCATCTGAAAATGCTGCAAAGACGCTATTATGTAACAATTTGTATTTGAGTAATTTGTTCCCATTTTTTAACTTGTTTATATTTAAAAATTCATCACTTTTTTGGAAAAAGCACAATTTCAGATGACTTCTGACAAAAATATCATTTATGCCTAAAATATAAATATTTATATTCTGATATTCTCTTTTAAAACATAATTTAGGGGGATGAATCAGAATATCTCTGTTCATGATGGTGTGTTTGAGCAATACTTATGTATGAACATCGTCGAACAAAGGAGTGGGGCTTTTTTCGTGATAGTTTAACATTGTTATTATTCAAAAGTCTTGGGATAACAGCTCTGTAGTTGTAAAACTTAATAATCATCTAACACTAACCACTTCTCTAATTTAAGAACCCTAAAGATTTTCTCTTTTGCTTTGCTTCTATGATAGTAAATTCAAAAATACAAATAGGAATTATCTTGGGACAATCTCACAAGTGTTTGTGTTTGCTACCATCATCGTCCCCAGGGAGAGCTGGCAAACAGGAAACAGCACGCAGAAAGGATTTACCCTGGACCAGGAAGGACCCAGCTAACAGGAATGGGGGCACACGGAGTGGCCTGAAGGCAGTGGCAGCCCCCGGGGGCTGATGTGAGTGTGCGCCCCGACCCAGTACACTCGCATTAGACAGGGTGTGCCAGGGGCTCACCTGGGTGCATCGCTCTCTCTGTATTGGCAGCGCCTCTGTGATAAGTTACCTGAAGCAGGAACAGGAGGATGGCCTGGAGGATTCACTATGAGGTTAGGGTCTGCACATTTTCGGGGTGGGGGGGGCGGTTAACAATCACGTGCAAAGACAACTGTCTCAAGACGCCTCCACTGCCTGTCTCTAAGATGAAGACGCAGGTGAGCTGGCCTGGAAGACTTCAAACTCTGACACACTATAGTTTGATATTCTCTACTGTTAAAACGTCACTTCAGCCCTGCTTAAACATAACTACCCCACATGTCTAAAAAGAAATGAGTATTTAGAAAGCGAACTGGGACAAGAAGATAATTCCAGAGGGAAATATCAAGGGAGTTTCTGAGATAAACACAAAAAATAAATAAAACTGATTTTTAAATCTACAATAGAAAGTGCAAAATTAAATGAGATACACCAGAATTAGAAATACAAATAAAAACACAATCTACTTTTCCCACTGATAAAAAGGAAAACTTTCAGAAGTGCATTGCAATAATTCATAATCTTATTTAGACATCTAACTAACATCTACTAAGGTTTTCTCCCAGTAAGTTTAGTTTCTGCTCAATACAGCGTGTCACAATATTTACTAAACATCTCAGCAGGCACTGAATAATGATACTTAGGTAGAAAAATTCATTCAGGTTTGTGATTCTCTTAAGTCACATTTCCACACCAAATAAACCACAGGGAGGTGACAGGGAAGGGAAGGAAGAAAGGTGAGGCAGGAAGGACAGAAGCAGGTGTCATTCCCAGGAGCCCCAGGACCTCGAGAAGGTGTGCACACAAGGGACGTCTTCTACCCAGGGAAGGTCTGCTGAGACCTTTGGAGAGAGGCAGTGGTGACTTCAGGGAGGCAGGGACAGGGACCCCTCATGGCACAGCTGAGGGCGGGCAGCAGGGGCACACGTATGCTCACCACTCGAGAGCCAGGCGACACCGGCGGGGCACACCGCGTGGGCCCCACCCAGACACCCCTAGAGCGACACTCCTCAAAATGGCCATGTACACGCAGTCGGCCTCACAGACGACTTCAGCGTCGAAAGCTTCCAGGCTTCCCTCCTCCCTGCTCTGGACCTGCCTCCCGCCTCCCTTTCCACACTTCCCTCCACCTTCGACACCCTCCACTCAACTCAGGTTCTCAGTCACCGAGCCCTTCCCAACCCCACATCCTCCCCCAGCTCTCGTCACCTGTCTTTATTCCCCTTTTGAGCCGGATCCTCAGAAGAGTGGCGATATTTGCTGCCTTCCTCCTAACAGATAGCGCTCTGAGGAACCACACAGCGGTCCAGCAGAGCAGCCCCTCCCTCTCTGCTCCTGACCCATCAGCAGGTGCGGCTTCTTCGCGACCTCCCTCCTCCTGCCTTTCTGCACTGGCTTCCTGTCACCTTCTTGACCTGTCACTTCTGAGGTGCTCCCAGGCTTCACGCCTGGATCGCAGCTCTGTGCTTCCTCCCTCAGCAGGTGCCACTGCTCTGACCCCCACCCATCCATAGGCCCACGATTCCCCAAGCTCCTTCTCGAGCCCAGGCAGCTCCCCTGAACTCTACACTCCCCTGCACAACTGTCTAACAGACAAAGCCACCTGGATGCAGGCATCTCTCACTCAATGAGTTCCAAAACAAATTCTTGATTTCTCTACCAAACTTCATCTCCATAAACTGTTACTCCACCAGCAGCGAAGCCAAAAACGTGGAGTCACCCCTGACCCTCCACTTAGCCTCATGTACCTTTTTCAGCCCAATATGTAAATCCTGTCGGATCTGACTTTAACAAAGACAGGAAATACCCGCTAATGACCTCTCCCACGCCGCCCTGTCCAAGCACCACGAGACCTTACCCGGACTCCCACCACAGCCTCTATAACTGACCCCAGTCTCTAGCCTTGCCCTCCTCCAAGGTCTATTCGCTACGCAGTCTGAGTGATCCTTTAAAAGTGTAAATCAGATCATGTCACATCTCAATCCAAAACCTCTAGAACCTTCTCGTTTCATTCACAGTAAAATCTAAATTCCTCCCCTTAGCCTACAAGGCCTCAAATGAAATGGACACCTGCTACCTCCCTAACCTCATCTCCTACAACCCCCACTCCCGCTCTCTTCCACTCACACCACGTTAGTCCCTTGCGTATTGTGAAACAACAACAAAGGGCAAAAGCCCCTCTACCTCAGGGCCTTTGCACAGGCCACCTCTGTCCTCAGAGCTCTTCCCTCAAATTCCTCCATAGTTTGTTTCCTTCACAAGGGCTTAGGCAGCAAGAGAGTAAAGCACATATGACAAAATGTTAACAACTGGTGGTTTTAGGTAAAGGACAAACAAGTGTTCATTGCATTATTCCTTCAAATTTTCTGTAGACTTAAAATTTTTCAAAAATCAAAGTGGAAGGGGGAAAACCTCTTTCCTACCTCAAAAATTACTCCCTCTGTACCTTGTCTCTGACATTCTTCCCTCACCGGCCATTTCTTGACTCTCTTCTCCCCTCTGTGTCCCCCAGGAGGCCATGTCCACATGAAGGACTCTCGCAGACCCAGATGCTCAGCGAACCGAGACCAGGTGTGTCGCCGGCACCTCAAGATTGGGACGCCAAAAACCACAGTCATTCTCCTCCGCCAACAACCTTGCGTTCCCACCTTGGTTAAAGTCTCTGTGATTCCCGTCACCCACCCCTGCCCTCCCTCACTCTCACTGGCACTTAAGACCCGTCTCTCCCCCGCCCACGTTCTCCAGCCCAGGTCTGTCTTCCTCCCACGGGGCTCGCCTTCATCATTGTACTTTCTGTATCGTAGCAAAGAGACGACCCTAAAATGCCCCCCACCTCTGCTGCTTTTGTGTACTTATCAGTGACTCCCCATCAACTACACTTAAACCGAGGCGCTCGGCGTGGCTGCCCTCCCACCTCGTGTCTGCTCCTCTCCACCACACATGCTGGCCCCGCAGGCGGACGGCCACAGTCACATGAGGACATTGAGCTCTTTCCAACTTACTGCCTGTGTACGAGTCACTCCTCCTGCCTGGACTCCCTCCTCCCAGTTAAATCCTACTCCAACTGCAAAACTCAACCAAAACCTCCTCCTGAGGCCTTCCTTGATCTCTCCAGGTAGAGTCGAATACTCTCACAAGGCTAAGTAACATTTATCACATTGCTTGGCTATTTCCTACTAGATGCTTCTAGCCCTCTGGACTATGAGCCTCTGAAAGACTGCTTTTATATATACAGGGGCATACAGACACAGGTAACCTTTGAACACGGATTTGAACCGTCCAGGTCCATTTATACAAGGTTTTTTTTTTTTTTTCCCAACAGTAAGTATTATGGTACGACACGACCGAGGTAGGCTGACTCTGAAGATGCAGACCCATGGATGCAGAGGAACCATGCACACCCAGTGGACCAATACACATTATACTCAGATTTTCCACCATGCAGAAGATGGGTGCCCCTGGCGCCCTGGTTGCTCATGGGTCAGCTGTTTACAGGAGGATACATACACGTACAGAAATGTGTGTGTCTGTGTACCTGCCCGACACCTAACACGGGGACTGATACATACGCAGGCCTAGTATTTATTGATGGAATATCAAAATCTCCCCAAGCCCACTTCAAATGTTAGCACAGACGTCACACGTCCAGCCTCTGCCCTGACCACACGTGCGTGCTCCTGCGGCCTTGTTCACTTGCACCCTGCTGTAGCTGTGTCCCCAAGGTGCCCAGAGGGTGGAACCAGTAAGCGCACATGTAAATGAGCTCACATTTTACTGACTGGTCCACAGCCATGCTGAAACATCTCCTGTCCTGTGAAAGCACCATGTTCTGCCGTGTGTCTGCACAAGTGTCTCCTCCATCACTCCTCTTCCCCTGCCTCAAGTAGCACCTTTCCTCCCGGCCCGACAAGTAATTAAGTTGCAATTTCTACTCCCAGACAAGTCCGCATTTCTCTCTTCTCGTTGTGGTTATATCACTGTATAACTGGGATTTTTTTTTTAAGGGGAGAAAAGCTTCTTTTTATACCTCCACGTCCTCACAGTGGCCGGCACAGTATACACTCTCAACAATGCCGTGAACTGAGTGAGCGAAGGAAGAATGGACGAGTGGATGGGTGTATGGAAGGATGAGGTTCTCACCTCATCTCTGAACATCCTTAAAGAGGACTCGACAGGCACAAATGCTATGTGGTCCCTCTGCTATGAATGGATTACCATCACTCATCCCATTCCCAACAAACGTGCTCCCAGGAAAGAGACCTAGACAGAGTTCTCAGAATTTGACCTCCAAAACTAAAAGGTACAGACCTTTTCAAGTAATTGCTGAACTACACCGATCATGTATTTCTATCTAAAATGGCTTATAATTAAAAATAATAATAATAAATGGCTTATAATTTTCCTGTGTGTAAATTTTTTTTAAAAAAACCATTAAAATTCTAATAATGTTGAACTGTGGAACACTTCAGTTGCTTTAGATGGAAGGTTAAGGCACGTTTGCAAATTCTGACACACGTATGCTTCTCTTTCTGGCTCTGACCACAGCCCGTCCATCCAGGGCATGGGGGGTGGTCATCCCTCTTCCACTGAAGCCCAAGAAGAGAGCCCTGGAGCCAAAGACAGGTGCCTGAGTCAGGGGTCAGCTGGGGATGGACAGGCCCCCAGGTCATGAAGCCCTAGACGAGGCTCCGTAACCCACAGCCCAGCCCAAGCTCAAACCCCAGAACTTAACTCACCATCTGATCTCCTGCCCTCCACTGCTGACCACAAACACACCAAAAAAACCTGTTCTTTTTCCTGATTTCTCCCACCTATCTGTGAGGCCACCACTCACCCACCTGGTAAGCGATGTGGTGGCCCAGGTCCACCTCCTCGATGCACCACCCCGGCCCTGCGCCCTGCCAGGCTCCGGGGCACTGGAAGTGTGGCCGGTCTGAACTGAGAGCCACTCCAAGTACAACCCACACCACATCTCCAAGACTTAGGGGAAAAAATGTGAACTATCTTGTTGATGTTTTTGTGTTAAATATTGCTTGTTGAAAGGATATTCAATTATTATATGCTGAAACGATATTTTGGATATATTACATTAAATATGTTAAAATGAATTTCACTGTTTCTTTTTGCTTTTTAACATGGTGACTAGACAATTTTCCATACCTGTGTTCAGTTTCTTTGCTGGCCTCCCCCTTGCTGTCTGGTCTTCACCCGCCCCCCAGAGAGTCCTCCAGGTTGCTGCCCTGTGACCCTCAGATCTGGCTGGCTCCCACCCATCAGGTACAGTTCAGTCCAGGAGACACCCCTTCCAGCAGGAGGACCCTCGCTATCACTCTCCCCACCCTCCCAGAACACCTCTTCATGATGTAACACAGGCTGGATGAACACCTGAGGAATGTACGTGCCCGGCACAGGGGCCACCGCACAGAAGATGACGGGATGGACAGGAAGCCTCACCTCACTCAACGCAGCACACAGTGGGGGGCGACAGACTATTTTAGCAAAACTGTGTCTCAGGCACAGTAGTAACATAATACTGAGGCATGAACAGCGGGAGTCCTTTACAGACACGACACTGTGCCCCAGACACGGTTCTAAGCACACCACGTGTATTCTCTCACTTAGTCCTCCTAATCACACTATTAGACAGGGACTGGTGTGATTCCCATCGCAGAGGTAAGAAAACTGAGGCCCAGAAAAGCTATGCAATTCACCCAAGGTCATCAGCAACAAAGTGACAGAACCAGGACCCCGAGGCCACGCTCCTCAATGCTGTGCCGGGCTGCCCTCCAGGATGGGCCATCACAACGCGGAGAAGGCACAGCCCACTGCGGGGCACAGAGGGGCAGCCAAGACCCCACAACTGCTGGGCTCAGAGCGAGTGATCCCTAAACCACAGGTGAATGTTCTTGACCAAAAGCCCTGGGGTGAGAAGGCTTGGGAAAACTACGATTAGTCCACTGTGTCTGGGGAGGAGAGAACGGGGAGCAGGCAGCAAAGGTAGGGCTTCATTCATTTGTGGCTGAAGAAGGGACTTTTCTAGAGAACCTGCACAGAATCCGTTTAGCACAAGACAGGCTGACCCAGAAGTTGGATGAAGGATGGGCCAAAAATGGCGCTTCCCACGACACCTGGATGGTAAGAGAAGGGGGTCCTGAAGTCCTCAGTCCTTGTCCGATGAGCCCAGCCAGAAGCTCCCCATCCTCACCAAAGGGAAACCTAGATCTCTAGGAGAAATTCCAGCAGCTAAGGGCTTCTGAAGATTTTCACTAATTTTATCCAACTGAGACGTACAGCGAGACTTTAAAAATTTTTCTGATTACAAGATTGTACAGTAGAAATTTTATAAAACCATCAGTGTAAGCATTTCCCCAAGAGTACGTGGCAAGTGGACCAACAGGGATTCAAAGTAACCCAAAATGCACATCTTCCTTAATCATCAGAATTTCTGCTTAAGGGTTTGGGGCAGGAGGGAGTTAGATAATTAAATAGCTAAGCAAACGAGAGGTATCTGAGTGGACTGCAAACTTCACATTCATTGTAAAGACAAAATGTGAGATTTAGAAGAAAAGCTTATCTTGCCAATTCAAGTAACAACACAGACCCCCCTCCCCCAACACACACACACACTCATTCTTTTTTTACTTAGTGATGGCAGATGGTAGGAAAGTGGGACAAGCAATATGCAAAGATTTCGGCTGGTGCTGGGAAGCACAGTGATTTTTGTTCTTCAAGTGGACATCCTCCCATAAATATCTTCGTAAGCTCTAAGACTGGTTATTTTCTACAGTGTGAAGATGGCATCCGCTGGAGGAAGGAGTAGAGACTGAAAGTCAGTTGAGTCTTGGTCCTAATACTGGTCTCAGCACCAACTCACAGCAACTGTTTTATCACTAGCCCCCCCTGCCGCACTCAATCGACCTCCGCGTGTTTGCCACGGCAAGCCCTGCGCGACATGCCTACATACCTCCTCTCCTAAGATTACAAGTCTGGGGAGTTTACAGGGGGTTTCTCACTCATCTTGTATCTCGGGAGCCAATACAGCCTGGTACACGGTAGCTGCTAAGTGATGCAATTACCACCTCTTGGTGAACTGCTACCTCGAATTCAGAATTCTGCTAAAATTTAACAACTGAAAAGTTATGTTGGCGAGAAGCATACAAGAGCATGAAAAAGGTTGACCTTTAAGACTGAAACTGGGAAGAGTCAGCCCTCAGCTGCCTGGAGGAGTGTGCAGCATCTGGCACCACCCGCCCCTCCCTGCTGGCAACTCCTTCCTCCCTGGGCTCCAGGACGGGCCATGGGGTGATGTCCCCGTCCTGACTCCTCTTCTCATCCACTGTACTTATTGTCCCGGATCCTCAGATCCAGCGCACTAGAATGACGGGCTGCGCAGGGCCCCAGCCCCACTTCTCTCTCCCAGCCACCTGCTCTAAGTGACTTCATCAAGGCGATGGCAGAATGAACCATTTACACCATGCCATCTCTTGAATTCAAACCTCCAGCCCAACTCCTCCCCTCAACCCCTGCATCCAACTGCCTACCTGAAATCTCCACGTGCATCCAGTAAGCACCCAAAGTAACTTGTCTCAAGCAAAGTTGAGTTTCCTGCCCTGACCTGCACCCCCTGGTCTTCCCACTGCTCAGGCCAGAACCTTGATGTCTCATCTCACAGATCTCATTTCCAACCCATCAGCAAAAACCGTCAATGCCACCTCAAAATCTGCGACCTCTTCCTATTGCCACCACCCCAGTCCAAGCCACCATTCTATCCTACCTGATCGACTGTCCTCTTCTGTTCCTCACAGAGCAGAGCAGGTGGAGTCTGCGGAAATGCACAATACATCCCGCCACTCATGCTCAGAACCTTTCGATAGCTTTCCAGCTCATTCAGGGTAAAATTCAAGCTCCTTACTACAGCCCACAATACCCTACGTGATCTGACCCCTTTTACTCTTCCTACCAAAGCCCCTGTCACTCTCTACCCTACCTACTCACCATACTCCAAACACACTGGCTTCTCTGCTGCCCCTCAGACACACCAGGCACACTCTTGCCTCAGGGCCTTTGCACAGGCTACACTCTCTTCCACCAGATGTCTACACAACTGGCTCCCTTTATTTATTTGGGTTTCCTGCTCAGGGTCCCCTCCCAAAGAGGAGTCTCTCAGCAGCAAAGAGTTTCAGTAAGAAATCTCAGAGGGGGCAGTGCCTGGGGACAAACGCCTGTTGAGTGAGAGGATGGTCATGCAGATGAACATATTTTAATGTATTTATTCAAACT
Organism: Camelus ferus; assembly: GCF_009834535.1. Lineage (NCBI taxonomy): Eukaryota > Metazoa > Chordata > Mammalia > Artiodactyla > Camelidae > Camelus > Camelus ferus. Next base: position 22,405,503 of record NC_045724.1, read on the forward strand.
AAAAAATTAAAATCAGGACTTTAAAAACTTTTTGTTTCAGAAGTCTTTTAGAGGATGGAAAACTCTGAACACCACTTCTGTATCAGTTACGACTCTGGAATCCCGCTATCAGATACAAGAGTCACTAGCCAAATATGGCTATTTAAATTTAAATTGGTTAAAATTTAGTAAAATTTAAAATGTAGTTGCTCGGTCCCACCAGCCATGTTTCAAGTGTTCATAACCACACGTGGCTACAGACGGCCGCAATGAACGTGCATAAACCACTCCATCCTCCCAGAAAGCCCTCTGGACAACATGCTCTGGAGTCTCCACCAGCTGCTTGATGGAAGACCTTTGTTTCTGGATTAATCTAACATCACTTTGACCGCTCCCAGTGCCACCAGAAGGTGAGAAGTTTTCATCCACATGACAACACACACAGTAGGAACCTAAGTTTCAAAACAGAGGGTTCCCCTACAATCCTCTTTTCTGGTTTCCAGAGAACAGGGCTCTTGCCCTCCACCATTAAGATACAAAATTCGTACTTCAGATTTTTTTTTTTAACTGAGTTGAGAGTCACCAGCATAAAATTAACTATTTCAAGGTGACTAATTCAGTGGCATTTAGTATATTCACAAAAACTGAGACTCCTGATGATCTGAAGAACCGTCAAATCATCTTCTATCAAGGCCCTACCCACGACCTAGTTAACAGGCCAAGCGTCTCGGGGAGCTCACCGAAGGTACGCAACCCGCCCCGTCAGGCATCGTCGGCCCACTTACTTTACCAAGCAGCCTCTCTGGGGGCATCACCCAGCCCAGACCAACGCCGCCCTCCCCGGACAGCCTTCCCGTGCGGCCCTGCGCTTCACATCCTCAGAGGGGATCATCGAGGGTCAGGGAAGGAACTACCAGGTGAGAAACAAACAAAAACCCCAAAATACTTCCACACTTGTTGTAGAACTACTCAAGAAAAGCACCTCCTCCATATGAAATACACCACACAAAATTTCTCTTAGGATTTCATGCCGGGGGAAAAAAATCTCTATGAGGTTTAAAAGGAAAATTTCCTTCTTTCTGGTGATGAGAATTATCCGTCTGCCCTGCACACTCACCAGGAAGCTCAGAATATAATTCAACACTCAGTCCCAGCAACCAAGGCCGTAATTAGCACATTTCCTTGTGCTTCCATTTCAGAACCCGATTTCCTGTTTCTAATTCATTCATTCATACAAACACACATGCACGCACACACATGTCCTTTTGTCTGAATGTCTCAAATCCTTTTTGGAAAAATATCAACTGAGGACTACCGCTAAGGTTTCTATTTAGTTCTGTTTATCCTCTGCCACTAATCTTACTATAAAATGTGGAAATAACAGTATCAATCTTCATATAGGATTAATTCACCCTAAAGTAACATCTTGTAACAACTGGTGCCCCCTGCTCATCTTCAAGGCTGAATAAAGGCAAGTCCCATCCGATGAAGAGATCCACACGGGTGCACGTGCCTGTGGGCACGGGAAAGGCGTGGCCTAGGAGACCGATCAGCAAGACGGAGCTGACAGCCGTTAAGCACTTGAGAGAGTATTTTGAAATTTCTTTTTCCAGGAATGAGGTGACCGAATTTAATATTAAATTATGAAAAATCTTTTTCAGGGAAAACAAAAAAACTAATTTTATCCACTGAATTAACAGCTTTTTAACTTATGAAACCAAATAACAGTGAACATTTTATATTTGTAGCTGGAATGTCTTTGCGGAAAAAAAAATTTAAACAACAACTTTCTGAAATATCACTAATCCTTTAAAACAAGACACCCTCCTCACGTCACTAAAGATAGCACACTGTGTTATGCAGCAATTGGTTGGAACACAGCAAAGGTTTATTACGAAAACACCGAAGTGAACCGCGTCGGCGGGGCCCGGTGTGCAGGGGTGCCCACATCCCATCACTACTGAGCGGAACCAAAGGACGCCCTGCGCCCATGGGTTTAGGACCATCTGGTAAGAGGTGAGAGAGAAGGAAATGTGAAATACAGAGCTGACAGTGGCTACACACTCGACATAACACTGTCCTCTCTAGATCTTCCTGTTACATCTTATTTTCCCGTGATTCAAATAACGTGTCTTGTTGGGTTATACACACTGAACTGTCCAACATGTAAGCCAGTAGCCACATATGGCTATTTAAATTTAAATGAACTACAATGAACGTGTCATTCCTCAGTCCGGCCACCCTCGTTTCAGGCACTCAAGACCCTGTATGGCCAGTGGCCACCGCACTGGGCAGAGTAAATGGGGAACATTCTCATCATCACACAAAGGTCACAGACAGCACCGGGTTATATGTCCCCTACAAACACATTACTCTTGAACAAATGACTTGGAAAACACTAGACACGTTCTAACAAACTTCACTACACGGCTAAGGATATTTAGGGGTTTTTTTTTCCCCACCTAAACCTTGAATTAAATGAAAGTCTAGGACAGGCCTGGATTGCAACCACTCTAGAGTTCTCCCCTAATACAAAGGGAGCATTTCATTTTATACAGATTGTAGATTACGGTTTAATAAGGTAATATATACAAACACTGCCCGTGACATTTGAGAAATATATTTTATCTGGACATTAGATAAAAAGACATTTCCATTTAATTTTATTTCAATCTCATTTCTCAACCAAGAATTTTATTCAAAAGTAAAGAACTGTGGTGCACAAATTCTGCAGATGATAAGCCAAAGGGCCCTTCCCTTATATCCAAATTGGAGCAAAGATGTAACTGTGATCTTCCCTACAGAGTAAGACTCGGGCTCCAGCCTCTTCCAGCTCTGAAGCTCTATAGCTCTAAACAGCAAACTTTAAAAAGCAGCAACAGTGTTACAAGTTACATAAAAATTATTTCCAGAGGAGGATACAGCCCTGTGGTAGAGCGCATGCTTAGCGCACATGAGGCCCTGGACTCAACCCTCAGTACCTCCATCAAAAAAAAAAATTTTTTTTTATTTGTTTCCAAAATTGCAGACTTCATATACTCAGAAGTGTGAATTACCTTCTTTGGCAACATTTTAACAATTTAGCTACTAAATCAAACTACAACATAGCACAGAGAACTATATTCGATATCTTGTAGTAGCTTATGGTGAAAAAGAATATGAAAACGAATATATGTATATTCACGTATGACTGAAGCACTGTGCTATACACCAGAAATTGACACAGCATTGTAAACTGACTATATTTCAATACAAAAAAGAAAATTTAAAAAGTTTTTTTAAATAAAAATTCAAAAAAAATCATACTACAGCAAACCATTCTATTTCTTTTGTGACTGTCTCACTTTAAAATATGAAGTCACTTTTTAAAGAAAAAAAATAGATTAGGCTTAAGAAACATTAAAAAGATCATTAAGTGGATCGACCTTCACAAACCAAGTGAGTTCAAAGCTGCTGACAGTGCTACTCCCCAGGAACCCACTCACCAAACAAATCCAACATTTCAGCCCAAGGTGTGTGCGAGCACGCGGTGAAAACACAGGAAGATGTCGGCAAGAACGACGGGGTGAAGTGATCGCTGCATCTGTGGTTAGCAGCTGTAAGTTTAAATTTATATTTAACCAAGTCAAGACTTACTATATATAGGTGTATACAGAGTTCAGTGGGTTAACCTCTTGGATGCTGGAGGGAACACCAGATAACTTCCCTCGGAACACAAAACAGGATGCTGACTTCACTTTTGCAGCCTGTAGTCGCTAAAAACTCAGCGATGGTTTTCACCTTGGTTTAAACTGGGAAGGAATTAAACACTGAGAAAGAAGCTGATATTTTATAAGTAGTATCCCACTTCCTGGAGATTCGATTAAAAAGAGTTACAGCAGTAGTGTGAGGGCAATTTTTGGCACCCCTCCCGCAAATATTATGAATTTGTGTCAGCCTTATGGAGAATCTGACAAATTGGTTTTTCAAGCATTGAGATAAAACGTTGTTTTACAAAATAAGGAAATGTTTATCTACTTCGAGGCGGAGGAGTAGAAAATGGGAGAAAAATTCCAAGAGCTCATTTCAACAAGCACATTCACAATCGTAATAAAATATTTAACACTCACTGGGGGCTTACCGCATGCCACGCACTGCGCTAAAAACTTTACAGCCATTATCTCCTTTAATTCTCATAATAATCTTGTGGAATTGGTACAATTATTACCTTCAAGAAACTAAGGTTTAGGGAAGCTAAATATCCAATTTTTTGTTAAGTCAAAAGTTTTGCTAAGCAAAAAACTGGAAGAGCGAGATTCACACCCGCGGTCTTCACACCTCTGCACTGCTTCTCAGCTCTCCAGCCACCTCCTACCAGCAGAGGGACACGCAGCCCGGCAGGGACCATTAGACCCTAGAGCAGGTGTGAGGCGTCTAGAAAATGAGGGAAACTCTAAATGAAACCAGTAAACTGACACCTCTTCCCAGTAACTTATTCTTGGAACTCAGTTTACACTCGATATGAATTATTACTCTAGCATCTAATGTGGTGCGGCACTGGCAGGATTGTCACCCAAGTCTTCAATGAGGGAAACTGATTAAAACTGACCGTATACTTTGGCTTACTTTTGTTCTATAAATGACTAGTTTCTTACAGGTTTCCCCCCACCACCACCAGCACCCACTTCACCAATGACACCCTAGGCTTATTTCTTATTACCTTACTTCTATAGAAATACTGGTTGTTCACTTTCTTGCAAAAACTAAAGCTGTGAGCTTTAAGCTCGGCTCTAAAGACAGACCTTTTGCAGAATCAGACCCTGGACTATTTCCTTCCTTAAGCCAAGTCTTCTATCATCATTTCAAAGTAAGAGGGACACCAGATTGAGTCGACTTACTTAAGACACTGAGCACAAGAGCCACTGTGGCATCTGACCCCAGCAGGAAGGGTGAGTGTGCCCCAGTAACATCCCCACAGTGTGGGGGAAAACCAGTTGGAGTGAGGAGGGAAAACATTCAGAGGAACAGCTGAAATAAATAAAACTCTACCTAACTTTTTACCAAATCATCAGACGTGCCCCCTAAAGAACTCCCACTTATCGCCTTTAATCCAAGGAATGCCTTTATGCATTTCATCAGCTTTCCTTTGTGAAAATGTCTTTGCAATGTCAGAGCAGCCAGAAATGGGGTCAGCTCAGTGATGGGTCAGTTTGAAGCAACGTCAGCACATCATACTCAGTAACGGCCCCCCGTCCCCTGGCTGCCCGTGGCTCCTTACAGATTACCTGTAGATTTACAGCTCTAACTACAGAGAAGGGAGAGTAAAACTAACATGTCAAAGGGTGGGGGGCGGGTATAGCTCGGTGGTAGAACGCATGCTCAGCATGCGCGAGGTCCTGGGTTCAATCCCCAGTACCTCCATTATATAAATAAATAAATAAACAAACGAATGAATGAATGTGACTTCACCCCCTCAAAAATACGTGATGTCCCATCATTTTTTTAAAAAAGTCAAGATTAAGGTAAATTTTCCATTAGTCCCCCATGTCCATTTCCAGCAACCTCCATTGTGGTATTATAGTTTGACCATTTCTTCACACTGACATTTTAAGGTATTTTTGACATTAACAGGTGTTTCTGAAAATAAACACATCATAACTCTGAATAATCCCACAATTTTATATGATTTTTTTTTCTAAATTAAAAAGAATGCTCAGGCTCTAAGAGTCCATGTAGGAGCATGACCTAAAAACTGAACTTTAATTTCAAATATTCCTACACGCAGTAAGAACTTTAAGTCTATATACTGTCCCTTCATTTGAAAGTATGTCCAGAAATATAACTTTTTAAAAAAATTTTGGATAAAGGATGATCTGAAAGTCTTTGCCTATTCACTAGCAGAGAAATCCACCCTGCTGTGGTCTGTCATGACCCCTACGGTCAGCAAGAGGCGGGGACCCCCCGGCCCACCGAACGGACGAGGACAGGATTCTTACACCAACACTGCACACCTGTCCAGCCAGCCCAGGAAGAGACAGGACGGCACAAGGTAGCATCAGCTGAGAAACTTTGAACAAAGTTTCCAACGCTGCCACCTGCACCTCCTTCAATATTCTCCAACTCTTTATGCCCAGAGCCAGAGCAAACCAACAAAACAAAATGCTCTGGGGATTAATACCTCTGACTTACAGCTTGAAACAATTATTTTTGCTTTCACCCAGTTAGCATTCAAGTCTAAGAATTCTCTTGAAATCCGTGGTACAGAATTATCTAGAGTTAAACACACAAGGCAGTGGAGGAGAACAGACCAAATTACACTACAAAACAGATCAGAAATAATCATGCTCTTTGAGGATGGGCATCAAACTGCGTGTGTCCTTCAGATAACTGCCTGGGTGCTGCCTTGGATTCAATCACTGAAATAAGCCGCAAGGAAATGCCCTCAGGCCGCACCAGACTGTCACACTCACTGGACAACCCAGGCCAGGAAACAGGCAAGCTGAATCACGAGCGCCTGTGAATCAATGTTGACTTCTGACTCTTTAAAATGGTGCCAGCACCTTGGCATTTAGCCAACTTCCTTTAAGTTCTCCACCAGAACCCTGACCCAGTGCCACAGCCCAGCCACTAGAAGGTTCTCTGGTTTTTACACTAAGTGAAAAAAAATAAAAATGAAACCTCATTCGTGGTGATGCACCATCACCTACTAAGGCTTCGCAAGGCTAAGCACAAATTCAAGTTTGCTATTGACTTCCTTCGCTGATAAAGCTGCATTCAGTAACAAAGGAAGACCAAGGGCCATCTCCCCGTGGTTACTTTGAGATTATCCACAGACTGACAGCTGTAACCACAGAGAATGGAGACCAATATTAAGATGTCAAGAGTAAGGCAAATTCTCCAAGTGAGGTCTAGTAATGCTTTTCCCCTAATTGCCCCCCCGACCCATTTCCCAGCTCTCCTCCAGCCAGCTATTGCTCTGCCTTTCCTGAATGACTGATAAAACAAAGAAGAAAGAGGAGAGAAAAGGGCGAAAGGAAAAAGAGCCGGGGGGGGGGGGGGGCACGCCATGTGTAATAATAAAAATGAAGGCTTTCTCCCTCATCCTTGGAGAACCAATTTCATCAAGAGACAAGCGTATGAGACAGAGAGGCACCCTACCGAAAGTATCCAAAACCACATGAAACTGAAATCTTGAAAATGGTTGTAATCCACCTTTCTGAGAAAAACGTTACTTTCTTCCCCCTACAGGAAAGTAGAAAGACATTCAGACAGTCTTCTTTGAAATCCAAACGAATGAGATTTCACTTCAATAATCTATTTAGGAACTGATACTGATACACACACACACACACACACACACACACACACACACACACACACACACACACACCCCTCCAACAACACACTTATTGGTGATACATTAAAAAAATCCTACTTTCCCAACCTGATAATGGGGGTGCTAACACCCGTGTTGGAGGCTGACTGTCATCATTAGACTAAACAATTTTCGGTTTATTTATATGTGCATCAAACTGATTTATGCTTTGACCTTGTTTCCAAAAGGATTTGAAGCAACCCCCGTGGAAGGAGTGCAGCCCTGCCTTGTTCAAGTGAGGCAGCCGCCAGCCACGTGGGGAGCTCACTGCCTCATGGAGATGCAGACACAGCTGCACTGAAATGAGATGGGCTCTGCCTGCAAAATACATGCTGGATCTCAAATACTTGTGTAAAACATCTTGCTGGTAATTTTTTATTCCAATTACGTGTTGGAGTAATACCCTGGATCTACTGGGCTAATTAAATATATTAATACATCATACTAGTATTTTTTTTTAATGTGGCTACTAGGAAATTTAAAATAACACGTGCAGCTGGCGTTTGTGGCTGCAATTATGTCAGCTGGACAGCAGTGGTGGAGAACTCAGTAGTCCACGAAGAAACGACGGCCAGGAGATTACGCCCAAGTACAGGACCTTCCCGCCCCCGCCCTCCACACATCACCGAGCTCCGGCCTGAACGTAGCACGTGGCACATAACAGACCTTCAATGTTTCTTTAATGGAGCTGAGTAAAGACAACCAAGGTACAAGATTAAAAAGCAGCAGCTAAAAGTGGTTTCTTAAAAGTTAAGGAAGTCCACTGGCTACCTGGGACACTTAGCAGATGGTTAATATGCAGGTTTTGAAAGCAAATTTTAAAACTACCTTCTTGTTACCGACAACAGTTTTGACAGTCACAGAAAACAATACTCTTGGAAAATAAAAGCCACTAAGATGCAAGGCGACCATTTAGTGTTCGGCTCATTTCACACTTTCAGACTGCAGGTGAAAGGACATATGGAAGAGAACGTTTTTCTCAGCTTTGCTCCTCACTTGGTATTTTCCATTTTAACCCACTGACACCCTGGCCTCCAGATAAAGCATCTCCACTCCAGGAAAAGGCAGGGAGGTGCTCGTTAATCAGCGGTACAGGTGACTGACACATCTTCAGTCTTCATGAAAAACAGGAGGCTGCTGGGAACGCCCCCAACGACCAGGAAAGTGGAGAGCAATCAGGGAGGGATGGATGGCCTTAACCTAAGGGGTCCTGAGGACCAGCACGCAGGGATGTGGCAACTCCTCTGACTTCCTGTCTGCGCTGGAGGGAGGCCAGCTCCAATCAGGTCTACCCACAGGGCCTGTCTCTGGTCCAGGCTCGATGGGCACAGCCCCTTCCTGCCACTTAGGTCAAAGATAGGTTTTCTTCAGAGACAGTCTGTTTCCGCATCTCCACCAGACGTCTGCAGAGGTGTAAAAGTGAAGTCGGTCCAGAGTGGTATTCACAGAGATACATCTTCTCTCAATTAAAAAGGCTCTTTTCTCTACTTCCGATCGCAATTTGCACAAGAAAGGCTTAAGAAGCCTGGCCACTTTTTCCATAAATACATCTAGGAGTTGCCAATGACTCTGCTCATGCCTGGAATTCTGTATTTACTGGGTGAACCAAGAGGGTTTCAGTACAATACTTGAGATTTATCAGGAAAAGGTTTTCCCAGAAAGGCTATTTTTTAAAAGATATTCATAACACATCCCCGAAAGACAGAGAACTGGAAGTTGCACCACTGATTCTTCTGGGTCTTTTTTTTTTTTAATTTCCTAGGGGAAAATTAGGACCAAACACATTACCCATCACCTCAATCTGAGTGGTCCTCTAAAACTGTTTTCTGCTTCTGTTCTCCTTCACCACAACTCTATTGCATGATCAAATGAATTAAAGGGGCACAAGTTTATCGAAAATAAATTTATTCTAAGGACACATGTTGTAGATCCTAAAAATCCCACCAGGACTCGTCCATCCGAGAGTGGAATCCAGGAATCTGCACCTGTGTAGACTTGAGCGGGTGAATTATTCAGAAACTCAGGGATTTGCCTGTAACCTAAAGGACATCACGGAATCAGTCTTTTGAGTGTCAGACAAGCTCTTCAAATGAACAGAACGACGTTCTGCGCTTTCCTTCTGGGTTCTCCTCACCGGCGTCCACTTGGCTGCCTCACCCTCTCGGTCCCCGGTGGCCACAGGGCTGGTCTAAGCAGCTCGCACGCCGTGACCGGCCAGGTCCTGCGGGGACGGGGCAGCTCTCCAACCCTAGGCTCCAGCCCCACCTTCCAGCCACGCTGAGGGACGTTCAGGGCCATGGGGTTCACTCTCATCATCCTCATGGTTTCCAAGCCCCCCCGTAAGCTCTTTCCTCCCCCGAGTTTACTAATCCTTCTCTCAACTCAAGTGATGCTTCGCACCTCAGCAGAACTCCCTCCTGGGCCCCAGCCTCCCCCTCCCAAGACCAGAGCAGGAGCTGGTCCCAAGCAGGCGAGCTCATCTCCAGGTGTCCTCCCGGGGCAGAGGCGGGCCCGCGCCTCTCCCGGGGAGCAGCACGCGGGGCCTCAGTCTTTGCTAACTGCTCCAGAAATCAAGGGAAGGAAGTCAAACCACTCTGACAGTACTTAACACTGAATGAGTGTTTGACATCATTGTCTAAACCCTGCAACAAGCAATTCTAAACCCCTGCCCCATGACACTATTGCTTTTGAGTCCCCACCAGGTGTCTGACACCCTGTTAAACACTAAGAGACGCTAGTGCTAATCTCTCCATGCCGCTCACCAGGAAGGTGTATCAGCCTCATTTTAGAGATAGCGCAATCGGGCCTGAGGGGAGGCGGGAACCGGGAGGTCGCGGGGCCGGGAACCAGTTGGTGGTATGGAAGCGGCAAACCCCAAGGCCTGCGTTCTTCCCTTCACGCTGCTGGTTCTTAAAGCGGGACTGGGGGGTCTGGGAGGTCAGAACCTTTTTCTAAAGACACTGAGATGCTACCTGCCTTTCACTCACGTTCTCTCTGACATAAGTGGACTCGGCCAAAGGCTCATGATTTGCATGCGGGCTGTCTGCAGAAGCAGATGTTAGCACCCCACATTTCAGGAAATGTAAAACATTAATTTTTTTTTTAATTTGGAAAACTGCTGATTTTCAGTTAAAAATGTGATTTATGTTAACATAATGTTTATAATTTTTACGCATTTTAAAAATGAGTAACAAATATTTCAAACTGTCCTCAGTTTTAATTTCTGAGACAATAACTATCAACACATATAATCCACATAAACAAAGGGCTTTTGGAGCCCACAACAATGTTTAATTTCAGAGCACAAAAGGGTCCGAGATGCAGAGAAAGACAGATACTGTATGATTTCACTTATATGTGGATGAACAGTTGTAGATGCAAACAGCGAGGAGGTGGTTTCCAGAGAGGAGAGGGGTGGAGGGAGGAGAGAAACAGGTGAGGGAGATGAAGAGGTATACACTTTCAGTTACGAAAGAAATGAGTCTCGGGGATGAAACGTACAGTGTGGGGAACACAGTCAGCAGTTACGCACTATCTCTGTGTGGTGACATATGGTAACGAGACTTACTGGGATGGTCAGTGTGAGATGTATAGAAACAGCAAATCACCATGTTGTGTAACAGGAACTAACATAGTGATGGAGGCCAATTACACCTCGAGAATACACAAATTCACAAAAAAGGGATCGGAACTGTGGCTGCCAGCGGCGGGCGTGGGGGAGGGGGGCTGGAAGACGGCAGTCAAAAGGTACAAACTTCCAGTTATAAGACACTAAGAATCAGGGGTGCAATGGACCACGTGAGAAGGATAATGAACGCTGCTGCAGGTTATGCACGAAAGCTGTTCAGAGAGCAAATCCTAAGAGCTCCCATCACAAGGGAAACAATTTTTTTCTTCTAAGTCTTTAATTTTGTACTTAGATGATGGGTGTTCACTAATCTTACTGTGACCATCACTTCCTGATGTGTGTAAATGAAATCATTATCTATATATTTTACATAGTGCTGGATGTCAATTATATCTCACTAAAACTCAAAGAGACAATAGACATATAAACAATTTACTTAATCACAGACAGACAGACAGGCAGACAGACAGACAGGAAACCACTGGCCTAATCAGCCACTGAAAACAAACGAAGGTAGGTTTGTTTCCTTCCCTGTAAATTTTATCAAATCACCAGGCAGGTCAGGAGCCTCCACGAGAGAGACTGTGTCCACACAGCGAACCTACGGCCTGACGAACTCTGGCCTCTGTTCTAATATTTCCCTTTGCTGACTCTTCAATTTAAAGTTAAACTTACCTTCGAAGATACTTAAACACGTGATATAATTTAGAAATTATCTGCTCGCTGCCCAGGAAACATCTAAAAAGCCTACCTCCTATTTTTAAAAAGTAAAAAAAACTCAAGAAAGTCAACAAGCCTACCTGAATGTGGCAATTCAGCAAATGACATCAATAGTCCAACTTGATCAGGTAGTTTCCCTGCTACATGGCATTGGCTTTGAACCACCATCCTCTCACATATGTGATGCAAAACGATTTTGGTAGCTCATAAGCAAAGCACGATTGGATAGATGATTTGCCAGAGCAGAACGTTAGCCGGTCCCAGGGAGAAGGGGGTTAGGGTTACGTGACGGCTTTCTGAACTACCCATCTCAGCCTCATCGCCCTCGGCAACATGCGCTAAAAGCGGCGTAATATTTGCACAAATCAAATTCAGTGCTTCATAACTAAGGCTGTATTTCATAATATGTAACCTGCTCCTTAAAATAATTTTACATTGCATTTAGTACATGTGAAATGACACTGGTTATGAAGTGAGGTTTGCACTGCAGGAGATCAGAAACTAAAACCCAGGGGAGAATTCACATATGAGTATACACCAGGCCAGACTCGCGCTCACCTGACGTGAGTATGTTCCCCTACTTAATGCCAACCACCGTTAAGATGGGTCCTATTTTTCCTACTCGGCGGATGAAGACTCTGAGGTTCAGAGAGGTTAAGTTGCCTAAGGTCAGCCAGCTAATAAACAATGGAGCCAATACCTTTCTGATTTCAAAGTCTCGTCTTCTCAAAACTTTTCATTTTCCTAGTATTACTTTTCAAAACTGACTGCTTCGAAATTCAAAGAGGATGCAAAGTTGAGCAGAAAAAAGAAAGCAAATTCCATGAGCAAAATGTTTAAAAATGCGATTGAACTTACATAATAGAAACACCTCCAATGTATTTGTGACACCCCTTAAATAGTTCCGAGTTTGTCTACAAAGGTTCACTTGAGAAGATGGAGCCGGAGGAAAAGGGAGGAACACTTGGTGTCCCCCAGCGTCTACCAGGCACAGCACATCTGGCCCACCCCACCCTCACCCCCACCCCTCAGGGACTCAGGTTCCACATATTCATACATGTCCTCTGAAATGCCTGTCAAGAAATCCGCAGTCTTAAAACTAGGGAATGCTGGAGGAGATCAGCAATTCCCATCCAGGGGTCGGATTACAGGTGGTAGCTGGGGGAGGGGAGGCCATCTTCCTTCAAACTGTGTCCTCTGGGGAGGAGAGGAGATGCTGGGGCAAGAAGTCTGCGGGGGCACTGCTCTGAAAAGACCCCGTGTTTAATAAGAAACTGCCGAGGAACAAGAAAAGAATCATCCCAGGAAACTAGGTCACGTTCATTTCTGCCCTGGAAGCCACCCAGGCTGGCCCAAGGCCCCAGCACCTCGGAAATGGCCCTTCCCACCTCCCCGTCACACTGCAGGGTACTCTCTCCTGGGCAGCGCAGGTCAGGTGGCTGAGGCCCGTGTGGCTCCCACTGACCTCGGGGGTCCTCCTGAGAATCTCTAAGGGTGCCATACCTCTGAAGGCAGCTTTCCCGGAAGTCCAACGTGTCCTGTGCCCTGAGGTCCCCAGGAGGCCTTCCTGACCTCCACTTTCCAGCCTCAGCAAGGCTGAAGCTTCTGAGTCCCTGATCTCAATGCCTCTCCACTGGGATCCCCAAAAAGGCTCTTTCCTGATCCGACCCTTTTACTTTCCCATAGTTTCAATCCTTTCTGTTCCCATTCCCCAAGCCCTGGTCCAAAATGTCCTCACAGGCCTGGACCACAGGCTCACAATTCAGGTTCTGGCTCCCTAACCAGCACGCACTGTCGAGTCATTGTCACTGGCTCCCCAGTGAAGTCCAAATTCTTTAAAACAGAATACCAGAACTCCACCACCGGCCCTGCCCTGCAGCAAATTCAACGTCCCATGCCCCCTTTAACAAACCATCCCCCAACCAGAAATGCCCTCGGCTCACAGCCCTGGCCGAGTCCTAGCCAAACGCCAAGCAGCCTCATCCACAGGGGCTGCCTCAGCCTCTGGACACCTGTCGCTTTGTACTTCCACATGCCGGTCATGTTTCCCCAAACTGAGTAGACGTTCACCAAGAACAAGCCCTGTGCCCTACAGCTCTAAAACTGCACTGTGCTAGCCAAGCTCAGGGCTGCACCCATGATGGAAGATCAATACACATTTCTGAACAGCACTCAGATAATCTGTGCATTAATTTACTTCTCCTAGATCTAGGGCACAAACACCAACATTTATAACGGAAAGATATCTTGGGAGCGCTAGAACTTAAAACCTAAATCTGTTTGCTTATAAATTCTGTAGGATAAAGTCCCAGCTCACAAAAAGGAAGACTCCAAATCTCTTATTAGAGGCCAAACACTTCCCGTGGATTACGGTTTACTGGGATTTTTCTACCGTTTGCCATTTAAGATCACACTAACATTCAACAGTTGGTAAAATAAGTGTTACGGGAGAGCACGTTTTGCAGCTTCCCAAGGGAAAATTGATAATAAATTTTCTAAAAGAAAGAGGAGGCACTACCACATAAAACTTTCCTGGAAACCCAGTTTCAGTGCACTTTTACGTCGAAGAGAGAGGGAGAGAAACAGAGTCAGAAGAATATAGGGGAAAAATGCGTCAGTCCAACGTCCATCTCCTGGCAATGAGACCAGAGTTCCTCACGGGTGAGGCCCCAGGCCCGGTTTTCTATGCAGCCTTAGCTCCAGCACAGTTCCTGGGACAGAAGGATTCAAAATTCAGTGAATAAGAGAATAAGTGTATGAGGCAAGAAGTAAATACAGGGAGTCACGGGAAAAAAAAAAAAAAAAAGGAGATTCCAGGGCAGCTCACAAGACAAAATTTCAGGACCTCGTAACGAAAACGCTTTCCAGGAAGTTTAAAGGAAAAGCCTGCTAGATCAGCTCATCGAGTTACAGTTCTCACTGCCAGGCAGACAGGCAGGCAGGCAGGCAGGACCCAGTCCCCTTACCTGAGGCACAGGCACTTTCTGCGGGGTGTTCTGGGGCGATGGGTGGAGCTGTGCCCAAGGCTGGTGGTGCGGGGGTGGGGGCGAAGACTGGTGGTGCAAGCCGGGGTGGGGCTGCATCGGAGGGCAGGCTGGCAACTGCTGGAAGGACGGCTGCTGGCCAGGATGCTGCTGGCCGGGCAGCAGCCGCTCCTGGATCGCCTGCGGGTCTGCGAGGCCAACGCCGGGACAGCCGTTGGGTCTCAGGTGCCCGGCCAGCTCCCGCGGTGCGGAGGACATGCCCATAAACGGACGAGACTGCTGCATGTTCCTGGGGCCCATATTCCTCTGTCCCATTCCCATGGCACCAGGGGGCTGGTGAGACGGCGGAGGGTGGGGCATATTTGGATAACTGCCGACTTCCATCGGGATCCCAGCACTTCCGGGCCTGACTTGCGGAGGCGGAGTACCTGCCGGGTTACTCATTGCTTTCATGGGTGACATGGGAGGTGGAGAGGCGTAAGTTCCCTGAGGCTGTGAAGGATGCATAGTTTGTGTGTTCATTTGGTTAAGTGAGCCGCTGGGGTGGATGGGCTGCTGGTGCATTAGTCCTTGACCACTGCTCGATGGGAATCCCACAGCACTGGGGTACCTTGGTACGGACTGGTTCATTGGAGTATTACTTGTAAGGCCTAAATTCTGATTCATCCCTGTATTGTTAACTAATCCCTGATTTAGGTTACTGTAAGGATATCGAGAATACTGCCCTGAGTTGTTTATAGTAGGTGAGGGGACTGTCTGGCTCCGAGAACTAAAGTTAAGGGTTTGCGGCCTGACAGCGCCTTGCGGAGGAGGATTAGGGGAGAATCTGGGGCTGTGGGCAACGGATTCGCCGTGGAGAGCAGTGGGGGGGTGGTGGTGGAACTGCTGGACGGAGTGGCGCAGGGACGGCGCCAGGCCGGGGCTCTGCGGGGGCACGTGCGACAAGTGGCCAGGTCCTGAGGTGGCGATGAAAGGGTTGCCCTGACTGAGGCCCTCCTGGCCTTGGGGGAACTGGCCCAGCCTCTGCTGTGGCTGGCCGTGCTGCTGCATGGAGAAATCCCCGCGCGCCAAGTAGCTGCCCATCTGCTGCAGGTGCTGGGGGTGGCCCTGCGCCGGGGGCCCCGATGGCGCCGGCTGGGGCTGCGGCGGCGGTTGATAGGGGGCCCGGATCTGGTCCGGCACCTGCACGGCCCGGGGACCCCACATGGAGCCGCTGTCCACGAAAGACTGTCCGTGCCGCTCGCTCTGCATGCCAGGGTAGACGCCCAGCTGGCCGCCGCCGCCGCCCCCATGGGGGACCTGGGGGACGGGAGGGGTGTGATACTGCGAGTGGGGAGACGCCAGTCCATTCCCAGGGGCGTTACTCATCATTCTGTTGGGCTGATCCATCAGGTGCATCTTCTGCTGCTCGTACTGATTATAGTGATCGAAGTGGGTCAGCTTGGTCTGACTCTGGGTAGGGGAGGGATGGTGGAGGGATGGCTGCAACGAGCCAAAGCCTTGGTCTATCGGCATCTGCTGACCCATGGGATTCACCGGGTTTTCAGGGTAACCACACTCTCCAAGGCCCTCCAGGCCTTCGCTGAAAATATTCCCATCCTCGCCAAAAAGACTCATCATTCCTGGATCCGCCATCTTCTCCCAACACACGGCTCCTCCAGCCCAGCGCGCGGGAGCCTGGCTGTGCGTCACTTCACTGAGGGCTCGTCCTCAGAGCCTATAATCCTGACTAATCTTCTTCATGTCACTCCATATTTCTTTAATTCTCTTGGACCCTGCAGTGTCAGGCAAAGTCTGGATATAGGTCCTGGAAGGGAGTGGGGGTGGGGGGTGGGGGGAAGAGAAAACAAAGAATTAGGAACAAGTGATAAAAACTGCCAGCATTTTCCGCGTTTGAATTTGGTCGCCGTCGACAATACTAATCTAGCCCCCTCGCTGGGCTGTATTTTATAAATCTGGTTCACTTTAAGAGAAACTCATTAGCTTCTACCAGAAGCATTATTATGATCGGTTACTTAGAAAGCAAGCAAAACACTAACCTTAACCTTAAATTAATCCATTCACTACACTTCCTGGCGTTCCATTCTTGGATGGAACAGAACAAAAGAACACAACATGAAGCGGCGGCAGCTGCCACCGCAGGCAAGCAGATGTATGAGTACAGCCAAGCAGCCCATCTGCTGCGCTGAAGCCCTGGAAATGCTCTGGTTACCGACAGCCCGCCCTTAACCTTATTCCCCTGAGCGGTGTAATCAGATGAGCAGCCGCAGCACCGAGGGCTGTGAAAAGCTCAACTTGGTTAAATTGACTAGAGGATTATACAAATACCAAAATCAGTCATTTCGTACAAATTAGATGTATTTACGGCCCACGTACGACCAACTACGGAACAGCAACGGAGGCGTCGACCAAGGGCGCGGCGGGGCCGCGGGCGCAGGGCGCGCTGGCCGGCGCCGTGACAACTCGGCGGCCCGGGCGCCTACCGGCGGGCCCCACGAGGGCCGCGGGGAGAGGCCAGGGCGGGAGCTCCCGGCCGCCGGCAGCGCCCGCCGCGCTCGGCGCCCGGCCGGGCCGCTCCGACCACGAGGGCGTCGTCCCCGCGCCGACGATCGGGCCCCGGCGCGCGACCGCTCGCAGACTCCAGCTGGGCGGGCGGTTTCTAGACGACGACCATTCTCATCAGTAGAGATGGAAAACTTCCCCCTAGACTGGGCAGAACTGGAAATTTTCACAGAATAAAGTTCAAAATGTCCACGCAGCCCTCACCCTCGCCCTGACCTCTTCTGGGCCACGGAGGAGGAGCAGGTGGGGACGAGGGCGCAGGCCCGCCCGTCGGGGTCCCGCGCTGACTGCACATGGTACGTATACCTACTAACGCCCTACGCTTTATTCAAACGGTTCCCAGTAGGTTCTGTGTCAAATTAAAGTAACCAATTTAAAGAATGTTTCAACAATCGAAACAGGAAAGTGTTTTTGTTGAATGCTAATTAAATCAACAACCTAATAAAGAACTAATTCACATAGGAAAAATGTCCAAAATCTTAAACATCTTTGGAATTTAACTCTTTTTTCCCCCTCTTTCATAAGCACATGAAGCACTGTGCGATACTGCCTAACTTGAAAAAATCAGTATCTTGGTGAAGAATTTCAAAAGTGATGTTATAAGCAGGCCCCATCATAAATTCTAGTGACACACTTCTGCACAACCACGGGAATGCGGACGGACAGGGGCCACCAGCACGGCTGAGAACTCACCCACAAGACAGATCAAAATTCGGATTCCGCCTGCCTGATTCCAACACTCTCCCAACAAGAGGAGACCTCTGCTTACAGAAAACGTAAACAACATTCCTGCTCGCTGTCAGAACTACAGACATAACACCTGCGAGGGTCTCCGGGTCTGCAGCGCTCGGGTGACAGCTGTCAGCTAAAGCTAAAGGTCTCCTCACTCCACCGCTAACTGCCATGCATTTTCCGATCTACTTTCTCCAAAAACAGGGGTCAGGTGGGTGGAAATAAGGTGAGCGTGAAAGCCATTTCATTTACAGACATGCCGGCTTTACTGCACAGCTACCTTAAAATCCAAACTAAAGAGAGGCTGAAATCTCCAGTGCCAAATGAAACAAATACTTAGAAAATTGAATTTACTCCGAAAAAGCCCAAGCAGTCAGTCTTCATTTATTCGAGGCTCATGCTAGCTTTCAAGGAAATAGATACTGGAATGGACTTGATAATCGCTTAAACCAGCCATGCAGACTAACCACTTACCAAAATAACCTTTCAAATTAGCTTAAGGAAGGTAACATCTAGGTGTATGTCCTGGGTGGCCTTGTTTTATGGGATAATGCCTTCATCCTCAGGGCCCATCACGTGTGTCACGTGTCATGGGAGGAAGTGCTATGGATGGGTTGGTGGGGGGTTCCCAGCCAGATCCCAGGGGTTGGGGATGGCCTGGTCCACTGCGTCCCAAAGCACAGGGGCCGGGGGGAGGCAGCGATGGAGCTGGCACTCATCTTATACAGGCTTAAGGCTGAGCAGAAAGGGAAAGAGTGCTTGCCTACGGGCACGGGAAGGGACACGCAGAACAATGACTGAGAGTGATCCCACCCGACTCGGGGGTCTCCGGTGCCCTTCCCCTTCCCACCAAGAGGGCATTTCCCAGCAGCATGAAAAGCAGCAGCGTTACCTGGTACAAGTAAACATGTCACCCACCGCAGCTGCGACCAGTCAGGTGAACTCCGGGCAGAGAAGTTCAAAAACCACGGCTTTAGCCTGCCGCCGTCCCCACTCGCGCCTGCTGGGACAGCCACCACCGCCTTCCTGCCCCTCTTCTGACCTCAAGCCTCGGCTGGCGACTATGTTAGGAATCCATCTGGTAGCTGGATTTCATATTTCTGATCTGAGCTAATCTAATTAATTTATTTTGGTCTTTTTTTAATTTGATCAAGACCCATTTGAACACCCACTTTCCCAAGTCACAGCTGCAACACTTAATTCTGTTTCTATCAAAGATATTCATTTAAAGTTCCTTTTTTTGGAGGCTGCCCCCTTGTCTACATTCAATATCTATATTTTCTATGTCTAGATCAGCATTATTCAATGAGCCACCAAAACAGTCATATATGTCATTGTAAATTTAAATAGCCACATTTAAAAAGTAGTCCCCCAAAATAGTGAAATTAATTTTAGTAATAATTTTTATTTAACATAATATATGCAAAATATTATCACTTCCACATGTAATCAATATGAATGAGACAGGTTACATTTTTTGGTACGTAGTCTTTGAAACCCAGTGTGTGTTCACACTTACAGTATATCTCAATTTCTACTGGCCACATTTCAAGTCAAATTGGTGCACATGAGGCCAGTGGCTATCATACTGAATGGCACAGGTACAGATGATTAAAAATGAGAAACAGAAATACAAGTATCAGTGTTATCAAACAATTTTCATCATTATCACTTGGGTAATAAACATTTAAGTTGTATTTACATTTGATTTGGCTTTAAATGAAAAACAAGTTAAACCTCAAATCACATTTATTTATCCAAAACATATTTATTGAGTACCTACTTCAATCCAAGCACTGACCACAGGGGCCAGAGATACATCAGTGAATAAAAATAAAAAGTTCCCTTTTGTCCTCACGGGGGGGTTACATTCATCTGTAAATGATGAAACTTTTAAATAAAAATTAAGATTCATGGGTTATGTTGTAAAAATTTAAGATACCATTTTACAAAACATTTCTTGGTAATTTATGGAGGCAAGTTTTTTAACCATGTGTGACATTATACCCCGAACAGTCCAGACGCTGATAATGAGGACATAATAATTTAAGTTTCTGCTCGGTGCCCCACTGGCAAGTATTTCCTGAGTTCAGAAGGCGCTTATGTTTGGAGGTGAGGAGGGCACAACGCGACAGCTCGACCCACAGAATCGCTGACACGGTGGAGACTCACTGTGAAACCAGCTATGAACATTTCGAGCTGGCGAGCAGCTTGGAAACCTTCTAATCCAAACCCCTCTTCATTTTACAGATGAAAAAACCCTCTGAGTAGACTGAGAGGAGCAAACATCTTCTACAAAACATTTTAACGACAAAAATTCCCAAAGACAAAGGAGAAACGTCTAAATGAAATGGCAACTCACCAGTGAGGGCAAAATTTTGAAAGCCAAGACTAGACGTGTTTTATCCAGAGATAAGTCATTCAAACAATTGGTGAAACCACCATTAACAGAAGAGAGCTTCCTTTCGAGAAAACGTTTATTTCTGCTGTCTGTAACTTTTAGGAGGCAAGAACCTACCAGCACCGTATGGAGGCTCCTGGTCAATATTCTGCGAAAAAAGCAGGATGCAAACTAGCAGATCCACAAACAAGTGCGTAGCACGCAGCACAGCAGGGACCAAGCAGGGGTGCGCAACATGCCCAGGTGAAAGAAAGGAGTTGTGTAAACATACGTACTAACACTTCGAAGTGAATTTCTGGCTTCCCAAAGCTTACACAAACAATGCTTCACCACTGCCCTCTTCTTAAAGTAGGACAGCGTTTGTGCCACCGGGTTTTGATCTGGTACCACAGTGGGCGGGAAAGCTAGAAAACAGACGGGTGAATACAAGACCCCTTTCCCGAGCAAAATATTGCCTATAGCTCAGCCACTCTTTGTCCGACCACATACGTAGAACGCCAACCACGCCATCCACTTTCTCATAAATACCCAGCACGTGGGGCAAATGGGAAGCAGAAGGTAGCTGCCCTTTAGACGTGCAAGTCTACTTCAGTGTTACATAGCTTGATGTGTCACTGTTCTCTTTACCTGTCTCTCCTCCATCTCCAAAGAGCCCGAGGCATGGACATTAACTGTGACCATGATTCCTGGGACTGGGGGAAGCACGTGCCAGCATCTGTAGGGGAGACACACACCTCACCACCCGCAGCACAGCCTGTGAAGATGCCTCTCCATCATCAAGGTTACAAGTCACATCAGGACGGGGAAGGACCCATGAGCTGATAGGTGAACACGCAGCAGGGAAAGGGCTCAGCCCTGCTGAGCTCCTGCTCACAGTGCAAGCCCTTTCAGCGAGGTCACGAGGCCTGCCGACCGCGCTCCCCACCGGTGGCCCCCGGCGGCCGCCTGGGGAAGGGGGAAGTCTGCCCAGGCCGCCGCTTGCTGTGGGAGAAGGCATCGATCCAAAGGACAGTGACCCAGATAGAGAGTCAGGAAATGCCGCCAAGTTACCGGCATCAGCTTGCTGATGTCAGTTCCAGGTGTGCCTCATGGGCCAAATGATGCCCTTCCTGGACCCCCATCCCAGGCCAGACTGCACTGTCTTCCTTGCACATCTGTCCGGGCAGTGCCGATACACGATGGCTGCACCATCCCACCCGGCAGCCACTGGCCACGTGTTGTTACTTAAATTAATTAAACTAAATAAAATTTTAAATTCAGTTGCTCAGTCACACAAGCTACATTTCAGGTGTTCAACAGACGCACGCGGCTGGTGGCTGCTGTGCACACGTGGACAGTGCCCACGTGGAACATTTCCATCACCGCAGAAAATTCTGTGGACGGCACTGCTGCAGGTTTCCTCCTGGAGGTAACACTCTTTCAGTCAAAGACCATTTAAACAGGAGCAACAACGAGGTCCTACTGTAGAGCGCAGGGAACTATATTCAATACCTTACAATCGACTACAATGGAAAAGAATCTGAAAAAGAACATATGTATATATTGTATATGTATATATACATATATATATGTGTATATATATGTATATATATATAATGTATATATATATTATATATATATATTTGAACCACTTTGCTGTATACCAGAAACACAACACTGTACATCGACTATACTCCAATTAAAAAGAAAAGTAGCAATTCTCTCTGATGAGAAATACTCTCCTGCTCAGAGATTAGTGTTCTTTCAAAGGTTCATACCTACTCCTTGTGATGAAGTTTACAGTATTCTTTCCATACATTATACTTCATGTTAACTATATTTTCAACCTATAAAATTTCCCCTGTCTGTAATATCTCCCAACATATATTCCTATTTCTTAGTAAATAATGTTTATTATGTTGGGAATAATTCTCAAGTATACAAAATTCAGACACTTAGGACTAATCAATTTCAAAATCCTTTTCCCTTACAGTTGCCGTACTACCAACACTCTTTCATGAAGTATTTGCAAGCTTAATTTTAACAACCAAAAATCTACACAGCTAGAATGAGGCCACTATTTTTCTTAGTGGCTTTGTGCACTATTCTCATTCACTATTCTATTGGAAGAAAAAGATGCAGACAGAACAAAAAAGGATGTGAAGTCCTTCAGAAGGTCTAGGTTAGCCCTAGCACCACACGAAAAATAAAACCAAAAAAAGGAAGTAAGAATTGCATTTATAGTTAGCTTCCATTTATACCACTAGGCAGCCTCCAGTTGTGCTGATATTAGTTGCGATAGATCTTTTTTTAAAAGGGAAAACTATGCTTAAGAATTGATGTCGTGCAGACTAATGCTGCGTCAGCCTTCCCCATGCACCCTTTTCACTTGCTAAGTCATGGAAAACCACCATCCTTCCTTCCCATTGTCCATTCACTTAAAAAAATATTTAATGAGGGCCTGCTTTGCATAAAGCATTTCACAGGCACTGGGTGTACAGAAGTGCACGGACGCGGCCCCGCCCCGTGCGGCCGGCGTGCTACCGCAGCCCTGCGGACATCCTGCACACGCTGCACGCCCAGTCCATGACCCACCTGCCGGCCCTCCTCCCCAGTATCTCACAAGGCTACCTCCTCCCGCCGGTGCCTACTGTCTCTGACATCACCAGGCCTTCTCGGCCCCGTGAAGGACAAAACTTTAAAGGCTGACTGGTTCTCCCACGTCTGGTCTCAACATGTTCGCACAGCTGACTGAATGCCCTTCTAAGACCCAAAACGCATCTTCTCTCTCCCCAGATCAAAATCCTTAAAGCAGCTCCCTAGCTCTCAGGATGGAGCCCAGACACCCAGCAGAGTGGAAGGAGGGCTGTCCTCAGATCCCCGGCGGCCTCTCCACCCTCCACCTCCCAGCCCCCTCCCTCTGCCTCTGAAACCGTCAGGAACCCCCGGGGCCAGGCCTTCCAAGGCCCGGGGAGTTGACCAACTTCTCCGCTCACTTCCGCACACCTTCCTTCCCGCCACACCTGCCTTGCACCCCTCGCTGTGCCGTCTGTCGGGCCTCTTTTTTGGCTGAGTTCCTTGGTTCCCACCCACCCCTACTGAGCCACTGACCCTGGCCCTCGAGCTGACTCTGACGCCCCCAGGATTCCCACCACGCCGAGGGCAAGAGCTACAGAAGCACCAGGCACGGGGCTGTTCCCGTTCCTCACCGGCCTCTCTCTCTCTGCAGGCTGGAGCCCTGCCTTTAGAAGGGGGGTCCTGGAGCCACTGGCACCCCAGGAGCTGGTAAGAGACCCAGCATCGTGGACCCACCCCAGACCTCCGGCCCCGGAGTGCACACTGTATTCACAGTGCACCCGGTGATTCCTGCGCACAGGAAGGTTTGGGAAGTCCCCCTCTCAGACTCCAGGCAACTCGAGCTACAGACAAGCAGGAATAACCAAGGTCCCAAAGAAATACAAAGCAAGTAATACAAAGACGTGCCATCTTACACTCAAGGACTGGTAGTCTTAGCGTCTGTGACCGACAAAGAGACAATACCGACCTCACCCAAAGAATGAGGAATAACCCTCAGTGACAAGTTTTAATAGGTAATGGTTTACAAAGAGTGGACATCTAAAAGCGGTTTAATTTCAAAGAGGCGTCCATCTGCTTGACAGTCATTTTTGCAAGACAAAAAAAATGCAGTTAACATTAATATCTAAAGCTGTGTTGCATAAGACCCTATTTCATAGGTTTCTTGCAGAAATATTTCAGTTATTTCTACATAACTTTGAGGAGTCTGGCTATTCTGAGCTGCTTTCAGATAAAGATGGGTTTTTTCCTACATGAGAGCCCTGGGCTAACATGTCTTCTTTCAAGGCCACTATCGAAACAGCACTCAGCTCACAGTCTGTACTGGGTGCACAGGTACAGCACTCTTTCTCTTCCCCCTCAATTGGCCAAAAGGTGCCTACTGCCCTTATGTAAGTTGTGCCACTAAAGCACAAGAACTATGGAAACCAGTGTTCCTTGGAAAACGACCTTTACACCCTGCAGTTCAACCCTGAACTATCACTCCCTGAAACTAACTCCTCCAAAGATGAAGCCCACCGAGAAGACGGCCGACCTGCTCATCCCACCGCAGACACTAGGAAGACACTTCCAGGGTGATCTGCTTTCCTCATGCAACTGACCGTGGCCCAGCAAGAGGCCAGTCTAAATACCCAGTGTGATGTGGGAGAAGGGGAGTGAGGACCACCGGCCTGCACAGCCGCACACACCACATCCATGCACGTGAGCCAGGTCTGCACCTGGGTAAAGTATGTGAGTCTATCCCTGAAATTTTTAATGCTATCCTAATTAATTTTTATTGTAGAGGGGAAAAGCAAATGAAGAGAGACAGGTCCAGAAACAAGAAAATGGAAATGTGTGTGTGTGTGTGTAATTTATTTGGGATAGGAAAAAATTAAACTTCAGAAATGTACTTCAACCCACTTGGCAAGGATGTTTACAGGGCAGAGTAAGGGAAGAGCAATATAAATTTTACAAAATGTGTTGCCTGCCGGTGTATCTTGCTTAATACTGTAAAATATCCTGGGATGGTTTAGACAAACAAAACTTGGCTGGTCTATAAAGGCAGATGACACCACGTGTTTATTAATCCACTAAAAAAAAAATCATTTGAAAATCTATTTCCCCACTCACTCTAGACCTATTTCAAGCTACTGACTTGACACACTCATGCGCACACACACCTGGGTGAGGCCAAGCCTACAAGAAGTGAGAGAACAGAAGGAGGAAAGGAAGGAGCTGCCGGGGGCCACCGTGTCCAGGTCCTACAAAGCGACCCTGAGTTACTGGAGGATGGACGCCCAAGCAACGTGCAGAGGGGTTGAAAAAACGAGGAACAGCCGATTGCTCCTGTGAGAACCGCGCCAGTAAGTATACAAGTATACAGACTACAGTTGTCACAGATTAACTAACTGTGATCTGGCAATTTCCTACATTCTTTTGCATTTTAAAAGGGCTCTGGAAGGGGGGAGGATGTAGCTCAGTGGTAGAGTGATGCCTCACATGCACAAGGTCCTGGGTTCAATCCCCAGTACTTTCGATTAAAAATACATAAATAAATAAACCTAATTTCCCCCCCAAAAATAAATTTACAAAAAGGCTTCTGGGAAGATGAAAAGGGAACCTTGTCTCATAGCCCGGGGGAGCTTAATACTGTACCCCAATTCTGCCTAGTTAAGATGCAAGGAGAGAAAAAGTATAAACAGCCTTCTTTGATACACACTACCCACATTCTTTTCCTTAAGGGAAGCAAAAAAAAAAACCCTTTGGCAACACCGCAGCTGAAAATAATTTATCTACTTTCCCTGCGAGAGCAGAGCACACGTGATGAGAAGGCAGCCTTATCCATCACGAATAAACCTGAGCACCGAGCCAGGTCAAGTGTCACAGGACGCCGAGGGCAGAGGTCACACCATGACCTGGAGACTGTTCTAAGATGCCATATTTCATGCAAAAGAGAAATACACAGAAATTATAGAAACTCACATTTCCATTAGGGAAGCAAGCAATATAAAAGTGAAACAGAACTGCAGAGGACTGAGGAGGTCTTTGGAAGCGTATCGGAAGAAGTATTTTGGAAAACTGCACATAGTTTCAGAAAGGTACATCTACAGACAGAAAAAAATGGAAGAAAACAAATGTAACTTATTCAGTGACTACAGTATTAAATTACTCTTTCAAATAAATTACATTTGACAAAGGAAGTGGAATTAAGACTGCAACATACAGTAAGCAGTTTTGCATTCATTATTTCATAATCATCCTGACTTAGAACAAGTTGGAAACTTTTCCCTGTATGTGCACTTGTAAATACAGGCAGGTTCTACAGTGCCACCATAATCAAAACCATCTGACAATCAAAACCATTATCAAGAACTATTACAGTAAAATCACTGATCATAAACACTACCCATTTCATGCAGCTAAATAAGCCTGACACTTCTTTTCTCCAAAGTAAATGTCTTCGTTCATATTAACGTAAAATAAAAGACAAAAGTTTCACCCATAAACTCTGCTCATATTTTCCTGCATCCGCAGCAAAGGCTCAGCCCTAATCCAGCCCAGCTCTTCATTACCCAGAAATCTTCTGAGTGTCTTTCTCCCAAATAGCTGTGCACTGTAGGGAAAACTAACTCTTTTCCCCAAAAAACTACAATACATTCTGTAATGAATTCTGTTATTTTAGCGCACCACCATACTCTTCTTCGGCACTGAAAGCTGACTGTCATGACCTGCATCACGTTTTCAACTAGCCAATTTTAGGTACTTTTTACATGCGTGTACAAGATTCGTGATGTTAGGCTATCATTCTAACTCGCAGGTAAACTTTGTATTTCGGCTCGAAAAGGGATCCTATTATGTGGTTATAAATCTCTACGTGGCGCTCATTTTGATCACAGATCAACATTAAGTTCACCGCAAGTTAGCAAGTAAGAGAGACTGGAACGTGAGAAAGGGAAAAGTGAGAAGACGAGCTACTACCAGGGGCGACATTCATTTCACGTAATGAAGGCGATTGAGATAATTTAAGGCTACCAACGAAGCCTTATAATTGAATTTTGTACTCCATTTAATCAAAGAATACAAGGATTAGACACCTACTCAGCTTTAAAATACGGGGTTTACTGAGGCACCCACTCATCTGTGTGGTTTTCAAGAGTTGGACTATATTATACATCAGTTGCTAATAAAATTGTGACCCAGACAAGGAAGTCTGAATAATGTTCATCAGTGATAGCAGTTGCATCATGCTACACCCACCCAGCACCTTCCCACGCTCTTCAGGTTTTTCCCCACATCTTTCAGGTGACTAAACACACCAGATTCTCTGCTTCATGCCCACTTCTGAGATGGTTTGAGAACAGTCACCGTTCTTCCTATAAAACAGTTCTGAAGACTGTAAGTAAAGGTCTCCAACTATGCTACTGAGAATTTACTGCCTTTAAAGACCAGTGGCTATGAGCAAAAAAATCTTAAATTTTCTCAAACAGCCTTTAAGATCCTGTATGTAAATCAAAGCGCCCCATTAAATAGAAAACTGCCTACACGACATTTTCCAGGCGGCATCTCAAACCTAGAAAGAGCAGAAGCTGTTCTGACCCGAGGAAGGGGGGACAGTACAGAGAGCGTGCTTATTAGCGTGTGTGAGTTCCTGGGCTCAATCCCCGGTACCTCCATTTAAAAAAAAAAAAAGTTCTGACAGACCACGTATCTCAAGTTTCTACCTCAAAACCACCCTCACATGCCCTCCGTGCTCTGGTTCGGTCACTTGTCAAGGGATCTAGCCGGCCAGCTGCCAAGGCGCCTTAGCGCAGAAGTTCTGTCTTCCTAGAACAGTGAGAACAAAGGGTTTTCCTCACCATGGTAAAGATGAAAGTTTTTAAATACCGTTTGGTACTTGAAATTGTTTAGCTCATCGGTATCCAAATAATTTTTATTGGATGCATACCAACTTGGTAGTGAGTAGTTTTAAACCTATCAGAATCATTTATAACTTTGTTGTGAAATGAATTTAAATTTTCTGGTGCTTTAACTTTAAAAGACTTCTTTCTATTTTTCCATGTTTTTCTTTGACTAAATTATGTCCTGTTGCGAATATAGACTGTATTTTAGTGTTCCTTTCATCAGGAACCATTTAACTGTTCCCCTATTGTCTCTATAAATGCACCAGCATGCCCAGACAGGCGAGTGCATTGGAAGACCCCACACTTTATGCCTGCCATTTTGTATCCCTGATACCAGACCCAGTGCCCCCAAAATGTTTTAGGGAATGAGCCACTATATAGCATCTCAGTATTTTCCTAACGCCCCCTCCTCCAGCCACAAACACACAGGAAAATCAATGAACGGCACTGACTTCCTAAGATTTTTTTCACACAAGGGAGGCAGGGAGGCTTGAGTTGGGGCAGGGAATGAAAGCGTCTTCCAGCTCTTCACTGGTACTGTGACACGGAAAAGGAGAACCACATGCTGGTGACAATCTTCTAGCTTTCCAACTCCGTTTTTGCATAATGACCAGTCCAGCCTTCGGGGTGAGCCTCCCAGAGCAACAGGGGCTGGTGCAAGCTCCTCTCCCCACTGTATGCTCCACCCGTGCGCGGGAGCACCCAGGAAAGACATGCATTAAACGTCCCTTACTGCTCATTATATTTGAATGCCTTTTCTCCAAAAAGGCCAAAGTTCTCTGCACACTGCTTTCTCACCTGTTTAAGTCCCATCAGGATTTGCTAACAATCCAAGTATCATTAAAAACTATAATGTAATCTGGCATCTACAGTGTTTGAAGTACATTTTGATTATTAATGTCACCTGGTCCCTTTGGGCCACAGCTTATATTTAAGAATTTCAGATGTGAGTCCAGTGTTCTAAAAGTAACCATGTAAACATGCTGAAAATAACTGGTTCTTGATAAATCATCTTTAGTAAAATTATTTTTCTGCATTATAAGTCTTGTGTGTCCATATAACTATGCTCCGGGTTCTTGAGCTTGTTTTTGTGAATTTTTCTCTGACCCTCTCCAATACTGCCAGCTCCTGTGTCATCCTGGGGGCATGTTTTGGTGGCGATAAGCACAGAATGCCCAGGAGCACTCAGCACCCCTTCCCGCAGTCCCTGCACTGGCCGGTTAGGAGCCAGGAGCCCCACGTGGCTGTTTAAATTCAAATTAACTTAAACTATGTAAAATTTAAAGTCCAGTTCCTGTTCCACACCAGCCATATTCAAGTGCTCAACACGTAGCTAGTGGCTACAGAACTGGACACAGCAAACAAAGAGCTCGGTAGACTTTTCATCGTGCCAGAAAATTCACAGGCTGGGCTGCTGTAGGAGACTCTGTCTAATCTGAGACCTAAAGGGCAAAGGGGAAGATTGGCAGGTACAGGGTCCAGGCAGGAGGAAGGCAGAGTGGCCTGACATCCAGTCCAGAGGCGCAGGGAAGCAGAGACATACAATAAGACGTCTGCCAACACCCCGCTTGGCGTCAGTAGGGGCCAGATCATGAAAGGTCTTATCATTCCTCTTGAATTCATGGAGAAGTCAAACTTTTTAAGCTATGCTATTTAGAAAGATGTATATATTACTTTATTGTCTTTTCACTGAGGTATTGACTTGCAATATTGTGTTAGTTTCTGGTGTACAGCAAAGTAATTCAGTTATATACATATTTTTTCAGATTATTTTCCATTATAGGTTATTACAAGACATTGACTATCAGTCCCTGCATTATACAGTAAATCCTTGTCATCTATTGTGTATATAGTAGTTTGTATGCGTCGATCCCAAGCCCCTGATGTATCCTCCCCCAACCCTTTCCCCTTCGGTAACGGTAAGTTTGTTTTCTGTGCCTCTGTGTCTGTTTCTGTTTTGGTTAATAAGTTCATCTGTATCTTTTTTTTTTTTAATTCCACATATAAGTGATACAATATGATACTTGTCTTTCTCTGTCTGACTTACTCCACTTAGTGTGATCATCTCTAGGTCCATCCATGTTGCTGCAAATGGCATTATTTCATTCTTTTTTATAGTCGAGTAATATTCCATTGTACATATATATCATACCTCCTCTACCCATTCAGAAGATGGACATTTTAGGAAAAAGTCCCCCTTCCTTACTAAAATGTGGACCACAGATTGGGAGAGGTGGGATTCTACAAGACTAGGGCCACGGAGACCGGTCTGAAGGAGATGCTGGTGCAGCAAAAATGGGGATGGAGACACTCAAAAGACAGAGCTACCCAACCACTGGACTTGGTTCCTGACTGGATGCTGGCGGGTGAGGAAGAGTCTAGGATGAGGGGGCTCTGGCTTGGGTGACCAGCAGATGGTGGTACCATGCACTGAGACATAGGGAACAGAAGCGGAGGAGAACTGATGTGGAGTGGGGTAGAGACACAGGGAAAACCCACAAGGAGCTACCCAGTCGGCAGCACGATCTCAAAGTGAGGAGCAGCACCCCAGGGAGAAAGCCATGCTGAAGACACGGCCGTTCAAGTCACTGAGAAACGGAAGGAAGGCCAAGTCTGGGAGCAGATATCACCCGGAGAGTGTGCTCAGACATAGTCTACAGAGAGGACAAGGACGGAGTTCTGAAGGACACCGACACTGGCAGAGCCAACGGAAGACTCAGCCAGTAAGACAGACCCACACACCGCGGAGAAGCTGTAAGAAGGATGTGACCAACAAGTTCGAACGCTATCGAGAAAGAAGCAAGAAAACAAAAGTGACCATCAGACTCCACCAGCGGATCGATGACTGTGAAGAGTGGTGTCTTTAAAGCAGGGAGGGCAGACGCTGAAGTGCTCAGTTAGGGTGACGATGGGAGGGGAGGGGCAGTACAGACGGCTCCCAACTTCAGACAGAAGGGGAAGAGAAAGCCGGGCAGTGGTGGAAGCAGACAGACCAAGGACCAGCATTTATCCACCCACCAGAGAGACATGGGACTGAGTTCCAGCACAAGTCAAGTAACCCTGGGCACGTTCCTTGGTCTCTCTGTGCCTCAATGTGAAGTGGGGG
Source organism: Camelus ferus (assembly GCF_009834535.1). Taxonomy (NCBI): domain Eukaryota; kingdom Metazoa; phylum Chordata; class Mammalia; order Artiodactyla; family Camelidae; genus Camelus; species Camelus ferus. Next base: position 22,436,405 of record NC_045724.1, read on the forward strand.
TGATGAGAACTGACTGCATTGATAACTGCAGAGCACTAGGGCAGTTCCCGTCACTTTACATAAGCACATGCTAGGTCAAGCATGCAAACCCTCCCAGGAGGAGGCGCAAAGGGCAGGAGACCTAAGCAGCACACAGAAGGGACAAACCAGGGCCCGCATCTCTGAAGAGGGGAGATGGGAGAGGTCCAAAGCACAGGAGGCAGAATCCGCCTCTTCCACCGGGACAGGAAGAGGGATGGGTGCAGAGGTAAAGACAAACAAGAGAACGTGGTCTCATCCCAGGGGCTTCAACTGGCTCGCATTCAGAGGGTGAGGGTGGTGGTGAGGTGCAAATTCTAAAGAAAGAAACTGAAGAAGACACAAATAAATGGAAAGGGATGCTGTGTTCATGGACTGGAAGATTAATATTGTTAAACTGTCCATCCTACCCAAAGCAATCTACAAACCTACAATCCTTACCAAAATTCCAATGGCTTTTTAAAAATCTGTTTTTTTAATTTATTTTGGGGATTTGGGGGTGGGGAATGGGATTTATTTATTTATTTATTTATTTATTTATTTATTTATTTAATGGAGGTACTGGGTATTGAACCCAGGACCTTGTGCATGCTAAGCACAAGCTCTACCACTGAGCTATACCCTCCTGCCCCTGATGGCATTTTTCAAAGAAACAATCCTAAAATTTGTATGGAACCACAAAAGAATCCAAGAATCAACAGAACAAAGTGGCAGAGTGAGAGGACCCTCCAGACCCACTAAGGTCTGAGACCAACTCTGAAATGACACTCTGCCCCAGAGCTTCCCTTTCTCATTTGTCAAACACAGATGATGTCACCTCCCTCTAATTCACGAGGACGAGGCTGTCTGCATAAAGCACCTGGCACACACTCAGTGCACAAAGCGGACGATCCCTTTCTCCTTTAACGGGAGAGACTGAGACACGCAGAGCAGGTGGACCAAGCTGTGTGGCCTTGACTCAGTTACTTAGTCTCTTGGCTCCCGGTTTCTCATCTGCAGGGCGGGGAGGAGGAAAGGGGCTGAACAAAAATGGCAAGCGAACACCCCTCCACCCTGAGCCGCTACGTAGCTTCGCAGTGAGAACCACGCCACATGCAGCTGTCCTCTTCTGAAAGCCACGCTTTTAACGACAGAAAAATAAAATCTCAACAAGCACAGATAATTGATAAAAAGTGGTTATAAAAATAAATCAAACACACATATATCATGGAAATAACTCAACAAGGCTTTCAGTTTTAAGTGGAAAAATACCCAAACCCACTAGTAATTGTAAAGCAATTGTTTCTCCCCAAAGGTAAGTTAGCACCTGGTTTACATAGGAAGACGATGAAACCGTCGTTTCTCAGAACATGTCTGCTTGCAGTGCTATGAAGGGGCGTCCCGGCGAGTCCCTCTGCTGCAGCCCCTCGTGAAGCGCAGCCAGGGCGGCAGGCCGCCTGCCGGCACACCCCAAGGAAGGGGCCTCGGACCCTCCCGGGTCCTCTCCTGGGTGCCTGGCGTTGGCCCGAAAGCCCGGCGGTTCCTCCCTGCAGACTCCAGCCACCGGAGCCCCGGGCTCCCAGAGGAACGCTCACACCCCACCTCTGATCCCGGTACTCACTGCCGTGGCCCGGATGAGCAGGTGCACGGACGTGCTTGTTGAAAGATGCAAAAAGCAGAGATCTTTCAACACACAAAAACGATAATGTAAGTGTCTAGTTCTTGATACAAAAAGGCAAACTGGAAATATGGGAATGTTGCCTGAGCACACCCTGTCCCTTGTTTCTGAACTCACCCCCAAGCTTACCTGCCCTCGCTTTTTGTGTCTAACAGCCCTGGGAAGACCCCACTTCAACACATGTTTATGGGGTCACATCAGCACTTTCTCATCTTTACCTGTTATTGACCATTGTCAAAAATTAAGTTTATTAATGTTAAACATTTATAAAATCACCATGTCTCAACAGAGGTTAATGATGCCCAATTGTGACATTTCTTCAACACTTTAGAAAAGCCTATAATAGTCACAGAGACACAAATGAAGGAAGAAAGATCCGGGCCGGGACCGGGGAGGGAGGCAGAGCACGCAGCATGTAGAAATCCGGGGGAAGCAGCTCGGGCTGACTGCACTCTCGCTGCCTCAGGCACATGAAAGCAGCTCTGGACCTCAGCTTCCTGGTCTATGAAAATATGAAAATAAGTGTTCCCTCCTCTCCTTCAGTGGACTGCTTAGATGTGACCTCATTTATCTGTCGCGAGTGGCCGGTCACAGACCACACCGCACACAGCAGACAGTAAGGTGAGCTGCTCTCCGTACGTTCTGCACCGACCTCACCGGCTACCTTTGGAGAAGGGATGCAGGGCCAGCGGAAAGGGACAGGAAGGCTGCAGCGCAAGTCCCCCGCAGGCCACCCGCCCAGACTGGGGGAGGTGGGGAGATCCTGCTTTCCTGCCTTCAGAACCTGGAATCACAGAACGGGAAGGAGCAATAAAAGACTGGAGTCCTAGTCCGATCACTTGACATTACACAGAAGTGGTGAGAAGGTGAATGCTTTGTTCAAGGTCACCCGGGAGGTCAGACCTGGCCCCTGGCTCAGACCCCAAGGCTGGTGCTGATGCTACTGTAACAAACATCCTAAGCTGCTAAGGAATGTGTCGTCCCCCCCCATTCCCTGTTCTCAGGCAACAGTGTCCTCTCAGACCAGACAACTGTATTTATGTATCATTGGGGAAACATTAACAGAACTTTGAGGCAATAGTTTTAAAACAGTACATCCAAACACAAGCTATGGAGTAAGCTAAAGTCACAACTTGAAGCAATTCCAAATAAGGTGACATCTGAAAAGCATTCTGACCGTTGGCGTTACCACTGAATGTGGTGTCCTGTCTCCAGGGTCACTAAACTGAAGGAAACAAATTCATCTGCATAATTTCTGGCGTATTAAATCAACTATGTTATGAGGATTTTTTTCCTTTTAACCAGCGTTGCACTTGCCTCCCCTCAACGTCCCTGACTAGCGCTTTTACACACACGGACATCTGCGCTCCACCATCACTGCTGCACGCCTGCTTCCTTCTAGAGGGCGGGTCACGTCGGAAACCATCGGATTCCAGGCAGGTACCGATGGAGGTTGCACGGCTGAGCTGCAAGCTTTTTTCAAAGAACACTGTTTTCGCTTGTGGGGAAAAACAACTGACAAACTATGGTTCTTCAGACTTGAGCATTTGGCAGACATTTTCTCAAAAATGAACAAAATAAGTCTGCCACTTCAAGGAAAACAATGAACAGTTTTGTTGCCAATGATCTCAGTTTGAGCTTTCAAAGCAAAAATGAGAATTTTGGAAAAATCTCTACCCACCATCATGAACTTGACAGCATCCCAATATTTAAAGACGCTGCCGGTTAGACTGGTGGTGATATCAACAAATGTGATTTTTTAAAATACTGTGTAATGAAATATGTCAACATTTGAAGATTTATGTAATTTACTGAATATTTTTGAAAATACTAATTTTCCAAATTAGTAACCCATGATATTACAAAACCATGCACAGATAAAAGATCCATTCAAACTACGAAACATATTAATGAACTTTAATGAAAGCAAATACAAAAATTTCACTGACATGATTTCAGATTCCTCAATGCAACTAACCTTTTTTTTTTTTAATAGCAATGCTCTTTTTTTCTAACAAGTTTTTTGGGTTTTTTAAATTTCACTTATTATCATATTATTTAAAAATTTTTTTTAATTTTGGCAGGGCATGGCAGGGGAAGTAATTAGGTTTATTTTTAGAGGAGGCACTGGGGATTGAACCTAGGACCTCATGCATGCTAAGCATGCATGCTTCCACTTGAGCTATACTCTCCCCCCTGCAACTAACCTTTAAGAAATTACTCCTTATACTTTTAGTGTAATATCAAATCATCGGCAAAGGCTATTCAAATGTTCTTCCCTTTTCAGTTACATATCTGCATGCCAGATTTTCTACACGTTCTTCGACCAAAACAACATATTACAACAGATGGAATGTACAGCAGCTATCAGAACCTGTCTTCTCTTGAACCAGGCATTAAAGAGACTTACAAAAATATAAAGTAATGGTGGGAGGGGTAATACCTGGGTAGGGGATTAAGAGGCACCATTAGGCATAAAATAAACCACAAAGACATATGGTACAACGTGGAGAATAGAGCTAACATTTCAAAACAACTATGAATGGAGTATAACTTTTAAAAAATTGTGAATAACTATACTGTACACCTGTAACATAAATATTGTACAGCAACTATACTTCATTAAAAATTTTCAATTAAAACATATAAAGTAATGCCCTTCATTTTCATTAAACTTTTACTTGAGAAAGTAATTATTTTTCATAAAAATTATGTTCTTTTTATTAACATGTCATGTATTTAATGTTATTTAAAACTAACTAAATAAAATGTTTAAATAGCTTTCATATTGAATACAGTGTCAACAGATATTACCCACACAAGCGACAGCTCGTTGGGGTTCTCAATAGGATTATAAAGTGGCCACGAGACCACAAAATTTGAGAACCATGGCTGTAAATGATCAACATCCTCATTACTGGTCAACAACATTGCTGAAAATGTAATATGCCAGTAATTATATACACACATGCAAACTTTTGCATTCTAAAACATTTTGAACATGGCAAAACGAAAACAAAACCAAAAAGAGAAAAAAAGAAAAAAAAGACCTTTCAAACACAATACCCAGCCACAAAAGGCAGTCTTACCCATGAAGAACTAGAAACTCGGTAATTTCTGATGCCACAATCACCAGAGCCCCAGACATCCTTGGAGGGGGAAAGCCAGCATCTGCAACACAGGCCCCTTGGCTAAGGTTCCCAGCTTTCAAGACAAGTGGGGTGAGGGACGCAGAGAAGGGCAGGAGGGGAAGAGAAGGCCCCCCGCAGCAGCCAGCCAAATGATCAAGCGTGTCCAGTGTGTAAAGGGAAGGAGACGCATTACTTTGCTTTATATTTTATCATTTAAGTACTCACGCCTCCATTCCGTCTGTTCCTTTCTTTTGACAAGAAGGCACCTTTCCCCACCCCCACCGCTTTGTCTGAAGATCAGGAGGACCCAAAGCTTTTATTTACTTATCTTAGCTTCAATGACCCTAGATAAACGATACAAACATTATCCCCGTTTCACAAAGGATGAGCTGAGTCTCTGAGACTTGCACAGGTGGGTGGCAGCACCAAATATCCCTGTCCAAGTCTTCCGGGCACTTGTCTGCAACCCCTTCTGCAGGTGACTGAGTGCTCCCCAAGGGGGAGCTTGTTAGAAGTTCATTTCTCAGGCCAGCCCAGACCTACTAACTTTGAAATTCTTGGGGTAAGCCTAGCAATCTGTGTTTCACCAAGCCCTCCTGGTGGTTTTGACAAATGGGCCGATGGCATGGAAACGATGGTGCCCCAGGCAGGCACCCACCCTCCAGAGCTGCCAACCAAGTACCACAGGCGGGTGGCGGCTTGAGTAACGGGGATCTAGGCCTCACAGTTCTGGGGGCTGGAAGTCTGAGACCAAGGAACTGGCAAGGTTCAAGTTTCATTCAGAGGCCTCTTCCCTTGGCCTGTGCGTGGCCGTCATTGCTCACGTGACCTCTTTGTGTGAAAGATGTTAGAAATATTTCTCTTCTTCGAAGGCCATCAGTCCTATTGGACTAAGACCTCGCCCATATGACCTCATTGAACCGTAAATACCTCCATAAATGCCTAGCTCCAAATAGTCCCATGAAATTGAGGCTTCAACATACAGATCTGGGGTGACACGATTCGGCCCCTCACTAACTTTGGAGGGAATGCTCAGGCCCCCAGCCAAGGCTGGCGCTGCCGGTCCAGGCCCTCCCCTGCGGACGGCTTTCAGAGCCGGCGGCCGGAGCCTCCGAGCTCTCCTACAAGGGAGGGAAGGGCACGGCTCACCACTGACCTTCAACCACAGAGCGCGCTCCCAGCCGGGGGCCGGGGGGCGCAAGAGTGGCCAGGACGGGAGCTAAGGAAGCAAACCCAAGAGAGCAAAAGACACGTGGAAGGCACTCGGCTTCACTGACAGTGAAGTGCACCTTCCACGCCCACAGCGGCCGGCGCAGAAACGGTGGGCAAGCCGCACGCCGCGGCAAGGACAGGCAGCCCACGGAAAACGGACTCGGCCGGGGACCCCGCGCCCCCGCTTCCTCAGAATGTACCCTAAAGGTGCGTGGAGTGGTACGAAAGGGCTAATCTTCACGGCAGCACTGTTTTCAACAGGGAAACACTGGAAATGACCTAACTGTCGGTTAAAGGAGGGAGGGGAAATGAAGCGACACGGAACAGGGTGCCGCTGTCTGTGCAGTTTGAAAAGAGAAAGCAGAGCTCTCTGTACGGACGTGAAAAGATCGGCCACAGGACTGTGAGCAAAGGGAGTTACGTACGTACAGATGCACGACCGTTGGAACCTCCCTCCTGCTAAAAACCTAGAAGAGTAACTCATGGGCCAGAGTTTACTGGGGTTGGGGCTCTCACACGTTCTACTGCAGACTTGCTTTATGGTGTGAGTATTTTGGAATAAGCATACTTACAATCAGCCAGATACTAGAAAAAGCATCTATTACCATTTTTCCCCTATGTCGAGCTGACCCGGCTCCATCCAGCTCCATGTAGCTGGTGACCCTGGCTGCTGGGTTACTCAGTCTCCCCACGTCTCGGCTTCCTCCCAGGCCAGCAGGAGCAGCCGTGGGGCCGGGGGTGCCCGTGGTCTGCCCTCAATGCCCCCCACCTTCCTTCACTGCACTCACACCCTGCACATTGTGATGAGGGTCTGCGGGCTAGGAGCCCCCGAGGGCACACCAGTGTGCCCTGTGCACCTGCCCCAGGGCCCCCCCCCCCAAGTACGAAGAGCTGATCAAGTGACAATTCACAAGCAAGACAATCCAGAGCTGGCATATTTCATCAACACCAATAATAAAAGATTGTGTCGGTTCACGGCTGAAACACATTTCACTTTCAAGGGAATTTTGGGGGGAAAAAAAGGGTTTATGAATCTTTGAAGCCCCACACATGCTCCAAACATTCTAAAGGTATAAAACCAATCCACCTACCTAAATTTCTTAACAATTGTGGAAGTTCATAATGAAAGATGTCCAAATTTTCCATATTCCTGCTTTGGAAGCTCAAAAAAAAATATTTTCAGTCTACTCATCTGAAATCATAACTCAGACTTAATTGATTCAAAAAGGAAGTCTATCATCTCCAAAGAGTCCTATCCAACAGGTGACCAGTTCTTTCCCAAATCCAAAGAGTATCATGCATTTCTCAAGGGGTGGTCCAGAATTCAAAGTGTTAGCCATGAACGTGTGGTCAGACTTAACGGCAACCAACTCGTACACTAGTTAGTTCACACTCTTCAACTCCCCCCACCCACCCGCCCCTGCACAGCTGCTAACCACCTGAGTGGCAGGGTGACCGGGAGAGAGAACCAGTGAAGACACCAGGGCCACTGATGTGACAGCCAAGGCCCTGTCTGTGTCAAGGTCACAGTCACTCTCTCTGCATAAACAAAATGTACGCTCAAATAAACGCAAAGCAATTTTCAGCTCTTGAAGAAGTTCTACACAGAAAGCAAGTGTAACAACTAAACGGAGTGTTTACATTGTAACGACGAGTAACTAAGCGAAAACACCACAGTGACACACTTTCCTTCACTTTCAAGCAAGCAAATCACTGCAATTCAACCTAATGATAAACTAAGGCTATGAATGGAGTCCTCATAATCTCCTTTTCAAGACAGAAGGCATCATCTTCACCAAATGATCGAACCAAACATCAACAGCAAACGGGCCGGAGAGACATCCCGCCCCCGATGCAAAGCCCTGACAAAGACACGCCACCGCCCACGCGCTATTCCGACCACAGGGGCTTAACCTGAGTCTGAACAGAAGGGGAGAGTCTAGCTCGCTAATCAGCTTGCTATGTTGGCCACACGAAGAGGAGAGACGCCTGATTTCTGAAAGCCACCGCGATATAACGGTATTTGCTGTCTTCCGTGACATTTCACCTGCCAGTGACGTGTGCCACAAAGCAGCAGACTGACGCCCTCGTTCCCTCCGGCGATTAACGGGCAAGCACTTTTACGCAAGAACCATTCACGGAGCCTCCGCCACGTGTCAGGCACTGGGGACGCAGCCGCGAAGGTCCAGACAGCAACGCCGTCCTTTAGTGGAGCTGACCTCCGGGCCAGTGAGGAGAGAGTCAGAGCTAACAAGTAAAATGAGGTAAAATAACTAGGAGGTAAAGCAAGGGAACACCCATGGCACGGAAGGGAGACGGGCAGTTTGGAGGAAGGGGTGCAATTTTAAAGTGGAGGCAGGGGAACCTCCCAGAAGAGGCCTTTAAAGATTTGGAACCGAGGATCTGGGGGCCCCGGGCAGAGGGTGCAGGAGCCGCGAGCAGCCTCCCCCGTGGGAACGGACTCAAGGTGGCCAGGCAGCAGGGGGACCAGCCGGGGAGCTGCCGCAGGAGCCCCAGCAGAAAACCCGGCCACGCCGGCGGTGGCGGAAGTGGGGGCAGAAGCCACTGGATTCGGCACAGAGTCAGCAGGTGGACCCACGGGCTCTGAGGACAGATGTGACGCCTGCGGTGCATGAAAAAGGGGGCATCAGGGAGGGTCCTGGGCTCCAGCCACGGGGAGGCACCATGTCCCCGGCTCCCGCCCCCCTTCGCACCACGCCAGGGCCTGGACACAGGCAGTGAAGGGTGTGTTCCCGCCTCTTAGAAACGCAGTGCTGAACCCGCAGGTGCTCTGTCTGTACAAGGCAGTGCTGGGAGCAGGGCCGGAGCCGAGATTTCCTTCCCAGGTTTGGGGGTTTTTCCACTCTCTCACGTGGCTTCTTTTGGTTTGTCCACTTGTTTTCTTAAAGGAGCGTGTCACCATATAGAGAAAATGAAGACGCCTTGTTCCAAGGTGTTTCAAAGGCTCACTTGCCTGAACCCACCCGCAGCCGGAGGCCGGGACGCTCCCCTCACCACACAGAAGCCGGTACGTGCAGGCCGTCTGTGGGCCGCCAGGCCCCCTCGCACAGGGCAGCCTGGTGGATTCTACTGATTCCACAAGGGATACAGCCAGCTGTGAACACACTGATCGCCCACTGCGGGTCGGGTGCCTCTGAGGAAATACAGCTGCCACCCAGACTTGCGTGGAGCGACGATCAACGTGCTAAAAGAACAAGGGTCAGCCGTCCCTAGTAGCCAGGACTCAGCCCAGAGAGCAGCCTCACGCTGTCAGCTGTTCACTCCCATCCCCTTAGGAGGCAGGTCATGCCAGCGTCACTGCTGTTTCTTAACGTCACCTGGAAGACCCTCATGTCCCAGTCACAGTCCTCCCTGGTCCCAGGAGACGTGCAGGCAGCCATCCCGTAAACTCGAAAAACTAATGTCTCGGATAGACTATTTCTCTCTCTGCCTCCTGCCCCTACCAGGGGATCTCCTTCCTTTTCCCTCCCCCCTGCGTCACCTGCACCTCCACACCCCTCCACCGCCCCTGCTGGCCTGTTAAGTCCATCCATCCATCCACCCACCATTCACAGAGCACATCTCTGATGAGAGCTGAGCCGCTCCAGGCTCTGGTATTTCCACGTCCCCGCAGGTAATGACAGTGGAAGCAGAACAGACCACTGAGGCCTAGAGACAGGGCGACAGCCAGGGCGGGTCTCCCAGAGAGAGGACCAGGGGCAACGGAGGGGCAGGTGAGGGAGGGCAGGTGGCCGGGGCTCCAACAGAGAGCAGCCTGCACGGCACCTGGGGCAGAGAGGGCAGAACGTTCAAGGCCAAGACAGAAAAGTGAGGGTCCCGGAGGGGCTGAGGGGTGAAAAAGCCTTAGAAATCACATCAAATTCCTGATCTGCAGGAAGGCAGTGAGAAGCTGACACAGGGTATTAAGCAGAGAAGTGACAAGATGGGGCTTTGGGGGGAAAGGATGTCACTTTGAGTGCAGTGTGATGCTTTTTCCACAATTTCTCCTCCCACAATCTCTGTTGGTTCACCTCAAACAGCAACGGTTGCAGAAGAGGATCTCACCAACTGGGACCATCTTCCCCAAAGCCTCTGGCCTCCGAAGGTCTTGACACCCACACCCTACAGAGAACGCTGCCCTTGTAAATAAAAGTGTTTTGATCCCATCCATTTCTTTTCAGAACTGTGATTGCTCCTGAAATCAAATGAAACCTACTGCTCCCAATGGCACGACGACTGCCTGTCATCCACCACCCTCATCCCAGCGAGGAAAACGTGCTTCCACGCCACTCCTCAAATACAGCCCTGCCTTGAGTTAAAACGAGAGAAACTCCCTTAAAGTATTCACACAGGCTTCTACAGCAACTTAGTTCGGAGAGAAGGCCTTCCTTTCGGTGACACATATTTGAAATATTTTAAAATAAAATAATACATTGGGATTTGCTTCTAAATAATACAGAGCATAGGGGAAGCAGGTGGGTGTGAAGGAAACAAGACTGGCCCTGAGTCAACGACCTGGTGAAAGGTCCGTGGCGGCCGATGCTACCGCCCTGTCTACTTCCGTGGGGTAGGGAGGTTCTACTGTTTGGGCACCTGAAGCATCTCAAGGCCCTCGGGCTTCATACAATTCCTCTTCTCGTTGTTACTTTTCCCTGCAAAAAGTGATGCTTCTTGGACCGACACCAAACACGACCCTTAGAGAATCTGCTGGAAGGACTCACCAACCGTTTCAAAACAGAAAACTGATTTCAGAGCAGGTTGCTCAGTGAAGCATTTGTAACTTTTTAAAATTTTTTTTTATTTAAGTATAGCTTATTTACAATGTTTCAGATGCACAACAAAGTGATTCAGTTAGCACGTGTAATTTTTTTTTTTAAACAGTCCTGCCTGAACATCTTCCTTCCACCAAAACCATGCCAGCCAAACAACTCTACTTAGTACTGACAGGTCTGCAAAGCCAGAGCTGATCTGTATTAACAGATACGCACGCGTCTCCAAATGACCTCCTCCCACCCGCAGTGCATCTTCTACTTCATCTGTCAACTCCCAACTCTATGTATGAAAAAATGTTCAGTAAACGTGATGCACCGACGGACAGAATCCTTGACTTTCAAGGTTGAAAAGGACACCCGAGGCTCTCCGGCCACTTGATGTTTTTGTCTTTGGATTAACGTGCACGTGTAACCTGCCAGGATTCAGCGGGTCATTCGACGCTGCCTGCAACCAACACTACGTACAGTAGGAAATGGGGAAAACCTGCCTAATGTCACTCTAAGTAACTGTCACTTTAGGAAACAAAGTCACAGCAGTATCTCCATGTCGTGTTAGAGGCTCAACTGCAGGCAATCACAGGCTACAATGCAATTTCGTGCCCGGCACTTTCCGAACAGCAAACTTGGCCATTCTGCATTCCGCTGTCGGCGTCTCCACACAATTAGTGTGAGGAGTAACACCGTTCCCACTCCTCGCCCAACATTTAAAGTCAAAGTCATCAAATAACGAAAGATTTCATTACCACCCTGTACTGACAGAGACCAATATTAATTATTATTCGAATTAACCTCTGAGCCATGGTTTTCATCAGTACTCAGAAAAGACAGGGACAATTTCTAATTACATGCCACCCTCATTATAAGTTGCCAGGCCGCAAAGCTGTATCTGATGAGGCCGCCACACTCTGCCTGGAAACTGCTCTGGACTCCGTTATAACCTCTCCGCCTCAGAGAGGAATTTGAAATAGGGCTCAGCAAGCCTCAAAGATGCTTTCCCTGGGGGCTGCCACCTTCCCCCTTCAGGACCGGGCTGTGGGGCTGCACCTAAGTCTGTCGTAAAAGTCCTACCGTGGGGAAACGGCCTCCACCTTCTGTGCATCACCATCAGGCTGGTGGCAGCGGCCCCTCCCAGCTCCACGTGGACAAGAAGTGAGGTCTGGTGGGTGGAGCAGAGCGGAAGGGACCCATCCCTGTCCCCGGGTGTTAAATGGCTGTATTTTATTTAGTGTGAAAATAACCTGATATGACAAAGGGAAAAAAATCCAACAGGAGAGAAGAATAAAAACTGGAAAACAAGTTTCATTTGTCTCTCCCAACGCCAACCCTGATCTCCTTCTCCAAAGACAGTCAAGCTTCTTACACATCCCTTCCTGCCTCCGCGAGCGCAAGCAGCGGTGAATGCACACATCGTGCATTTCTGCAACCCTTGTCCAGGCGGGAGCCGAGGAGGCAGACGTGGGCGCCACCCGCCGACGCTCCCGAGCAGAGGTGAAAAGCGGCCTCTTTCAGGCGCACGCTTCATCTGACCCTCAGAAACACGCACCATTTTTAAATCCTAAGGGTGTCAGGCTGATCATCCATGACACAAATACGCACATTTAAAGCACCTCCAGGTTAAGGGCGCAGGTACGGCCTGAGATGACTGTAAAACAGTGGCAAGAGTGGGGGGGCAGAGAAAAACGGATCCACGTTCTCAAGCAGACACACTGAGTTTCTGAATCTTGATTAGAACTCGATTTTAAAGTTGACAAAATTAACAGTATGTCAGAATGGTGGTTTACCTACGTGAGCACAGTTGGTCCAATGAAGAAAGACAAGGTGTCATCTCCCACGAGGCCGAGAGGTGCGTGGTGAGTGCAGGGCACCCCTGGCCCCGGCCATCCACATGGAGGTCAGGCCATGGCGTCCATCCTCCACCGGCCAGCACACTGCGGGTCAGTGTCGTTTTGTGCTACTTTAAAGGAATATCGCTGCTGGGACTAACATCAGTGAGGTGAAGACAAAATTTTAAAACTAAAAAGCCTACACAAGAATAATGAATTCACTACAGATGCAAGATAGAAAGTGTCCTCTCACTTTCTGCCTGATTGTTGCAGCCCAGACTGAATGGGGAAATACAGGGGGAAATCTTTGGCAACTCAGAAATAACTGTAAACAGTAAAAGCCTGCTTTACTCCAAAAGAGAATTATAATGAATTAAGAACATGTATTTTGACATCTAAAATTTCTTTCAATTTTGAAAGAACACAGGGGAAACTTTCACCTCAACAAGATACAAAGAAACAAGCAGTTGGAGAATTCTTTCCCAAAACTAAGAGTGAATTTTTGTAACTGCTTTAAGAACAACTAGCATAAACATTACTAGGGGAATGAAAACCTGTGTGTGAAAAAAAATCCAAAACTATTCCTACCAACTGTATGTGTGAATCTCCAGTCTTAATTACCCCATCACTAATAACAAATTTAAAATATCCGAATTCACACAAATTATTACTAGAAGACACTTTTAAACTCTTCTATAGAGAATCCTGATCTTGAAATGTCAATTTCTATCATCGTTGCTGTTGGAGATGAGAATTGTAACTAAAGTTTCCTTTCACCCTTAAATACAGTTTCAATTTCTATTTAGAAACTTAAACATGTATAGGATGTGAGATACCCTGCACTAGGTCCTAGGAGGAAAAAGTAAACAAGAAATTCTTGATGAACCCTGACAGGAGGCAATGTGATCTGGACTCTTAATAACCCAGCTACAAAATAACAGCTTTAACCTAAGAATTTCTATTTATTTTTCAATTAAGCCAAAACCTGTAAACCCACTCCGGTGGGCTGTTCGCTGGCTGCAATGGGGACACAAAACTAAGACAAATGAGCTTCGGTAAATTTTACACTGTATTTACCTTCCCCACCTTCCTCTAACTTCACGCTGAATTCTAGTCAAGCATACACAGGATTCCCTCCTTTAAGGGAACCCACCATTTCATCAAGTTAACCAAAATGTCACAAGCTATACAAAAGCACCTCGGTTACCTATCAGGGAAAGACATCATACCTACCTATTTTAGAACCCAGACCTAACTCTTAACAAGCATCATCAGGAAAATACTAATTAGATTGAAACAGCCCTAGACTGCCTTCAGAGCTGATAACGCAAAAGAAGAAAACAGGGGTGCAGGTACCTGGGGTAATGTATTCTTAGAAATTCCACAAGGGCAGTCAGTGTGTTGCAGGCAGAGAGAGGACCAGGGCTCGGGTGGGGGCCTCCCCGCCGGGAGGACAACAGCCAGCAAAGACTCACGTGCCAAGCCACTGGGGGGCAAGATGTTGCCGAACCTCACTTGCGTGTTTACTGACTGAATCATCTACAAGGAAACGCTGCCCCAAACAGCTCGAAAGCAGACAACGTAAGGGAAGGAAGTTGCATTCATTGCAAACAATGGGAAATGGCTTTCCAGAAGAAGTAGCATTTACAACAACCTGAGGACAAGCGGGATTTTGACAGGCAAAGGTGGGTCTGAGTGGACAAAATGGCACTGGACACAGGGCAAGAGTAGGGCGCCGAGGAGGGAAAGCACTGTGTGTTTAGGGGCCAGGAGTGAGCCACCTAAGCCTGCTGGTGGGTGCATTTAAACAAGCGAAGACACACGAGTACAAAGCTAGGCTGGCATTGGAATGGAAGACCTGAGCGCCAGGGGGAGGCAGTCAATTTGGTTTTCAAGGGAAAAACACAAAGAAGGGGGTGCAGAAGTGTGAAATGAGGAGACGTGGGCACTAGAGAGACTTTTCAAACATGTACAAGCAGAGAGTTTATGGAAGACGTCTTCGCAGTAGCCCAGCAGACACTAAAGCTGGGCAGATCTGAGAGGCCATGCCGAGGAAGTAAAATCTACACATCTATGACCCTGGACAATGTTTTGAAAGTGGAGGGTTACAGAGTCCACGTGGAAGAACGCGAAGTGGAGACAGTATACCCGGGAGACTGGGAGAGGGGGCGCGGGGCTGGATGTGAATTTGAACACCGAATACCTGAAGCGCAGGTCTGATGTCCTCTGTCCACAGCGTGAAGGGCTTCGGGGGCTCCCTCCAGCCAGGAAATAAACCCAGGATCATTCAAAAAAGCCTTCTGGAGCTCATTCTCACGTCTCCTCTCACTTGTCCACACCACATTCCTCCTCCTTCCTAACACAGAGTTTTGTTTTGCCTCTGCCCTTTCCATCACCGTCTCTGGTTATCACCCATTTTGTAAATCCTGCAGGAAAGCTACTGCCTCCAGGAATTCTCCTCAAGACTGCAACTGGCCAAAGACGACAAACATCAACAATCTTAATGCTTCGTTCGAGTCAAGTATGAATTTGGATGCACCTGGCCTCTCCATAGCAGGTTGTCAGCAAGTTCTGGGTGAGGTATCCACCAACAGCTACCCAATTCCAAACACCAGTTCTTCATAATTACTATTACATCTCTCAGAGTAAACTCTTACAGAAGGGTAACTTATAAACGTTTTTTCCACATTAATCCAATCCATCCATCAGGAAATGAGACATCTGTTACAGTGAGAGACCCATCTAAGTTACACCATTTCAGGAGGAGCAAGTGTGTGAAATAAGAGTAAGGCAGTAAAGTACAGTCTTCCAGTTTCGCAGGACCAGGGAAGGAGAAAAGCAGTCAGACTCCTTCCAGGAGAGAGCTGCCAGCAAGGGAGCATCCTGGTTGCAGAGATTCACAATATTGTCATTGAAATCATTGTCAATATACCTAGTTTTGTCAATGTTTGCGTATTTCAGCCCCTGCGGAGGCAGGAATCAACAAGTTCTAAGACAACACCAGGCAGCACCGAAAGGTGTTTTCTTTACCATTTATCAGATTTTACATCACAGATTCCAAGCTCCCTTGTAGAATACTAATATATACTTTTAAAGATCTTTCAAGATTAATAAACAATGTTGAAGGAAATTCCCTCTTGTTTCTATGTGAAAATTAACTTTCAACATGTTCACTTTTTAAATGGCAAAATATTTTAACTGACCAGGTTTAAAACATCTTAAAACCAGCAAGTCATAGCTAAATTACTGCACCTGTGTCCTCACACTCTGAAGACCAATGTGTGTCACTCTCTGCTTTACCTTTTGATGTGTTACAACTCTCATTCTTCAACAATCAGAGCAAGATGCTCTGGTAACACGTTCGGCACCACGAGCGACACACGTGGTCCCGGATTGTCACACGTGGTCCCGGACTGTCCCTGGCTCTTCCACCGCCTACACTGTTCGGGCATTGTTCCAGCGCACTGTTTAAATTATTTCTGTTTAGTTGTAAGACAAATCCTAATCGAGCACAAAAAGATTCCGTGGCATCATAAAACTCACTATTTTATTAAGTGTTTAAAAATATTAAACATTGTAAGTGCCGTACTAAATTACTTCTAACTACTTCTTGAATGTTACCACCTTAAGCAATTCATAATGGCTCAACTACTGAATCCAAATTCAAATTTTAACCATTTTAAGTAATTCTGTATACACACAATTAGAAAACAAAATATTCATCAGAAAACCTGCTACATCACCCAACAGCAGCCAGACTGAGTGAGCACCAGAGCATAAAAAGGTCTGTGGGTCTGTACTAGATAATGTGACACCTGGATCTGCAGGGTCCACTGAACACCTGTCGCTCAGCCTCTCAGGACGGCCAGGGTGGGAAGGCCCTTGAGTTACGAGGACTGGGATTAAGTATGTCTCATCCACTTACTGCGTGTGTGGCTCTGGGTAAATCCTAGGTTTCTGCATCTATAAAATGTCCGCTATACAGTGTCGACGTGTGTAAGAAATGTGTGCCCAGTAAGAAATAAAAGACGGTACAAGCGTGATTCACGTTATTGCATAATGACTAATTCGCAGGGGTTGACGGAGAGAACCATTATTTCACGTAGCTTTTCTCCCTCTGCTTTCGCTTGTACGTGTGCCATCATTATCTCTGAATCTCACGTCCAAATTTCAAAGACTGAGCGGTGTACATTTCTCTAAAGCCCAAGGATCAAACTGTCAGCAGGAATCCTGCCATTTTTACTCCCTGAGGTTTATTTACGGATCCATCACCAAAAATCCAGTCGGTTACACTCAGGAATGTGGGAGGTGGGTAGGGCTCACACTCACGCACTGTGTATCTGCAAACTTGGTAAAACCCTGGGCTGTCTTTCACACGCCATTTCTTGTATAAGCCCCAGTAACAAGTCTGAATTTCCAGTGAGTCCAATTTTTCAGTGAAGCCCAGCAGTTAAGGAGCTAGCAACCCAGTGTTACGAAGAAAAAAACAAATGAGCGTGTTTATACATACATACCTTTGTCCTCAGTGAATCTATGCTCTGGTTGCACGGGCAAGGCATAAATACGTACACTCACTTCCTACCCCGCCGGGAAAATGGGCACCTCCCCACATCCGCCCCCGCCCACTGGTCCTGCCCGGCCGCCTCCGCAGCGCAGCCAGGCTCGCCCGAGTTCAGGCTGGTCCTCCCTTCTCCCTCTCTTGGGAATCTTCTCCATCAAGTGCCCTTTGCTCGCCTATACTGTCCCATATAATCCGTCTCTCAACTGGATCTTTCCCATTTGCTTTATACACTTAAGCCTGTCATTTGATTTAAAAAAAAAAAAAAGTAGACAAATCTCTCCTGGTTTGGAGAAGAGGGGAGGGAAAAGCTGGTGACCTGCATCTCGGTGACCAGCCCGGGGCTGCTACAGTCAAGCATGTGACTGCAGCCAGCTCTCACTACCCAAGGGCTGGGGGGAAGCCAGTGGGCGTGAAAATCCAGCCAATATGCCACTAGCCACGCCACATACCCTAGAGAAAGGGCATCTCATTAGTGTCACAGGCGCCCTATGTGCTCGGGTGGCCCCAGGAATATCAGCCACCCACCTGGCCATTTAGGCAAACCAGAAGTCCAGGAGTTACCTGGGACACCTTCCTCCGATGGCTCCCAGACCCAATCCACCATCAAACCGTATTGACTTTACCTGCAAAATCCATCACAGCCCCACCCACCTGTCCACAGCCACGCCCACCACACTAGGGTGGAATCCCCAGTTCCTCTTACTGAAGGGCAAGAGTGGGGCGCCGAGGAGGGAAAGCACTGTGTGTTTAGGGGCCAGGAGTGAACCATCTCCAGCTCCCTCCAATCTGTGTGCCTGGCACAGAGTAACCTCCTCTTGCTCTTGGGGTATAGACCAAGCTCCCCCCAGTGCAGCCACCAGCCTTCAGGCAGGAGGGCCCCGACTCAAGCTTCCCTTCCTCAGGTAAGCCAGTCATTCTGCATCCAAGTCAAATGCCTGTCACTCAGGCCACAGCACCAGGCACTACTGCTCCTCTTCCTAACAACTGTGACAACTGCACTTTTCCATGCTTTTGTGGTTACCTGCTTAACATCCATGTACCCCACTGGCCGTGGGCACCGGGCACAGCCTTGTCACCTCCATGTCCCCAACACGCAGTGCGGTGCCCGGCCCACCAACAGGACAGCCACTCTTTTGGATCAGTCAATAAACATGAACAACCAATTCTGTGGCCCACATTCTAGGGAGGATGAGATAAAATACGTAACCAAGCACATGAGCACTAAGGAGACTCAAACAAGGGAGAAATTTCCTATGAGTGGTTTAGTAAGTTAAAAACAAAAAAAAAAGAAGAAGAAGAAGAGGTGGACTACCAGAAAAAAAGGGGGGCCTAAAACTACTGGGTACCATTCAGAGAATGGCATGAGATTAGGATGCTGGGGGCGGGGGCACGAGGAACAGGGGAGGGGATCTGGGGCCGAGGGGAAGGTGGGAGTGGTGGTGGGTCTTCAAAGAGCAAGTGAAAACTTTAAACTGTAGACCCAGGAGCTGAGACAAGCTTAAATCAAGATTAATCTGGCAGAACGAAGCCGGATGCAGGAAGAGGCAAGAGTCCTGAGCTGCTTCAGAGATGGGGCAGGTCAGCAGCAGCGCCCCACCTGGCCTGTCTTTCACATGTGGACAGGCTCGGTACCCGGCCAAGCGGAGGGGAGGAGAGCATCCTGGGGGACCAAGACAGGAAGAAGCCGTCCATGGCGGCGGCAGAACGCTGGGACTGTCGCGGGATGCTCTTCCAGGAGCGGTGGGCAATGTGGTATTCAGTTTACCCTCGAAGACATGAACGGAATATGAATTTCATGACGCAGCTCAATGAAAATGAGAGCTGAGGCAGGGGGCCCGGTCACCAAGGCGTCCGTCAGGCATCTGTCTTCCTCCCGGGGTGAGGCCAATGGCGTAGAGATTGCCATTTCAATTGACCAGGAGGTTTAACCAAACCAGGATTTCAGGAACTTATCCTAAGACAGCGTCCAAGGCTTAAGTCCTAGAACGGGGGAAATAAAGCACAGATTCTGTCCTTGTTCTGTTGTCTTATTCTGTCTCCTATCAACTCTGCCCTGACCGAGGGGAGAGGAAGAGCCAGGGCTGCACTTCTAGCTCATTGTCCTGGGGCCTTTCCTCTGCACCTCCAGTCGACCGGCCCGAGGCATCTCATGGAGGACTGAGGGGCTGTGCACAGGGTCTGTGGAAGGAGGTCGCGGCGATGGCTGGCCTCTCCGCGTTCCCGGGAGCCGTCCTGCCCGCGCCTGGCCTTGTGACCGGGCTCCGAGGCCGGGCAGCTGGGGCACTGGCCCCCCAGCAGTGGGGAAGCTCCGGCAGGGAAAGGGCTGGGGTGACACATTTGGGTTTTAAGTTTACAACTGAAACCACAGGCTCCACCTCCCCACATGCACGTTGCGGGGAGTCTTAATATAAAAACCTTTATTTAGTTAGTGGACTATATAGATTCCAGTTGTCCTAGGAAGCTGCAGTGGACAGTTGAGTTGAAGAGGAAACCAAAGTCAGAGCAGCAAGAGACGAGGTGCGACACAGCCGACACAGAAGTCAGGAGAGCTCCTGGTCTAAACTAAAGTGTAACACTCGGAATAAGAAAATTCTGTGTTTTCCAGGTTATACACCCACCACGTAAGGAAAACCAGTAGTAAAACAGGGCGGGAAAGTAACTAGCACTCAGTAAGTGCTCACTACGGACCGAGCACTGGGCCAGGTGCTTCACACGCATGTACACGCGCGCGCACACATGCTCTCCCCCACAGCCACCCGGAAGCAGCACCTGCCCATGTTCTTGTAGATGAGCAAAAGGAAATCAAAGCAATCAAGAAACTCTGCAAATCATAAAACTGGTGAATGGGGGGCTGGCCTTTCCTTTATTTAGTCCTGCCCCCAAACCTCAGCACTGCAAGGGGGAAAGCTCAGGCCTCCTGTGCCAGCGGCTCTGGGCAGAGCCTGACGCCGGGGCCTAAGGATCTGCACAAGGGGCAGAAAGCAGCCCTGCAGCAAGGGGAGCGTCCTCCACAGAGAAATCAAACAAGCCGCAGTGGTGATGGGTGCCTCCCCCACAAAAAGAGTCGGGGCGGAGCTTTTAAAAGTCCCCAGGAAGGTTAAAAATACCCCCTAAGGTCACGTGGAGCTGTTACTAAACCAAAAACCTGAGTTTTGCAGAGTTTTTTTTCCTTCACCAAATCCACCTTTCCAAATGAAATTCTCTTTAAAAACTGCTAGATAAAAAGTTGTTTCAAGAGAGAATCATGTTAAGAAATACTCCCATTCTATAATACAGACAGCTACAGTAAAGAAAAAGCACGAGACAGTAAGACAGACCATAACTGTGCGTGTGGAGAAGCCACAGTATAATCTTTGGGTAAGAAACGCCCTCTCCGTTATAACTAGTGAACTAGTTAATCCCATCCATTCGCAAATGCAGGTCCAAGCTTAACCACCTAGAAACACAGGAGGGAAAATGTCCAACTTCGCCTTAAGGGACTTAACACTTCTCGGGGGAAATAAAACAGACAGTCCTCCAACAAAAACGCTGAGGATGTCAGACCTTCCACGGATGAGACCCATGACTGCAGACTGGGTCCATGGCCGTGATCTTGGCCCTCACTGGTCCTTCATCGTGGAGTCCTGGGCCTTCACCACTCGTGGGCGCTATGCACGGGCTGTCTCACAGCAAGACGGGGACTAGCCCGCCACCACCGCCGCTTAGAAAGACGCTCCCACTGCAACGCATCATCTTGCCTGCCGCCTGCAGACCTGGTCCAGCCGCAGCTCACTACCTGTCCCACTGCGCATGGTCCTTGGAACCACCTTGGGGTTCTGTCTGCGTGCAGACAGGTGCTTGCTTCCCATCAGATTATCTTCTGGCTCAAACAGACATGATTCACAGACGTCCCTCAGCTCAAAATTCAAATGAACACACCATTCTAATTGGTGAAACCAGCCGCCACTTCTGGAGCGTCCTGTCCCCGTGAGGCACTGCAGCCCCGCCCGGTGCTGGCCTCCCTCGGAACCCACAGAACTGAAGCAGCTTTCCCAGGGTCACGTGGAACAGCGAGGCTCTAAATTAGAACCAGGTTCCGACTCCAGAACCCCGGCTCCTACGCGTTGGGTTATGCTGCCTCCACCGGCTGTGGGCAGCAGGGCTGGGGCTGCAGCTTTCCCGTCCAGAGCCCGCTGGATGGGCTGAGGCCGGGCTGCTCAGCACAGAGCCGGCAACGTTTTAAGTCCCCATCATCATCCCACTGTGGCATCATCGCACCGTGTCAGGTCACACACGGTAACTCCCTAATTCTGCGGTGCTGATGACTTTGGGTTTCATCTTGTCTTCACCCAGCCTGAGTTGAGACTCATACGAACCGTGGTTTTTGTCAGGTCAGTATCCTGTCTCAGCGGAGCCTCAAAAGAAAAGGTCCACACACCTCCCATCGCCTGTTACAATGGCTGTGAGGCGGTCAGCTTCTAGAAATGTCCCAGACACACCAGCAAAGATGAAGCTGCCGGGATGGTCAGAAGGAGCCTACGGCCAGCAATCACCCAGAATCAATTTAGTCTTTGGTTTTGGTCCTAATGATCTTTTGTAAGTTGGAGCTCTGGAATCTAAAACATTTCCATAGAAACAACAACAAACAAGGACAACAAACAACAACAAACAAGCCACGGTGCGGCTGAGAGCAG
This sequence comes from Camelus ferus, assembly GCF_009834535.1. Lineage (NCBI taxonomy): Eukaryota > Metazoa > Chordata > Mammalia > Artiodactyla > Camelidae > Camelus > Camelus ferus. The sequence goes on from NC_045724.1 coordinate 22,458,252, forward strand.
GACGTGAGAGATGACCCTAGAAGTCAGTGGCACATGGGCCTGCAGAGGACCAACCATAAGCTCGTTAAAGTTCTACCCTATTTCTTATTCTACTTTTCTGTGGCCTCCCCCCACCCCATCAGACAGGAGAGAGGCTCTCAGGAAGGACACTGAGGAGTGGGGACATATTTCATAGCAACAGGGGAGACACAGGGCTGGCTATAACCCAAAAGGCTATCCGAGGCTTTAAACAAAGAAAAAAAAGTAAAATGTAATCAAACCAGGATGTATCACATAGCCGTGGCTCACTCTGGGTGACTAGAAACAAAACAGCCAAAGTATCAACATCTGGCAATTTTGAAATCACCTCACTTCTTCCTGGTCATGCTATTTCTTGGTGACATTAAAATATTCGGTTACATCACCTAAGACAGAAGAATCCATGGGACGAAACAGAGACGCCCCTGTCATGTTGCACACAGCACAGTTCCCACACTTCGTTGTAACCTCAATCCACACTGCCACGTTAAAACCACTCCTTATTCAACCACAAGACACAGGGGGAAATCCAGAAAACCCTGACCAAGGTCCTGTAGCAAAACACTCTACAGGTAGTTGCCACAGTCACACTTTCATGTTAAAGATGTTAATAGCTAATTGCTCTCAAGTTGCCTAATGTTCACCGTAACGCCGAGAATGGCGTTATCTACCATCTTTACCTGAAACCTCCACAGTCATATTAATAGACACCAAGGCTCTCAAATCTTAACACCTCTCACTTTCACACTCCCTTTACTAAGAAACAAAGCACCCATAACAATGTTAATAACCGCTCGTTTTATGAATGGCTGGTACATGACAGGCACTGGAGAAGGAACTACCATTAACCCCATTTTGTAAGCGAGGAACTGAGGCACGGGGCTTAATTAACTCGCCCAAGGTTCCAAAGGTTGTCAAGTATTGGAACCAAGCTGAAACTCAGGCCGTCTGCCTCCAGGGCTGCCGGCTGTAACCTTCACGCCGTGCAACCTGTCAAGCCTCCAGTTAGACATCTGAGGAGTCTGCACGCTGCTGTCATGTTACCTGACAGCTGTCCTCCTCGTGGCTCGTGGGGGACGAGTCTCTGACATCATTACGACAGGCCCACACGGGGGTCCGCAGAAGCCCACCTACCCTCCCTGTGTTCCTCCCACTCTGGCTTCACACAATCTGATGCAAAATCCCCTCAAAAGACCCTAGATACAAAAAAAAAAAGAGGCCCTTCCTCACTTTATGTCACCGAACGATTAGACGTTAAACGTGCAGATCAGAACCACTCGTTTTGCTCCGTCTGCCTGCGCACGACGTGGGCGCCAGCCCAGCACTGAGCTCGGAATCTTTACTCAAACACGTGCTCAATTGTCAAAGTCAGGCTTGTAGTGGTCAGCGGCACGTTTCCTGTTTTACTGTGAGTTTTAATAGATTTTGGCATCACCCTCGTGGAACAGTCATGGTGACACTGGTTTACGGTGCCCAACGTGTTGACAGCAGTCTGGCAGATTAACGCTATAAAAAGTGGCCCACTGTCTGCTTACATTAGGTCCAGGAGCCAAGCGGAGTCATGTTGAAATGCCTGATTCATGAGGCCATCGAGGCTGCTCTGTGTGCTCACAACGGGCGCAACAAGGTGTGTCCAAGACGGCCCCACGTGTGATTAGAGTGACATGCAGCTGTGAAGTCATTCTGCCAAAGATCAGAGGCTTAAATTCCAATTTCAGGTGCATGCAGGCGATTTTCCTTTTTGTTCAATAAACAAAATTGAAAAACATAAGTGACGGCAAACTGAAGAATTTTTAAATTTTTTTACTCATTACTACATTTCATTGGTTCTAAGACCCCTTTTTTTTTTTTTTTCACATTCCCCTAGATCAGAAATAGGAACCATCATACAATGGGTAACATCTCAGATTTGACAAAACACAACAAAATGCAGCTGCAGACTTTCTGGAATCGACGCTTTATGTTTCATATTACCATCAACCCATGTATTCCTAATTAACTTTGGGGACAATGTTAACAATTTTGTCTCTATCTTTCCTTTTCTTATCCTCCGGTTTGCCACAGAAAATACAATAAAGAACGTTTGAGATAAATGAATGGTCACATAACATAAGGAGACAAAAGCTTTGAAGCTGCTGTGCGAAGCTGCTGTCCTCCTTCTGGAGAAAACAAAGCTTGAAAGCTTCCCCAGGCTGCATGCAGCCCAAACGTGTTTCTTCTACAAGAAAGACACAGTTTCCAAGGTAGGAGAGTTCCGGGCGCTAAAGTCTTCCCGTTAGCTCACGCCAACTCACCCCAAGACACAATGAGCCTTTTAACTCAAGCTCCAGTCTCGAGGGGTTTCTCCTCCACCTTCCCAATATCAAAATCATGCTCACACATTTAAACAATTAGGTGAGATGTGCAGAAGCTAGCGCTGAAATCTGAGTGTTAAATCTGCAGCAAACAGTAACCAAATTCAGATCTCATCTGCACAAATTTTTAAAAGATAATTCTTGTCTTCTTTGATTTTGGAAAGCTTACAAAACGACAGGACAAAATGTCACCACAGGACAAAATTTCTTTGAGACAGAAAAAAATTAGCCAAATACTGCTGAGTGATCTAGAAAATGGGAAAACCAAAAGAGGCAAATGTTAGGGTATTTGTTTCAGTGATATAATGAGTTCAGATTACTTTACAAAGATTTCCCTGTCTGCACCACAAAATACTGAAAAGCTGTCACAGTTCTTTTTTCCATGTAAGGTACATGACAGTTTCTTGGGGAAGTGGTGGTGGTTTTTCTTGACTATAAAAGTACCTTTCAGTACAAAATATAGAAAATACTTTAAAATACAAAGATTAAAATAAAAACAACCCGCAGTCCAAATAACTAACATTCATGGATCGCTAACAACGCAACGAGAGCCGTGGGAGACATTCTGGACACGCTGCTATATTCATCCAAACAGGCTGAGGAACTGAGCCCTGCTGACCCCACTCCTCAGCAGCTGGAGAAACCGCGTCTCAGGTAAGTTTAAAGCCTTGCCAGTCGTCACAGGGCTCCTAAGTCACTTGTCCAAAGTCGCTCTGCCAGTGAGTAGTGAGCGGAGCAGGGGCGCAGACCAGATCCGCTAACTCTGGGATCCGAGCTTTTAACTAAGTGAAGCTGCCAGTCCCTGAAACTACTCATTTTTGGAATTGCTGTATTTTCCCCAGCCTTCTCCTAGGCTTATGATTTAATTTGCATAAAATTGGGGCCACAGTTAATACGCTGTTTTGTGCTCTGCTTTTTAAGGTTTACATTTTTCAAAAACGCGATCTGGAATGCCTGCATCACATCTTAACATATGAACACAGCACAGATTCACCCATTCTCCATTTTTCACTGTCAGGAAGAAAACGCTGTAACCTCTTATTCATAACAGCTGATTGGATTTCAGATTTTCCCTTCGGATGGATGACTGATACAACTGGAATGGCCATTCATAAAGGTCTCGATACACATAATCTCCAATTACTTTCCAAGACGGTCGTCCTTGCTGAACCTCAGACGGCGGTGAGTGTGCAAGTCTCACCACATCCCGTCAGTATCAAAAATATTTTTTAAATCTTTGCTAATTTGATAAGGAGGAAAAGTATCTCGTTTTAATTTGCATTTTTGTGACTCTGTAATCTGCAAATGTCCGTGCTGTTGTTAAATTTTCTCTCTGTACCTGCTTACATCCTTGACTGCTTTTCTATTGGGCTGCTCTCCCGTACCGGCTCACAGAACACACGGGTGTGTCTTTTTAACAGATCCACGTGCATACAGTGGAGTAGGTGAAATACAAAACGCAAGGCCGGTCTTCCTAACGTCAGCACACACACCCCCAAAAGACAAGTGAACTATGGCGAGCGGACCAGCTTCCACGCGCCCCGCCACGCAGCCCTCTGTCAGCCCGCAAGCGACCACCGCGCTCTTCTGATCCTGAAAGAGCAGTACCCACAGCTCCACAGAGCTCTTCGCTGCGACGCCGACTGCGCCCAGGCTGCGAGGACGTCTACAAAAATGAAGACAAGCTACATGTGTGCAGAGTTCCACCACCATTTTTATGAGACACTGACTTCACTTTCTTTCTAAAGGTTTAACGTGTTGCTGTTTCTTGTCTTTGAGCTGCAGAGGTTCATCGGTGCTGTAGCTTTATTCTGGAAGCTTTCAAAAGTGGTCTTCCTACCTGTTCATACGTCTTACCCTCCTCAAATGTTTGCTATTTTTGGATCTAATCTAAGTTCAAAACATCAAACCTTGGTTCTCCTGAAAAGAGGCTTCGGAAGCCATTCCCCGCGCCGTGCCGGCCCCTGGGAAGGACCTGCTACTCACCCCGCCTCCCCCACCCTCCCGGGTCTCCCGTCCCCGCTCCAGCTCTCCCTGCCCGGGTGCAGCTCCAGGCCTGCTGGCCAGGCTATTTCAACAGCCTCAGACTTTTTGCCTCTAGTTCCTCTTCAACTGCAATCCATCACACGCTGCCTAACTAACCTTTCAACTCCATTTCCATCTCATAATGCAAGTCAGGATCTCGCTCGGTCTGAACTTCCAATTTCGCCGTGGCCCACCCTCCACCCCTCTGTCCAACCTGCCCCTTCCTCCCAGCCAACCCTGACCCTCCGCGAGCCCGAAACAGGGCTCCCGGCCATCCCAGGAGGCTGAGCAGAGCAGTGTGTGTCAGGGACCCCGCTCTCCCTGCGGGCGCGCCAGGCCAGCCCCCAGTTCACTGCAGGGGCCCTGGCCTCACAGTATCTCCGTGATTCTGTGTTACTTCTCAGTTCCTTCCACCTATCAAGAGAGGACAGGTCACCCATGTTGTCTCCTCCTCCAACACCAAGCCCTCCACCGACAGCATCGTACCTTTTTAGCCCTCAATTACACCCCACGCTGTCCTGGTCCACACCGCCACGTGTGTGCCGGCCTGAGCTTCCTAGCTGTGGTCAGCGTTTTCAGCATCTCCCGCAGAACTCAGCACCATGACAACTGCACACAAGCACCCCTTCACAAACACTAAAGTAAAACCAAAAAGTCAGCAGGAATGTTCTAGAGATCTGCACACTCATAACTCTTATCTTTGAAAGGAGTTAATAAAACAGCAGCTTTCACGAGACACATCTATGTTTCTCCAAACCAAAAAGATCTCGTTGTAAGCCTCACAGAGAAATCACGTTTACCCTTCAGAGGTGGAAGTCTGAACACACCGCTGCATTTTCCCCAGTCGTGACTGGCCATGTCTTTGCATCCACTGACGTCCTTCCTACAACTGACTTCATGTAAAAGCTCACTCTAACGTGAACCTGGAGAGGCCTGGTTCCTGAAACCCGCTCCCTGAATACCTGCTGGACCACGGTAGGCCTGGAGGGCAGGCATCTGTCCCAGTCCCGGTGCCACCAAACGGCTCCTCGGTGCAAACAGGACCCACTCCAGGGAAGTTTCATAGGTCATGCTCACTGCAGCAAGCAAACCCCCCAAAAGGATTTCAGTTGCTAGTTTAATATTTTCCCTCCGTCACAAGGTTATAATATGGACATTACCGAGCTGACCTGCACACCACTGGACTGCCCTGTGGTGCATCTTAAGCAGCTAATCAGAACACAGCTGCCCGGAGAAAACACCTTCCAATCGGAAGCCAGGAATGGTAACGGGGTTCGAGGAGGCCAGAGTAACTGTCACCTCTTCCCCACCCACATGCTGAACCAGCTGGGAGACAGCCAGGTAGGGGCTGGAATCTGTCCCTGGGGAGGCCAGGGAGGGGACAGGCCTGAGGCACAGGTGGAGCACCCTCGCCCCACCTGAGACACAAGTCAACATTAACCCCTCCCCCGGCTGCTGCTCCTCAAGGAGCAGAGCTGGAGGCAGGGCCCCTCTGCAGAAGTCTGGGTGCTTCCAAACCCGGACCCTAAAGGAGGACCCCAGGGAGCAGAGGTGGGGGGCAAGGGGTCCCCAGACACTGGTCACTGCCCTACTCTCCTCCAGTGCAAATAATGAGGACAACCCTGGCTCAGCTGGCCTGGGACTGTGTAGAGGAGGGTGCGGTGCAGTGGGGGGGGAGCGAGGACGCCGGGACCCAAGGACGTGGCGCCCACTGCAGAGTAGCCTGCGATAGACCAGCAGCGGCCGGGAGGCTGAGCACGTGCTGCAGGCATGAGATGCAGGCACGAGAGCTGGGCCTCTGTTTCCTTGGGCAGGAAGCAGGGATGCTGGGAAGACCAGTTTCAGACCTGTTGGGAACATTAAGGACAGATGTTCGGGGGAGAAACTGGAAATAAAAATACAGGTCTAAGAGTTCATCGCCTGGAAACAGGAGCTGAAGCAGGCCCCAGAGAAGCCGAGGTGGGCAGGCTGGGTAAGGATGAGGCTGCATTTAGGGAGCAGGAGGGGCGCATCCATAGGAAGGCCCAGGACCCCAAAGGAGGGCACCTCCGAGCCAAGGTCCAGGGAGACAATGGGGCAGTGAGTGAGGAACAAACCGGAAAAGGAAGGGAGGAAGAGAGGGGAGAGCAGAGCCGGGGGAGACGCTGCCCTGCCCCTCCCCTCCCCTCCCCTCCCCTCCCACAGGGGCCCCGGGCTCCTAGGAGAACCCGAGTCCTGGAAACCACCAGACTGACCCCCGTGTGGCATGCCCTTGGAAATAATACCCGCTGGGAACAGGTTGCCCCAAAATAGTTACTGCTGCTTATTGAGTGTACTCACTTTTCATACCGTGTAACCTAGAATTACACATAAATCAAGTTTTTAATTATTCTGTGGCAGAAATGAAAATAAAATTCAACAAATCAATACAAAGTGCACTACTTTCTGCCCCTTTTAACACCTCCTTTAATGCGGACTATGCCTCCAAACTCAGCTACTGGTCCATCATTACCTTTTATGTTAACTGGTATCCCCAACAGTAGCCACATTTTACTCATCTATGTGTCAGAGAATAGTAATATTACTTGCAAAATTCCAAGAAATATCTTAAGAATATACACACTACCGTTTTTCTACATATCCACAGTATGTTCACTGCATAACTAATACGTTGGTCTCAGTGTGTGGCTTTTTAAACCTTAGAGTACGTCGGAAGCATCCAGATAAAAATCCAGATCCTAGACAGCCCACAGAGATTTCATTTCAGTAAAACTGGTGAGGAACCTGCATTTTTAACAAGCACCTGAGGTGCTGTGGTAATTCTAAGTCCCAATAAATATCTATTTTATCATTCATTCTAACTTTACTAGATGGACTTCTAAAATAATTGTGTAAGATCCTCAAAAATCATCGAAACAGACTCATCTCCCTTGGAGAAAACAGATGGAAAAGTGACCTCGGTCCAGCTCACCATTTCACTCTTCCATAAAGACCAATGGATGCATTATTTCTGCACAACCACCCTGCACCCTCTGAACCCTGGCACGGTGGGAGGGAGGGGTAGTGAGAACGTTGCTGAAAAGCTGCAGGATGGAGGCGGACGCCCAGACTCACAGCGGCTGCATCCTCCCCTCCCCCCGCGAAAGGACAAGTAGCAACTACACACTCTGTCAGCTTTTCTGCCCGAGAACGATGGACAAGCGGGTTCTGGGTAACCATCTCCGAACGGTGAGAAAGAGGGAAGCTGAGGTTCCCTTCACGAACTAAGATCCTGGAGGAGACGCACGAGAAAGTTTCGTCAGGGCAAGAATCAATGCTGTAAATGCTTTGAGTAACCAGAGCCACTCTGTCCCCTGCAGCCTGCAGTCAGTGGGTGAGAACAAATCAGATAGCTTACGAAACTCAACAGCTGGTGTACGCGGTCTTCCTTCAAGCAGGCGAAGGTAGGCAAGTGTCATCTCCGGGTTTGCCAAGTGAAGGTGCTGGTATTTTTTTCTGGTACTACTGTGGGGGCAGAGATCCACAAAGGATGATGCCCAAGATGGAGGCATTTCTTTAGGTTCTGAAAAGCCTGAGCTAGAGAGAGAGACTGACAGGTGGTCCTCGATGTCACCCACCCACCAGCAAAAGCCGGGCCTCGGCGCAGACCCCTGGGCAGCACGCAGCCTTGTGTTCACACTGAGATAGCCAAACACCACGTTTCCCAGCTATTCCAGGCCTGCTGGCCAGCAATTCAGTTACAGCACGTCACCACCCATGGGCCCAACCACGTGGGGAAGTCACCCGACCGCATTACCGCACTGCGTCCCTAAATGTCAGACAGCACACAGGACCGCTCGAGCCGAGCAGCTGAATGGAATCACCCTGAGCCCACGGCAGCCACAAAGTTCCAGGGCAACTCCAAGTTAGGCTCAAACACCAGCCCAAATTTTTATTTCTATTTTGCAGTAAGAGGGGAAAATGGAAAACTTAAAATGCAAATTCTGGGGATAAACCTAGCTCAAAAATGTAACACGATCATAAAAATTAAATTTTTAAGTGCACCAAAAATAGCGAAACTTCAAGCTTTAACTAGAGGTTCACTGAACTCAAGCAAGTCAACAGTCTGTTCAACTGAGAAGGAGTAAAAACTATAAACACATACAAAATCTAGATAAACCACCGCCGAATAGTTTTAAGAGGCAAAGCAGCATTAAGATTTGGGACACTATCATTTTTTTAAAAACTCCTCTGGGAAAGGAACACACATCCACCCCAAGACACATAAGCCCACAGATCGGTGTACACTTCTGAGTCTGGGACCCATGGAGACCACAGGGCCTGGGGCTGCAGGACACGGCCTGGGTCCGCCAGTCCCCTCGGGGTAACAGCTGTGAAGAGCAAGTGTGACTGTGAGCTCAGGGAGCATCCTGCGCTCTGTCCCGAGCACCTCGAGTCCTCTGCAGGGGGAAAGAGATGCTGAGTGAGTTAATACATCTTGGACATGCACCGGAAAGAAACTGAGAAAAACAATTCTGCAGCAAGCGGACTACTCTGTTGGCTGCGTCGTCGTGGGCTGATAACCTCAAACAGGGTGGGACAACGAGGAAGTCTTAACAATACGCGTGTGTCTTTAGGTGGAAAGTGTTCGCCGTTGATAAGATATGACCCGTGAGGACGAGAAGCCTCTCCGACTGTAACCCACGCAGGGCCAGCCCTGGGCCCCTCGACGTCGCCCTCGAGAGCAGGGCGGTGAGAGCCCTGAGACGTGCTCCTCCCAGCCCTTGAGGCCCAGGCCGCCCTGCTGGGACCGTCCAAAGCAGTGTCCGCAGAGAGGTCAACTAACAAGCCTGTTCTGACGTGAGTCCCGGCTCCACCGTCGATGGCTGTGTTCTCGGGCCAATTTATTAAACCATCTCTACCTGTAAAATGGCAATTATCATCCCCACCTCGGCTGCGGCACCCAGTGAAAGCCGCCCGCCTAAGTAAACAGTTCAGCAAAACCTGAACTCGCTCAAGGCCCGCGCTCCAGGGCTGTTTAAGCAACTCTCACTATTTTTCAACCTCGCAGCAAGGACGGAATATTACAGGGAGCTGCCGCAGGTCCACATCCATCAACCATTTATACTCGACATCCTTTTATTTTCCCTTTAGAGTGAAAAGAAAAAGAAAAGAAAAGAAAAGCTGTCTCTGCCCCCTCTCCCCCAGTGCCACGCCCACCTGGACAGCAGCGGATTCCAAGGATGCTGCCCCAGTCTCGCCTCTTCAGAGCAAGGGCACCTTCTCACTTCCCGGCTGCTACTCACTCCCCAGCCCCCTACCCCAAATCTCTCATTTTAGGTTCTGTATCTCTTCTTTAAGCAATAAACAGAATTGGAGGGGGTGGGAGGGCTGAATCAAACATTCAGAGACTCGAGGACCCAGAGTTACAGATTTTGAGAACACCCTGTACCTCTCTGAGCTATCCTGGAAGGTTCTAATACTCCATGACTGATGCCCTGCCCCCACCCCCACTGCTCATCCAGGATAGCATCCCCCACTGTCTTAGGACAACTGCAGGTTTGGGGGGAAGGAGTGACCACTTCCCTGGCAAGATGGCCACAGCTCAGCTGGCAGAGGGACAACTCTACAGCAGAAAGGAAGGACTTGGTCGTTTCCAGGATCTGGGATGTCTGAATTACTTCTGCGTAACCAACAAGAACATCAGGTAAATATCACCTAGTCATATGCCTGGACAAAGGCACACACAGACATTCATTTTGATGTCAGTTCCTGAGGAAAAGTGAAAATTGTGCACCCAATCTCACCCAGTCTCCACTGCATTGTGCAACCAATCTCCACTGCAGGCCACTCATTCTTTGCCGGTCATAACTTAGGGTAGTGGGGACCTTTTAGATGAAAAATAAAATCAAGATACATGGTTTGATGTGTTTAATGATTAAGAGTGAGCCAATTACAATAGTCACTTCTCAATAAAGGTGCCACATGCTGTACTAAGTCCTTTAGGGTGGAATACCTCACTTCTCCTCCACCAGAAACCTGGGTGGTCGACAGCATCATTATTTCCATTTTTCTGATTCACTGGCTGATCCGTCTGACATCACAACTCAAGTTCTCAGCCCCCAAAGAATAAAACCTCCACAAGAACAACTGCCCTCCTCCTCATCTCCGTGGGAAAGGAAGGGCATTAGGGAGAAAGGCATGGAACCCAGCCACCTTAGGTGCCAAGATATCCCAAGGTATGTGGCCCCACAGATACAGGAGGCACAGAAAGAGGAAGTGTGGACAGAAATGACCTGTGCTGACAGGACAGAAAAACAGGGGATGACACAGCAGTACGGAGCCCTGCTGGTATTTTTAACAAATCTTTGCCTATGAAGACAGCGATGCTACAAGCCTTGGGGCTGGCCGAGGTGGTGATGGACATGGTTACACATGCAGATTCTGGAGACTGGCCAACCTGGATTCAGATTCTTCCTCCATCACTTGCTAGAGCTGTGTGGCCTGGGCAATTTAACTTAACTTCCTCGCCCAAGTCTGAATCTGTACAATGGAGTTAAAACTCCTACCTATTTCCTAGAGTTACTCTGATGATTAAATGAAAAAACCCACTGAAACTTTTAGAATATTGCCTACTTGACTGGAAATGCTAGATAACTATTAGCTAGTTGTTAGGGTTATTACTGTTATTTTTAATGCTGTTGTATTATTTCTGCGCTATTTTAGTTGGTTTCCCCAACACATACCTTACAGAGAAAATAAAGACTGTTTCCTAATTTGATGATTTTTTAGATTCTAAAGATGAGTCTGCATTTTCTTCTGACAAGATCAATACACCTGCAATCGGGCCAAAGCAAAATTTCAAGAACAAACAAGGTCAAGTATACAAGAACATACAGCACTGTGTGATAGGTGTTAAAACAAACAGAACAAAAACAAGCTCACCTTGAGGACCAAGGCTTAGCAGTTACATTAGTAGTCCCATCCATGAAGTCATTTCTAGACCCATACACTTAGAAATACACCACCAACTAACACACCTTTTTTACTGTACACCTGTGTTCAAGTTGACTTTGTTATTCACTCAGTACAACGGCGGGCACCGGCTGGAAACTGGAGGCGTGCCTTTCATTCTACAAGGGGCTTCTCACTATCGCCTGCCCAGCATCACGGTAAAAATGATCACTTTTTACAAGTGTCAGAATAATACGTACGTTTGCTAATTATGTTGTAAGTATCAACAGGACAGATTCAAAAGTGTTTATAGTTTCTTTCAGAAGAACAAGAAGAGAAGAAAGTGGACTTTTTAAACAGTTAAAGCAGTCTCTAACTTGCCCCAGAACTCGGGGGATTCACCATGGGGCTACCGTGCACCCTGTTCTCAGATGAACCACGGATACGGTGCAGCCGCCTCTGACTTTTAAGTGGAAGTGGCCAGGGAGAGTTCAAGACATGTCAAAACCACACAGGGGTCTAACTCCCTGCCTTCCCCACCCAAAGGCGCAGTGTGGCAGCCCAGGCCCAGGCACCCTGCTCCGTGACGGTGGCCCCTGCCCACCCCCCGTGCCAGTGAGATGCAGAGCAGCTGACCCCGGGCCCCACTCTCCCGCCAGAACCCACGTCCCAGGAGAAGGCAACAGTTTCTTAAGCCATAGGTAGGCAATGCTGATGAAACCAAACAAGAGAATGGATTTTTAAAGGTTTTTGAAAATTTTTAAACTAACAAGTTGAAGAAGTAGCGTTAGATATAAAAAAAGCTGCCAGACTAGTTGGCACAAGTCCACCTGAGGTCAGCTCACCGCCCTTTCCCGCCGCCCTGCCGCACGGGAACTTCACCGCTCCGGGATGTTAGCGCATCCAAATCATCCCTCAAAAGCGCTGTGAGTGAGAGCAAAGCTTTCGGACGAAGCCTGCCGCCCCAGCCGGGCAAGCCCCCCAGACCCGTGAAGCCACCCCGAAGGAGACGGGAAGGGCCCTGATGGACTTGATCGCGTCACCATGGCATCTAAAGGCCCATGAGCGGTGATGTCAAGAAAGGCACCTGTGAAACACACTCGTTACCCAAGACAGCGAGTCCCAGGAAGGGAGGTTCTCTGCACACCTAGAGCCAAGCCCGACCCAGAACAAAAATAAACAGGTGCCAAAGGCAAAAATACAAACACTTCCCTCAAAAAGCTGTTTCCAGATAGACATTTAGGGTTTTCACAATTTATCTCATGCAATGTTAAAGTCAGCAACTTAGAAGCTGTTCTAGATTTATCAATTAACATCTCTCGTTTGCTTCCAATCATGCTGTATAATCCACTTCTTGTAATAACTGAACAAAGTGACTTCTATGACAATGTACGTGTCAAACGAGTTGATATGTACTTCCCTCCCCCACAAAAGAAAAACAGGTAAGTGTTGACCAAGGATAACATTTTCCTCCACAATCATTTAAGTAACGCATTCATTTCTACCACACCCAGGGATGGCTGCAGCCAGCTCCTAAAATTCAACCAGTTCCCTCCCCTGAGAGCACAGAGGGACCCACCCTCTATCTGCTGGGAGTCCAAGGACCTTGTCTCAATACATAACCAGCAGCAGAAGCGGCCTCCGGAATGCGGCGATTGGGAGGATCAAAATGCTCACCAAGGGTCTCTCTTCTCTGGACGAGCAAGCAAACTCCTCGGAAGCACGTGGACAAAGCGCCACATGTTAGGCAAGTAACAAAGTTTCCCTCTTCTCTCCCATTTCACAGACCCCCATCGGCAATCTGTGGTGGGCTCACCGCACACCAACACCTTTGAGGGGAAGCTAGCAGATTATTCTGGAGAGTTTTAGACAGTCACTAGCAATGGAAAGAAAGCCAAAACAATGGTTTCATTGCCCATTACCAGCTGCCTCAGTCACAAGCTCAGAAACTCAAGAACGTCCTCCTCCAAGCTGGCCCTCCTCAAGCCTCCCTGCCTCCATGAAGAGCATCACCAGCCAAGCAGGGAATACACTCGAAACCCACATCCCCGGACCCCTTCCTCATTCTGACAACAAATCTCTCCTCAAGTCCTCGTCACTGAACCACCTGAACACTTCTCCAACCTGTCCATTCTCCTCCATTCCCAGGGCCACCAGTCTACTCCACACCATTGAGTTCCCATCAGCAACTGCAGGCAGGATGCTGGTCCCAACCCATTCTCCCTCCCCCGCCCCACCCACTCAGTCAGTCTTTAAAACACAAGCCTGCTCACGTCAAGCACTGCTTACCACTCATCAGCGGTTCTGCTGCTTTTTTTTTTTTTTTGAAGTCCCAAATTCCATATCCTGTAAGCCCCGCCCCAGGCAGCCTGTGCCTGCCTCTTGGGTCTCACCTTAGCCGCTCTTGCAGACCTCAGACATGCTGCCTCCCCGCCCCAGGATGGCTGGCACTGCCTCCTTCTTCTACCACCACTCAGATGGCGGTGCTAAAATAAAGCCACTTCCTAAGAGGTAACAAGTGACTCTCCCTCCTCCTGGCACCCACCGCACAGCACCGATGACACTGCGGTAGCTCTGTTTATTTTCTGCCTGGGTCTACAACATCTTCTTCTGGCACCACTGTACTCCTAACTCATGCACAGCACAGCACCATTTGGGTAGCAGGTACCCGATAAATACTTCAATCGATGAACAAGAAAACAAATGAAACAGGAAAACTGATCACAGCCCAGAGTCACTTGCCACTAGAGCCAAGCCTGACACCCACAGTGGGAGCATGAGGCTCAAAGGACCACCTGCTGAAGAAAGGGTCTCTGATTCCACATCGCCATAAGCAAACGAGCCCAGGGGCCAATCAGCCTCTGACTGCCCAGTTACACTTCTTCATTGCTCTTCGACATTATTATTTTTAAAAAGACAGTTTTTAATTTTCAGAATAAAAACAAAACAAAATCCTCCAAAAACACTTCACTGAGAAAAACAATCATGTCACCTAACATTAGTTAAAAGGTACAGGAATCTAGTTATGGTAATGAATACATGCTTCTAAAATGAGAATAGTCATCAAATCTTGAAATAATTTTCTCTGCATTTTTTGAGATGGACAATCAAAAAAACTCTCCAAACCATCACCCAGCAGAGGCAAACACATCATCATTCGCTTCAGAACAACTTTAAGAGCTATGTTAGCGTCGGCTGTAGGATTCTTAAGTCAGAAGGTACTTTGAGTCAGAACATACGAGGGAGAGGTCAACCCCTCCAGAGCAGCTCAGTCATCCGACAAAGGCCACCCAGCCCCCCCGCGCCAGCACCCAGCTAGGCACCAGAAGGACAGCCGTGACCAGCACGGCGCGGCAACACCCGGGTGGCCAGCCAGAGGCAGCTCCTTTAATTAACCTCTCTGAGCTTTAGTTTCTTAATCTGTAAAATGAGAAAGTTAGACTTGGCTCTCTAAGGTCCTCACGCTCTAAAGATCCAGAGATTCACTAATGATTGTAAGATGGGTCTCTATTTGACAATATCATTATGATTTTCTACTCCGATTTATTATTTTTTATCACATGGGTGTGGTTCCATTTAAGAAGTTTAATATATTGATAGAAGCAAAACACAGAAGAGCAGTGGCAGTGTTTTTTAATTACCTTCCCAGGTCTTAACTACCACCACAACCACCGATGGACTTCTGCCATAACTGCAACCCAACCTGAGTAACACCCAAACTAAAATAAGACATCACATCCCCGTATTTTTGGTAGAAAAATTAAGTGGTCATTTACTCCCAATTTCTTTTCTACTTTAGCATCATCCATCATCTTTGAATATCAAAGTTTTCTTTAAAAAAAAAAAAAACACAGAAAGACAAAACAATAAAGTTTTCTAGAGAAAAAGGAAAATTTTATCCGATAAAGCTATAGTGGCTTTAGAAACCTGGTAAGATATAATAATACAAAATTCTAAATTTCTAACGGCATAAAAAGAATACCCTTTCAAAGATTTACAAACGTGTCTATGTGAACGAACAAGACAACTGAGGAGTCATGTAGGACCAATCCGTTCCTGACATCATCTCAGCCTCACCCAAGACGGTCCTTCTCCATCTAGCTCTGTGACCTACATCTAAGTGCTTGTTTGTTTACATCTAGAAACCATCTGAATACTGGAAGTGAATCACTTTATTACAAAGCTGAAATTTTAAGGGTCATTTTTTGCAGTCACACACTTTGCTCAGCCCTGACTAAGCATTTTTTTTCTTGCAATGCCTTCTTTATAGTCGATGTTTATAAGATGGCCATGGTGGCTGCTATCAAGCCTGAAAGGCCAACCACAGATCATAAAGGATAAAAGATAACTCCCACCTCCAAAGCTAATCTTAAAAGTGAAATGTGAGTATTTGGTCACCTACAGAATGCTCTCTCTTACTAGATGGTCAACTCTCTGAGGGAAAGCAAGGCCTCTTATTTGTCATTTTACACACAGAAAACGTGCCAATGATTGCTGAATCAAAAATAACTGAATGGACGGTGACTGTATGACAAGCCAACTTCCTTAAGCACAGGAAATAAAACGCTGTCCGCCTTGGTTTGAAATAACTACTCTAAACTTGGCACTGAGACTGATCTAATGGATTACACAGCATGGACACAGAAGCATTCTGACGCTTCTCTCACAGACAAAAATATTTTTTCTTTTGACCTAACCACTTAAAAACTATGCTACAGGTAATACGTTACTGACTGCACCTGTATGAAGAAAAAGCTGTGACATTTCTTTGATAAAGCATTATAAAGATAATCCCCATGGTATTCATTTTCACTCAATAAAAGTAAGACTTTCACAAAAAAAGTTTTGGAAATAGTCTTATAATTCAAACTGATTAACAAGAAGACCAAGTACGGGAGAGTCTATGAAAGTAGTTTTAAAACTAAGTTACTAGACTTGTTATTTTAAATTTGACTATATGTTTTCAACTTGAGGAAAAAAAGTGTTACCTTTTTCCTCAAAATAGGAAAATAATGTTTGAGCTTTTAACCATCACCATTACCTATAAATGACCTATATCATTTCTCTATCCTGACTTCTGTGTTAAGGCACAAAAAAGGAAGAAATTTTTTATTTGACTTAAAAATAATTCCATTGATTAAGCCAATATAATTAATATTTGGAATTCACATACCTGTCCTTTTCTATTATTCACTTCTTACCTAGAAACTCATTTGAATTTTGAAAAACCTAGAACAGATTTCATCAAGCTTCAATTTACTGGCTTGCACAGAGGAAGAAAAAAAGAATAGAAAATATCAAGAGACTATAAATAATAAAATCCATAGTGCTAGAAAACAGTTCTTGAGTGCCACGGTGATGAAATTCACCTGTTACAAGCCTCACAAAAATCCATTATGTCCCTTTATCCGGTTACCAGACAGGGGGGTATGTCATAATTTCACTATTCGGCAACACAAGAAAATGTAGTTTCTAATATTTGCTGCAAGCCCCTTTGCACTTAAAAATGCTGTTTACATTGTAACTTTGTCTACAGCACAGATTTTTCAGGGAACACAAACTTTTTGTGAGCAAATCTGGAAGACATAAAATGTCTCCTACTTACTGTTACCTAGAAAGGCAAACCCAGTCCTGCTTGGTGCCCCCAGCATCTAGCTTTCCGCCTCTTTATTATCATTGTCAATGAATGGGCCCCAGTCAAATGAAAGCTGCCATTTTAGGGTAAAGACTGGAGGGTTTCTGTTGTGCAACAGCAAGACAAAAACACTCCGCAACAGATGTACTCTGGGGGCTGGGAGGCGGATTCGACTTCGTAAAATCACTGCTCAAGTTATTTCTGAAATAAGAATTACCTAGTACTTACACACTGCTACAATCTAAATGGAATTATAACTGGGATCAATCAGGTTCCCATGCTGCTAAGGTCACAGTCACTAAGATTTTTTTTTTTTTTTTTTGGCATCGTTCGCATATATCTGTGAGGAAACAAGTTTTGTGGGGTTTTTCCTATTTAATTATTACATTTCGTGAGTACTCCCCCCTCCCCTTATTGGGAGAGAATTGGGGGGAAACACACTCAACCTCTTTGAAAGGTACTGCCCACAGCAAAGACGGCTTAAACTAGTATTTTCAGAAAATAAAAATCAGGGCCTTCACATAATCCTCTAGAAATAAATTAAAATATTTAATATAGCCCAGAAATCAAGCCCAGAAGCTGGACCTATTTCGAGATAAGTTATTTAAATCGATGGCTAGATAATATACAATGGGAAACTAAAAAGTATACTCAGCAAGTGGAGAGCTGGATAGTGTATCTAATTCTAGCAATTCAAAAGGAAACTCTCCATGTGGGTTGCTACTTTTCTTTTGTCCATTGTCTGTTCAGAAGAGGGGGGAAAAAACTAGTTTAAAATCGAGGCGTGAACAGTCTCTAAAAGTGACCTCCGGGAAAACCGTCCGCCCCGGAGCAGGAGCACTCCCCGCCCGTCCGCTCCACGGGGGCGCTCACAAAGCGGGCGGCCGGCCGGGAGTTTGGGGTGCGCTCCCACGGCGCGGGGCTCCTCGAGGCAGAGCCATCCGGAGAAAGGCGGCTCGGTAATGATGGCTGCTCGGGGCCGGCGGATCCTTCCCCGGAGCCTCCCGACCCACCCCCCCGCCCGGGATCCGCCGCCCTCCCCCCTCCCCCGGGCCGCGCTCGCCCCGCGCGGACGCAGCCGCCCCGCACCGCAGCCCACAGGGTGCCCGCACCCCCGCACCCCCGGCGAGCCCAGTCCCCGGTGCGAACCAAACAAACAACGCGTCCCCCGCCGCCCTCCTTCCTCTCCCCGCTGACCGCTTGGCCTCCAGCCACCTCGGCCGTTCACGCTCCGAGCCGCGGATCCCGGCGGGGGCTAGAGCGCACCCAGGCCACCTCGGGGGCCACCTGGTGACCCCCCCCGCCCGGCGCTGACCCCTGGAGGGCTCGGGGGTGGGAGAGACGAGTTGCCTCCGGGGGCTTAAAGTCGCTATTATGCAGCCGCCGCCGCCGTTGGCCCGGCCAGCTCGGCAAGGTGGGGTCCCCTCCTCGCCGCGCCTCCCCGCGCTCGCCCCGGCCCCACTCCCTTTCTTCTCCGCCTCGCACACTTGGGAGCCGCCGGGGAGTCCCGGGAGCCCCCGGCTCCGGGCTCGCAACTCCGCGCCCGCGGCCGGCACGGGCTGGGCTCGGGACGCCCCCAGCGCCGCGTGTTCGCGCCGCCCCCGCCCCACGCGGCGCCCCGCGCACTTTCCTCACCGCCGACCCACCTCGCCCGGTGGCCGTCCCCGCGCGGGCCGGCGCCCCCGCGCCAGCAGGGACGCACTTTGTTCGCGCCGGTGCGGCCGCCGCTCCCGGCGAGCGCGGCGTGGTCGGTCCGGAGCGGGGGGCGGGGGCGGGAGGCGGGGGTCGCCGCCGTCCCCGAGCCGCCACCGCCGCCGCAGCCGCCTCTCAGCCGCCCCGCGCCCGCGCGCCCATCGCCCACTCGCACTTGAGTTGCAGCCCAACTTTTCCTCCTTCCTTTTTCTTTCGAATGGAGCCGGCAACTCGTGCTCGGCGCCGGCGGGAGGAAACGCGCTCGCGCTCCCCCGCGCGCAGACACGCTCCCTCCTGTCCCCCGTACCCCCCCACGCCGGCAGCACAACAAAAAGCCATTTACATGCGAGGAAGTGACCCTCGGCCGGACCGCGCGTCCCCGCCGCCGCCGGCCCCGCGGACGCAGGCAAAAGTTGGGGCGCCGGGCGGCGCTCGGGGCGCGGGTTCGGGCCCCGCGGGCGGCGACGCCGGCGACAGGGCACGGGCGGCGCTGCGCTCCTGCGCCGGCCCCGGCCCCGGCCCCCGCCCGCCCTCGCCCCTCGCCCCGCACACGCCCAACTCCTCGTTCCCAACTCCTCGCGCGGCCCCGGCCCCGGCCCGGAGCGATTTCCTGCCGCCGCCGCCCCTCCCGGAGGCGCCCGGCGAACTCTCGCGCTTACCGGGTCGGTCGGTCGGGCCCCTCCGCTGCCCTGTGCCGAGGGGAAAACAAAACGCAGAGCGGGCTCCGGAGTTGGCTCGGCGGCCGGGGCCGGGGGGCTGAGTCCACGGGCGCGGAGTTGGCCGGGGGCGAACGGGGGCTCTGGCGAGTTTCAAGGTCTCCGGGTCCCGGGGCTGCCTCCTCAGCGTCGCTCCTTTGTGTAATTTCACTCGATTCAAGTTTAATCCGATAGTTCCCGAGCACGAGCGCGTCCGCACCACCACGGCTCAACCCCCGCGCCGCCGCCGCCGCCGCCGCCGCCGCCGCCACCGCTGCCGCCGCCGCCGCCGCCGCCGCCGCGGCCCCAGCACGCCAGCGCCTGCGCGCGCCCGGCACGCCGCGCGCGCCCGAGGCCGCGGGGCCGCGCGCGCCCGCCGCCGGCTCCCTCCGCGCCGCGCCCGCGCCCGCGCCCGCGCGCCGCCACCTGACGTCAGGCGCGCCTGGCATAATTTATGCAAGAATTCGGCCGGGGTGGCGGAGGCCGAGGGAGAGGCCGAGAGAAAGGGGGCGGCGCGGGGCTGCGGGGCCGCGGGCTGCGGAGGGCGGGCCGGGCGCCACTTCCCGTCCCCGGGCGGGCGCCGGCGCTGCGGGCGGTTCTCCCCGCGGGCCGGTGTGCGGCCCCCGCGCCGTCCTCCCGGCCCGGCTGCCCCGAGCGCTCGGCCGCCGCGCGGCAGCGCCCCGGGCGCGGGCTGGAGAGGGTGCCACGTTTCCCCGCGCTGCACCTTCCCGGAGCCCCGGTGCGCCGCCCTCGGGCAGGAATCGGCGGCCGGGCGGGCGGTCCTCCCGGCCGCGGCGAGGGGCTTCCGACGCTACGCGGACCGCAGCGGCTTGGGGAGGGGGGCGGTGGGACGGCTCTTCGGTAATTATCCTTCAACTTGAGATGGTTTTCCCACATGAAATTACTTAGAATGGGCACATTCCATTTCAAATAGATTTCTCCTGCCTCTGCACAGGGCTTGCCCTACATCCTGCTTGACAGGACAGCCGGACCCACTACTAAATCAGAAAGTTTAACTGGATGGCGTTGATTTTGTTGAATTTGTTCCCATGCCAAAAAAGGGAGAGAGAGCGCAGTGGTTATGAAACAAAGAAATAGGTTGTGTGCCCATTATTAAACGTGTCAGGACTAGAGTGTTTTAATCATTCTTCGGCCAAACTGGCACTTTTGTATGATCTCCTAGCCTTAAATATCCAAGTCTCTTATTCTGTTTCTCTTCCTGGTGCAAAATGAATATTAAATCTGGAAGAATTTTTCTTTTACCAATTTCCTTTTAGGAGATAGAACTACGAACATTTGTCAAGCACCTTTTATGTGCAAAATACCAAGCAATTATAATTCTTTTAAATTGTCAACTGTTGTACACTTTGGGCTGATTTTATTAAGTAAAAGATTGCATTTATTTTTAAATAAAGGAAGGCACTTGTATCAACTAAACATAGTCCTATAATAGATAAAGAGTAAAGAAACTTGCTATTATTCGACTCCAAAATAAACAGAAAATTGCAGAACTATGCAAAATATAATTTCTCTTCATTCACCACCTGTAATAAATACTAAGACTGTAATCACAGTATTTCTATTTGAACAAAAGATTAATCAAAATTATTTTGTTATGTTACTAGTACAATTATTCAATAACTAAGTTTGATTATCCTAGACTTAATCACTAAAACATTTACTTCCTAGTATTAGTAATGAGTTTCCAAATATTTGTTACATTATACTGCCATTTATTGAAATGCACTGGTTTGGGCTTGCTTTCATCAGATATTTGAATGGTCTTTTGAAAGAGGGAAACGTTCATTCAAGGGATTTACAAATAAACAGCAGAAAGAAGGTTGACACCACAGAAAATTCTGACATTAAAAAAATTAACAGACACTAAAATCAATTTCTACCTTTTTTATAGTCCATTTTATAAACCAAGAATCAGAATTCTGAGGTTAGGTTTACATTCCCATTAAGTTTGTATCTGTCAGTGAAAGCATATGGGGATGCTTTGGGGTATGTTGGGGGTGATGTTAAAGACAGGACACATGTCTACAAAGAAATCACTAGTACCCCACAACATTAGAGGACATGTAAGTGGCATAAAAAGAGTTATTGCTTATCTCTTACAGTATGCCCAGCTTGTTGTCAAATGTTCATGTATTTCAAGTCAATTTACAAGCTGAAAAATGACATCTACATATAGTGAAAGTATATTAGTTAACGTTTAATTAACAAATAATATTGACTATGAGCAGATCCCCCTGTGCCCTTTGTATATTTAACTAGAAAGTGAAGACACTTCTCCTTGAAACATGAGAAATGGTAAAATAGTTCAGCCAAAGCTTAACGTGGAAAAAGCAGCCCCTCTCTGGTTTAATCTCCCGCCTTGTCCCACTGCGGTTCTGACAGCCTGGACGGAGGAGCCTCTAAGCGTTCTAGGAGTTGGACTGGTGCTGAGCTAGAGGGCCTTGGAAAGCGGAAGGCCTCAGGGGCAAATGCCTAGGCAGCTCTGGCCTGCTAGAGTTGACGTTTTCCTCCACCCCCACCCTCCCATCACCCTTGGCCTCCACCGTTTTCTCTCCATTTGCTTCACTATTGAAGTTTTCCCATTGAGAATAATTTGAATTCACAAGCTTTCCCTTTAAGTATGCAAATACCTCAGGGAGATAAGGGACTCCTGGTCATTCACGGATGAGTGTCAATTAGTTCAGTGGGTTCTTTTCCTCCCAACACCTAGCTGGGATGAACAAATTTAGAGATTTATTCATTCATTCAACATGGAGTGTCTAAAGGGTTCCAGGCATTGATCTAGGTGCTGGAGATACAGTAGTGAACAAAACAGACTGATGTTCCTACCCTCTGGGAGTGTACAATCTAATAGGTTGGTAGCTTTGGTTTTGTACTAAGAGCAGATGGTAATTTTGGAGGCTAAGCCCTTAGGGAATAGGACAGACTTGAGTTACTTGTAGCCAGAGGGCAGTGGAAAGGAACCAGGGGCTGGAAGTGGGCATTAGAGGATGATGTGGGTGCCCCCAGAAAGCCATTGAGAATTCCAGGGACAACTTGACCGTGTTACAAAAAGGTTTTCTAGGCCCCATGAGATGAATGAAAAGAATCTCTTCCAAGAACTCCAGTGAATGCCATTATAATGGACTACATTATTGCTTAGACAGGTAAATATTTGTCTCTGTTTGGGACATAGCCATGATGAATCAACCTGTCATACTTCATGGGAGAAAGGGGGAGGGAAAGGGGGAGGATAATTTGCACACCCAAAACCACTGAAAATTACCCAGACTTTAGAACATCTCCAATTTTTAAAACTATCTGTTTTTCCGTATCTGTTCTTCCAGATGTTATAAATCTTAAAATATTACATCAGTTACACTAATTCCAGTGTGGAAGACCTACTTTGAAGCATGTTTGGAGCTCATCTTTTGAAACTGTGTTCAGAACCAATTGCAAGTCATAGAAAATAACTCTCTTTAGTGCCCAGATTCTTTTTTTTTTTTCCATGAAAACCTGTATTGTTCTACCTCATCTTTTATCAAATTTGTATCCAAATGATTGCGGTGAGCTTGACAATATATTTTACCTTTAAATGACGAAGATTCACTATCACTGAAAATATATAGAAAAAATTAAGCTATAGGTATTTGGAGGGCTATACATGCTGAAGAAAGCACCAAAAAGAAAAGCCTGAAAAGCATTTCTCCCATCACTGGAATGACAGCATAACCCTCTTCTGTAATGTTTTCATACGGGAAAGAATTCAGCTGGCTGGGTCCCTCTGCTTCCAGATTCCGCTCATGATGGAATCAATTGCCACTGCTTTTGCTGGCGAGTGTCAAGACTGGTAAGGTGAAGACATCACGTGAAAAGAAAGCCACTTGGGCTGCAATTAGGCCACTGTTGGCTCCCAAAGATAGCATGGTTACCTAAGTTTTAGCAAATATTTATTGAATTCCTATGTGTGCCAGACTCTCTCTTAGCCCTGGAGGACACAGTTAGCTCCCTGTCCGCATGGAGCTCATGGTTGGTGACAGCATAAAGAAGGGAGCGATTCTTGTGGCCCGACAGCAGAGCAGACTTCCTAGGAGAAGGGAGCCTTTCCTCGGAACAAGGAGAGCAGAACAGACAGCAATGAGGTCCAGTCGTTTCGAAGCCTGGTGAACCCAGGCCACTGTAAGCGGTTCCACACTGAGTGGAATATGCTGGGTGCTTCCTCCTCGGTCTTTTCTGACTCCCCAGGATGGGTTGTTCTCCCAAAGGTACCCATCTCCATCCATACTAGTTTACATTCAATTGTAATGAGTTCCTGTTCCAGCTTCTCCCTGGGTTGTGAGCTGCCTGGGGGCCACGACTCTGTCTTGTCCTTTGCCATCTCCAGTTGGCACAGAGCCTTCACATGAAAGTGCTCGGTAAAGGCTCATCTGCTCATGTCGATGGCAGGGTGGGAAGGCAGTAGGTTAGACTGGAGATTTGGATAGGGTCGAGGAGGACCCCTGCACCCCACAGGCTTTGGAGGCTCACTGAGGAATTTAGCAAGAGAGCCGCAAGTCCGACCCCTACTTTGAAAGATTGCCCTGACGAGAAGAAGACTGTGGGAAACTGCCCTGAAGCAAGGAGAAAAGTGACGAGGCCTCCTGAGGCAAGAAAAGGGAAGACATAACAGCAGTTACCAACTTCTTGTTCAACTCCAGACGTTCCTAAATACTTGTCACACAGGCTGTCGTCCCCTGGGGAAGACAAAGCAGAACTGCACGACCGCTGCCCCCTTTGCTGGGGAAGGCAGTGCTCTGTCTGGAAGGAGCACTGATGGGGATCATGGAGACAGTGGCACTGCCGCTGCCCTGCAAGGAGGCATCTGCTCTTCCCACAGTTACCAGCTCCAGCCTCCATGACTTGTCACCAGACTTACCCTAAGTCATGCTGAACACCACCTAAAGTCTCTCATTGTCTCCATTTCTAGAAGACTGATCAATGGAAATTCATGGTGCTAACTTAGCCAATTATAGTAAGATACTTTAACAAAACATTTCAAGTGGGAAAATACTGTGTCTTATTCTCTACTTACTGAGCAATGGCTCTGTATCACACACTGTGCTGGGGGCTGCAAAATAGAAATAAAGCAAGCCCTACCCTGGAGGAGTTCTCTGAGTCTCTTCAGGGAGACAGACATTTAAGCGATCATTACAATTAAAATGTGTACAATAGTGGCACTGTGGGGTACATGATTGCTCAGAGGAAGGGACACCTAAGTTTGCTTCTGCCCATATAGGCAGGGGAGGCTTCACAGAGGATGTGACATTTAATCTGAGTCTTCAAGGACTCTGCAGATGGCAGGGGTGGGGAGGTACACCAGGCAGGAAGACTGTCCGAGACATCCATGGAGCAGATGGCTAATGATGGCACTGTAAGTAATTTGGCTCAGAGCACAGCGTACACAGGGAAAGGGCAGGAATTGAGAGTAGAAATGTAAGTAGGGCCAGGTCAGAAAGGGCTTAGGAGCATATGAAGAAATATCCATCTTATTCCACAGGTGAGAAGCCACAAAAAGTTTGTCAGCAGGAAAATCATCCAGACAAACATGGATAAGTGGACCAAACCTTGGAGCAGGGAGCCAGGGAGTAGACACTAGTGATTGTCAAAGTACAATACAGTGAGGTCCTTGCCCAGGGCAGCATTCGAAGTGATGGAGATAAAGGAATAAATGTGGGAGAGAGATTTAGGTGACATATTTGATAAGATGTGGTGAATGACCGATGGGTGCTAAGTGAATGAAAGGGAAAGGGTGGAGATTCACTTCTAAGTTCCCTCCTTGGAGTGACTGGTAAGTAGTTGCATCATTAACCAAGAAGTAAGTGGGGAGGAGGTTTGTGGAAGAACCCGGTGCTTTGGTGTGGGAATACAAGCTGGCCTGTGGAACATTCAAGTGGGGATGTCCATTCAGAAGATGGATCAGGTCTAGAAATGTAGGTGTAAGAATTACAAGGAATGAATGGTATTTATATCCAGTGGAATGGATGCTTGGTGAAACACGCAACATGGGAAGAAAGCAGGCTGACGAGAGCTACAATAATCTGTGAAGTACCAGGTTGTCTCAGTCATCTATTACTGCATGTCAAACCACCCCAAAACTTAGTAGCTTAAAACAAAAATATATTATTCAGCTGGTGACTGGCTGGGGGTTGGGGTCAGTTGGAAAAACCTGGAGCAGCTGACATTCTCTCTGTTTCTCTCTCCCTTTCTCTCCACTTGGCCTTTCATCTTAGTCATCCAGAAGACACGGAGGTTTCTGAGGAGTGTTCCAAGAGGGCAAGACCCAAGACCCAATCCCTTATCAAACCTCTGCTGGCTTCACATCTGCCCATGTTCCACGGACCAAAGCAAGTCACAGGGTCAAGCCCAGACTCGATGCGAGGGGAGCAGGAAACGGCGTGACGGCCCCGAGGAGGGATGCACTGGGGACGTGACTTATCCACGTAAGACACATGTTAAGAGACAGGCAGAAAAAATCCTGAAGGGAAGCATCCAAAGAGAAGCCACTGGAGACAACGCACAAAGACTGGCCTGAAAGAAACAGTAAGACATCAAGGGAGACGAGTTTCTAGAAGGGAAGGCGCCCCTGGGCCAAAGGTCACGGAGAGGACAGGCGGGGAAGGAGAAAGAGGTGTTCATTCGACTTGGTCTTTGTTAACCTTTCCAGTTTCAAGAGTTGAGGGTAAGAGCCAGATCGCATCGGGGAGAGGAAGTTAACAGGCATTGAGGAAGCAGAGGCAGGTGGCGTAGACTTCAGACTCTTTTCTCAGAAGCGTGGTCATGAAATAGAGAGAGATGGGTTAGTATCCAGAGGAGAACTCACATCAAAGAGAGAGGAGGAGGAATTGTTGTCGTTTTTATTTTTTTAATATTAGGGTGATATGCATTACTTTGGAATAAGAAACAGGAGCGGGGAGGGTGTAGCTCGGTGGTAGAGCACACGCTTAGCCTGCACGAGGTCCTGCGTTTAACTCCCATACCTCCATGAAAATAAATAAATAACCCTAATTACCTCCCCTCATCAAAAAGAGAGAGAGAGAGAGAGAGAGAGAGAGAGAGGAGAGAGAGAGAGAGAGAGGAGCCAGGAGAGAGTGAGGTAACAACACAGGAGAGTGAGGACCATGGGGAGGTGGAAACCACGAACTGGGTGTTGGTGGGAGGAGCGACACCTGTTTTTCTGAAACCGAAGAAAAGCTGGTGAAAATGTCAATATGCCTCTAGGTTGGAGTAGAGAGAGATGACAGAGAGTTAAGCAAATTCGTTTATCATAGCTTCTGTTTTTCTTATTAATTCCGTGGTTAATCATCTCCCAAGACTGAGCTGTTCATGAAGGGTCAAGAGATTTAAGGCACGTGTTCAAGGGTTGGAATAGTCTCTACGTGGAAGAAAGGAGCTGCAAAAAGAAAGTTAAAGGACTCCTGTTGAGTCCTGAGCCTCCTTGAGTCCCTGAGCGGAGTATGCTGGAGGCATCAAGCTGTTATGCAACTTTCCTAAGTGATGTTCAACCCTGGGGGAAGGCGCATGGCTGGGGAACTGCCAGGTTCACCCAAGGGAGTCCTTGTCTTTGGCGGAGACCCGGGAGGATTGGCTGGCCACAGAGCAGGGTCCCCAGGCACGAGCTTCATTAGCTGGAGTCATGAAGTGGCCACAATCACGGTCCCTTGTTTAAACGTGGGACAGGAGATGTATGTGATTAGAACATGACACGTAGAGGTTTCTGGCCATCTGAAATCCTCTTCGGGGAACTAGGTGTGCCAACGACAACAAAGAAATAACGCAGTGTATCTCCTTTCTCTTCTATTCCCTTGAGTCCCGGGGGGTTGAGTCCCTGGGGTTGGCTCATTTGGTTGGATTCCAGTGTTAAACCAGGCCAAGGCCTCGGGGGCTGTTTTTGTTCTGGTGATCTCAGCAGGGTCAGTGACATACAGGGGGACATAATATTATCATCGCAAGTGCGTGGACAATTCTGGGCTAAACTATGTCAGACTCATAGTTGTGCTGTGGCATGTAAAATGAGAACAGGTCATAATTTAAGGTTGCCTAATTCCATATCACATGTATCAGATCTCATGATGCTCCTCCATTTAACTCTGGTTTAGGTATTTGCCAATAACTATTGCTAGCACATGAGCCTCCAGCCCTCTTCCTCCTTGGTCAGACTATTCACAGTAGAAAGAATATTAGCCTTGTCGGGGGAGAGAGTACAGCTCCGTGGTAGAGCACGTGCGCAAGAGGTCCTGGGTTCAATCCCCAGCACCTCCATTAAAAAAAAAAAATAGTTAAATAAACAAATAAACCTAATTACTTCCCCCAAAATAAAATTAAAAAATTAAAAAGAAAGAATATTAGCTTTGGTTTTTGCAGATTGTGTACCTACCACACTCTTTTACCGATGGGGAATGTGAGGCTGGAGAGGTTGCCCTGCTGTAACTGAGAAAATGTTGGGGCCCCAGTCCAGGCCTTCTGAGCCCCAAACAGGACTCTAATAGCTGTCCAAAGACTCCCTGCCTTTCTCACAATCCGCTGTGAATTGAACTCCTCAACCTCTAATTGTGTGCCCACTCCTCTGCTTTCAAGGGAGAAAAGTCACATTTGACAGACCAGCCTGCACCCTGATTGTCACCAGATCTTGTTTAGGCTGCAGCTCTGGGTTAAGACTGACCTGAGAATTATGCACCCGAGCATGACTAATGCCTTCTCCTGGGTGGAAACACGAGCGACTCCCGGCTCACCGATCTGCGGTGAGATACGGCAGGCCCAGGGACTCGCCCACCCAGTACAGCCTGTAGATCCGTGAGAGGTTGGTCAGGACCCGCTCCTCATAGGGCGTCTGACACAGAGGGGACACGTGACAACGTTTACAGAATGAGTGTTGCATTTAAGGTGCTAGGATGGCTGGATACAGAAAGACAGAAATACTTCTTTTTGTTTTGAAGTATAGTCAGTTTAGAATGTTGTGTCAGTTTCAAATTCTGGTGTCCAGGGTAATGTTTCAGCCATGCATGTACGTACAGACATTCCTTTTCATGTTCTTTCTCACTATAGGTTACTACAAGATACTGAGTGTAGTTCCTTGTGCTCTACAGTAGAAACTTGTTGTTTTATCTATTTTCTATATGGTAGTTAGTTTCTGGCAAGTAGGTAGTAATCTTAAACTCCCAACTTATCCTTCCCACCCGCCTTCCCCCCTGGTTACCGTAAGTTTATTTTCTATGTCTGAGTCTGTTTCTGTTTTGTAAATAAGTTCATTTGTGTCTTTTTTTCTTTTTTAGATTCCACATATGAGTGATACATGGTATTTTTCTTTCTCTTTCTGGCTTACTTCACTTAGAATGACGATCTCCAGGTCCACTCATATTGCTGCAAATGGCATTATTCTATTCTTTTTTTTATGGCTGAGGAGTCCTTTCTTTCTTTCTTTCTTTCTTTCTTTCTTTCTTTCTTTCTTTCTTTCTTTCTTTCTTTCTTTCTTTCTTTCTTTCTTTCTGTTGTTGAAGTATAGTCAGTTTACAATGTTGTGTCAACTTCTGGAGAAATGCTTTTTAAAAAATATTCTGTGTACTTGAATCTGAAAGGAGAAGCCTTCCTAATTTTATCTTAATTTGTAATTTAGCGTAGTTAACTTCCTCCAAAGTAATTACTTGTTAATATGTTTCTAATGTGTTTCTAATGTGATTGAGCTACTATGCTGGGGTTTTTCATTTTGAGAGCTAGCAAGACTTCTTATTAACCCGTCTCTTCCACTCCTCTCAGCAGTTTTCTCTGGATGGAATTCCACATGCTGACTTCAGTTCCCAGCAGAGCTTCCCTGGCTCAAAAAGGCAGGAGCCAAGTGGACTTGGGGCTGCAAACCACCCACCTTGTCCCCATCCCCATCCCCACGGGCTGTTGTGGGGCCCTCACAAGCCACTGCCCTTGAGTCATGCCTAAGTCCCTTGGGTCAAAAGTCGCATGAGTACAGCTTCACATGTTTCACCAAAGCCTATTTCTTTATTACCACTCTCAGGAAAAGAAAATGTAACATTACCAGACCTCACCCACCAAGGGTCAAATGGGACATGTGGGCTCAGAGATGACACAGATCACAGCAGTGGAACAAGAATGACTGAGTTTGGGAAACAATACCACGTTCTACATGTTTCTCTTGCCTCACACCTTTTAAAAAAAAAAATGTGATAAAAATATATACACTATAAAAATACCATTTTACCCAACTGTAAGTGTACAAGCCAGTGGCATTAGGTACATTCACAGGGTTGTGCAACCATCACTACTATCCATCTCTGGAACTTTTTCATCATCCCAAACAGAAACTCTGTACCCACCAAATATTAACTCCGCATTTTCCACTTCCTGGTAATCTCTATTCCACTTTCTGTCCCTATTACTTGGCCAACTCTAGGTATCCCATGAGTGGCATCATATAATATTTATCTTTTTGTGTCTGGCTTATTTCACTTAGCACAATGTTTTCAAAGTTCATCCATGTTGGAGCATGTGTCAGAATTTCCTTCCTTTTTAAGGCTGAGTCATAATCCACAGTATGTATGGACTACCCTTGCTTTATCCATTCATCTGTTCATGGAATGTGGGACTTGGACTGTTTCCAATCTTGTAGCTCTTATATGAATAACACTGCTGTGAACAGTGGAGGGGGGTGGTTATCTCATCCTTTTTAAGACTAGGACCCATCCAGCCAACATCCTGGCACTTTATAACTCCTCCTTCCCTGAGACCGGTTCATACCAGCTCCCCTGGTCCCTTTGCCCACTGCCTGGTGAGGGCCTCACCTCCCACAAGCAGAACAGAAGCTGGCTTCCTCAGTACCACTGTGCGCTCTGCCTGGAGTGGTTCTCTTAGTCCCGCAGATTCCCTGCTCCTGACTCTACACCTGGGGCCTTGGCTGGACCCAGTGCCTTCCCTGGCAGCCCCATCAGGGGATAGGACCCCTTCAGCCCTCTCTTCATGAGCTGAGACATAGTATACCTCAAGGTCAGGGCTTTCCAAAACTTGCTGAAGATAACAGGTACGTTACACCATGGAAAATGTCAGTGAAAGACAGACATAGTTGACTGGAGAATGCTATAAGACTCTCCCAAATTACTCTGATAACATTTGTATAAAATAGAATTACTTTCTGCCTATTTACGGGTAAAAGTTGATAATCCGTTATTTATTAAGCTTTTCCTATGTGGATGATACCACATTCTGGATTTGTGGATGGCTGTGGTTATATTCACTCCATTGCCCTCAGAAAGGGTACATTTAATCAGAGAGATACAGACCATGATGGTGTAACTAGTTACATAAAATAGACTTTATCTTTACAAGAGAGGTTGCACAGGTGTCAGAAAGAATGAGGTAGCTGCTTACGTACTGATATGCTATCATCTCCAAGCTATACTGTTGTATAAAAAAAGCCTAGATGCAGGAGAATGTACATGGTACGTTCATCGTCGTAGAAAAAAGGACAGGAGGATTTACAAATACACACACACACGCACATGCACATACGTGTGCATATACATACATTCATGTGCGTGTTTATAAATGCATAGGTATGTCTGGAATGATACACAAAGAACAAGCAATAGTGGTTGCCTCTGAGGTAACTGTGGATGGCAGAATACCTTTTTTCTGTGAGAACTCTCCTGTACTGTTTAAATTTTCTATTGTGTGCACATATTACTTTCAAATTAAAATATATATATAATTTTGTAACAATAAAACACAGTACATGGTACTATGGAAAACAGTGTGGAGGTTCCTTTAAAAACTAAAAATAGAGTTACCATATAATCCAGCAATCCCACTCCTGGGCATGTACCTGGGGAAAACTCTAACTCAGAAAGGCACTTGCACCCCAATATTCATAGCAGCACTATTTACAATAGCCAAGACATAGAAGCAACCTAAATGCCCATTGACAGCTGACTGGATGAAGATGATGTGGTGTATATATATATAATGGAATATGACTCAGCCATAAAAAAAGAATGAAATAATGCCACTTGCAGCAACATGGATGGACTGAGAAATTATCATACTAAGTGAAATAAATCAGGGAAAGAAAGACAAAATCATATGATATCACTTATATGTGGAATCTAAAAAATGATACAAATGAACTTATTTACAAAACAGAAACAGACACACAGACATAGAACAACTTTGGGTTACCAAAGGGGAAAGGAGGAGGGAGGGATAAATTAGGAGTTGGAGATTAGCAGACACTGCTATATATAAAATAGATGAACAACAAGGACTTACCAGATAGCACAGGGAACTATAGTCAGTACCTTGTAATAACCTATAATGATAAAGAACATATATATATAACTGAAAAAAAAAAGGCTGTGCATGGGAAGTGGTGAGTGAATAGTGTACAAACAACATGAAAGGCTGTCAGAGGAAGGGGAGTCTGCTCTAGGCTGCAGCAGGCAGGACAGTTCATAGAGGAGGAGGGGACATTTGAACTGAGATATCCAGGGTGGGTAGGCTCTGGGAAGAGGGGTGGTGGTGGGACAGTAAGGTGGGACAGTGTTCCAACTAGGAGGCACAGAATAAGCAAACTTGGAGTCGCATGTGGTAAATCTATTGATCTTTGCCTAGGTGGAAGAATGTAGTAGTATTTTATTTGCTTAATGTACACATTGGCTCATTCCAAAATGCATTTTAAGAAGCTTATAAGATCAATAACAGCACAAAATTATTAAAGGAGAAATAGAATTGAAATTAGGACCTCAGAGAAAATTTTTAAAAAATTTTTTTCTAACCAAAAGGATTAAGCAGTTACGGAGCTTTGCAATTGTATCTGAGCCTCCTGATGGCCAGGGTGAAAAGGGAAACCATAAATATGCAGCCTTTCCCATGGAAAGAAGGATGGCTTACCAGCTCTTTGAGTACCAGTTCATTCTGTCAAATTTGACAAGGAAGTGTCACATGGGAACTCTCATAGGAAATGGTAAGTTCAAAGGCATCCTGGTTGAAGGTCATCCAAGGTCATCTAGGATTCAGGGTTTCACTGGTCTACTTCAACAAAGTTCTTGGAAGAGTGATGGATATCAAGTCTCCTAGAGACTCCTCCCAGAGCATCCCTCTCTCAGCTGGGAGTTCTTTGTGTTGTTGGGTGTTGGTGTGTGTGTTTGGCTTGTAAATAGAGCCATAGAACAGGTGGCAAGAGGGCAGAACCTTGGGGGCTGGCGTTCTATATTCCTGGTAGATGGCCAGGCATGTGTTTTAGGACCAGACAAACACAAGTGCAAACATCCTACCAGGAAAGCTGAGAAAGCCAACAAGCAGTATTTTGCCAGGGTGGCAGGCAACTTGGCCTTTTCCCTAGTGTGGGGCCACAGAGGTCCCTTGAGACAAATCCAGGATTATCCACAGGGAGAAGCTTTGCCTTTTTCCAGTGCTTTAGTAATTGTTCATTTGACTCTCCAATATTCAACACTAAAAGAGGATGTCAGAGATGACCTTGGTCTACACATCTTCAAGTCAGTTGGTTTTCACGACTGCAGAAAAACCTCTAGTGCTGAGCAAGGTGAACTGTGTGGGGGAAACTGGAAATGTACGCAGAGACCAGCTTGTGCGGAGTCCTCTCGGTAGTTCAGACAACTCCGTAAGTAGCGGGTAGCCAGTGAAGGTTTGTGAGCACCAAGTACATAAGAGGGGCACAGAAGGTAGAACTAGTTAATCCAGTGGCAGTTTGTGGAGTGGAACTGAGGAAAAAGAGACCAATGGTGGGAGGGTATTGTAATACTTTTAAAGCTTTTTTTTTTTTTTTTTTTTTTGGCTAGGGTGGTTAGGTTAAGAGTGCATGCTTAGTAGGCACAAGGTCAAGGGTTCGATCCCCAGTACCTCCATTAAAAAACACATAAATAAATAAACCTAGTTATCTCCCTCCCAAACACACACACACACACACAAACACAAACAAAACAAAACAAAACAAAAATAATGAAGCTTGTACCAGGGCTAGCCCAGAAGAGAGAGGGAAATAGGTGTGAGAATCAAAAGGGAAGGATGGTAACACCCTATACAGAGAGAACTGGCAGGTCTTCGTGACTGAGTATGGAAGCTGGGCAAATGTGGAGAATGGCCCTGAGACCCGGACCCCAAGTCATTTAAAAGGAGAAATGGCAGAAACAGAGACGGGATCCAGAGGGGGAGCGTGTGTGGTGGAAGAGAAATTTGTTTATCCCACATGGTGACTTTGAGATGATGGCAACATATCCAAGCGAACGGATCTAACAGTCAGCTGAAGATTCGGGAACGAATCCGGCCACAGACTCGGAAGCTCTCTAAATACACGAGATTCCTGACGGGATCGTCTTGCCCAAATGAACTTGGATCACATCACAGCTCTGGATCTGACTACAGTTCACTGGAAATTTGGGTGCGTGGAGGGACCAATGTGTGAAACACCACCATGCGGATGGGATCAGCAAAATCCAGGATGTGGAAATTGAGCACAAATGAGCTGGCGTTTTTCTCCTACAACTAACTTGCAGGGAGGATAAAAAAGAAAAGGGGAGTCAAAAGATTAAGAGCTATTTAAAGAGTGCAATGTGTGGACCTTACTTTGCTTCTAATCTGCACAAACCAACTCTTTAAAAAAAGTATGAGACAATTGAGAAAATCTTATCTGATTGGATATTTGCTGATATTAAGCGGTTCTTTTTTATTTTATTTTATTTTATTTTATTTTATTTTATTTATTTTACTTTATTTTTCATTTTTAGACATATAAATGGTTTTGTGGTTAAGGCTTTTTTTGTTCTTACTATTTTTAAAAATACACTGGAATATTTACAGACAAACTATACAATTTCTGAGATTTGCTTCAAAGTAAGCCAGTGGGGGTGAGCTGGGGTACGGCGGATACAGATGAAACAAGAGTGCTGTACATGGATGACGCTGGGCTTGGGTGATGGAGCCTGGAGGCAGGGGAGGGGGTCATGACGCAATTCTCTCATCGTTGTGTGTTTAAATGTTCCATAATAAAGAGGCTAAAAATAAATAAAGAAAGGAGGGTGTTCCCTCCCCGGAAGTGAAACACTTCCTTGTAAAAGTAAATGTCTATAGACAGGGGAGCAGGTAGCCCAGAAGAGAGGGTCCTGGAAAGTCTCATATTTAAGGTGAAATCAGGAAAACAGGAAAAGCAGGTGGGGTAGAAGCAATGCACTCTCCTGGCCTGGGTTTGAGTTTGGCACTAACTCTTACAAGCTGTGTCATCGGGAGCACATCATTGACCTCTGGATGCCTACAAGCCTCAGTCTCCTTACCTGTAAAGTGGGGATAGTAACTGCATCTCCCTCCCAGAGTTAATGCAAGGGTTCAAGGAAATGATGTGGAGAAAGTACCTTATATTCTGCCTGACACCAAAATAAGAGCCCATCAAACATTGGCTGTGAGCATTGTTGTCTTCTTACTGATCAGAACGGTAAGAAAAAGTAAGAAAAGAACCAGAGTATGTCATGTGGTGGAAGGCAAGAGAAAGTTTTGATGGAAGGGCGATGACAACAGTGTCATGTTATAATCAAGGAATCTGGTGCCTTCATCAGATTAGGTAATTTGGAGGTCACTGATGACGTCAAAGCTGTGTCTTATGCCAGCTGACCAACAGGGAATTGAGTTAGAAGTGGTGATCGAACAATGGAAGAGTGGAGACTGTGTATTTCCTTATTTGGTGGCAAAAGAAAGGGACAGAGCAGCAAAGACAAGGGAGCCCTTTCGAGAGGAAGGAGCCTTCAGGGAGGGAGGGAGCCATGGAGGATGCTGAGCCAGGAGCAGCTAAGGAAGTGGGTTGGTGGCAGCCCTGCCGTGAGGTGAGAGATTCAGGGAAGGTGATTCACAGTGAGTTAGGACTGAGCTGTGAGAGGAATCCGGGTTTCCAAGGACATTGGAGGGGACTGGGAGGGAGCAAAAATAATGGAAGGAAAAAAGGTCCAATGGAGAAGGGAGAAGCCCGAGAATGAGAATGAAAGAGAATAAAACAGGTGAGCCAAGGGCTTGCCATCTGGGCTGGTGGTGGAGGGTGACAAGGCTGGTTACTAGCAAGAGCAGGTTTGTGGTCCCGACTGGGGTTCCCAGCAGGCGCTCTGCACTCTGCTGCCTTTGATGACACCTCCTCTTGGGTGACTGGAGAAGGGCGTCCACAGTGGCCCGTGGTGGAATAGAGACCCCCAGCTTCCCGGGGTGGAACTGCAGGTGCCAAGGGAGGGAAAGGCTGGGAACATTCCCCCGGAGGCCAGAAAAAACCCAGAACAAAGCAAATCCAGCCGATGAGACTCAGGGGTCAGACCAGCTGTGTTAAAACGTGAAATCCGAGGGAAAGGGTGCAGCTCAGTGACAGAGCACATGCTCAACACGCGTAAGGTCCTGGGTTCAGTCCTCAGCACCTCCATTAAAAAAACAAACAAACCTAATTACCCCACCCCCAAAAAGAAAAAGAAAACAGAATTAAAAAAAAAAAAAGGGAAACCCTGCCATTGTTCCTGCTGAGCCTTGCCTCTGCTGACACCCCTCACCTCCATACCCCCTTCACCCCATCCCTGAACCTCAGTCTGAGAACAAGGTGCGAGCACCCCTTCCTTTCATTACTTGGTAATAGGGAAAAAATCCAGACATTTAATGATTTACTTCTTGTAAAAACTCCTGAGTCTAAATGTCACAACCTTTCCACAAAGGAGATTAAGAGCTGGGAAGAGTATATTTGAAATCTGGATTCATCTGGATTATGGTACTGACATATTTCTGTGTTTTTGAAACTCTGGTGTGGCTGACTTCTCTTTTTGTCCCCCAATATTCATTGCCGACCTTCTTCCATGCCAATGGGATTTTTAGCTGGGTACACGGCTGCTCAAGATAAAGACTGTGTGGGGGGAGGGGACAGCCCAGTGGTCAAGCACGTGCTTAGCATGCACGAGCTCCTGGGTTCAATCCCCAGTGCCTCCAAAAAAAGTAAATAAATAAACCTAATTCCCTCCCTCCCAAAACAAAACAAAAAGATAAAGACTGTGTATCTCAGCCTCCCTTGCAGCTAGCTATGTGTGCTTAAGCCGGCCCGACAGTGTATAAGAAAGAATGTTGGGTGTGAGCTTCTGAGGCGCCTCCAGAAAGACGGTTGGTGTGTGCCCTGCACCCTCCCCTGATTCCTTCCTCCACTCTGCTGCCTGGAATTCCAATCTAGCCTCCATTTCGGAGCCCAGAGACAATGGCACAGCCTCAGAAGAACTGATCCCTGAAGATCTGGAGTGAGACACAAATCAGCCCAACACGAGCTGAATTCATGCAGAATTGGGATAAAATTTCTGTTCATGCTACTGTTATCTGGGGATTTTCAAACCTAATTCTAACTGATATACTGAGTATTAACATTAACTAGTCATTGGTTAAAAAAAGGTAACATGAAAGGTCATGACTTGATATTTATCAGAATATAATAAAATTACAGAAATAAAATTATAAGCAAAATTGTCATCAATTACAACAGCACCATAACAATGTGTTCTTAAAAGTATATTCAGTGACTTATTCAGTAATTGATTGTGGGGGACCCATATTGGACTCCGAGGATGCCATTAGGAAGAAGCCACAGGCCCTGCCCTGGCGAGGCTCCCATCTGGGGAGGACCAGGCAGAGGGTACTGTGGGCACACACGCTCCCCCTGTCACCAGAGGGAGGGGCCAGCAACTGCTTTCTCAGAGATTAGGTCCCAGTTGAGCCCTGAACAAACAGGAGTTTGTCACACAGAGAAGAGGGAGGCAGGGTGCTGGGCATTGGGACCTGCTGGTGCAGAAACTTGTGGACGGCGGCAAAAGAGCAGTTAAAAATGAGGTGTGTTCCATTACTATATATAAAACAGATAAACAACAAGGACCTAGTGTATAGCACAGGTACTTATATTCAATTTCTTGTAATGAGTTGTAATAGAAAAGAATCTGAAAATATATATACACGTGTGTATATGTGTACACCTTTGCTGTACACATGAAACTAACAGTGAAAATCAACTACACTTCAATAAAAAATAAGAATTTAAAAAAAATGAGGTATATTCAGGCAGAAGAAGGCTGAAACGTGACCAAACAGGGCCCCAGGACACGCATGCGCAGAGGCCTAAAGTGAAATGCAATGAGACTGAAAGAGAGCGGTTTTCAAGAGTGTGGGAGGAAGTCCTGGTGGACTTCACCTTGGGCTCCGTTGGGGGTGTGGACAGTCAGCCGATGTGCAGTGGTCCCAGTGTACCCAACTATTGCACGACACCGCTGAGAGGCAGAGTGGGTACTGGGGGAGACGCCGAGGGGGTGAGGGCTGCAGGAGGCTGAAGAGCAGGCGTCAGAAAACCAGTCATGGGAGAGGATGGAGGCCATGGAGACAGGCTACTCACGGATGCACCTGAGAAGCAGGGCGGTCGGGGCAGCGTCCTCAGTGAACCCAGGCGAGCCAGACTCCAGACGGTTCCTGAGGGTGCGGAGGCCGCAGCACAGGGTTCCACTTGGGAAGAGCTGGGGGAAAGCAGATAGCAGGTCAGGTCCAAGAGAGGTCTGTCTGTTGATGGAGAGGGAGCAGTGTCTCCTGGGGAGGGCTCCAGTGGGGGGGGGGGGGTCCTGTCATGCAGGGGGCGACTGAGATTCTGTCAAAACTCAAACAGCCACACAGAAAAGTCAGGTGCAAGGCACCAGGCAGGTCACACAAATGGGTCTTCAGCCAGCTTCCCACTGCGAACCTCCAGGTTTGTTTGTTTAAAATATTTCTGTGGTAAAAGATACATAATTTTAAAAGTACCACTTAACCACTTTTAACTGTACAGTTCAGTGACTAATTATATTCACATTACTGTGAAACTATCACCACTGTCCATCTAGAACTTTCTCACCATCCTGAACTAAAACTCTACACCCATTAAGCAATAACTCCCTATGTCTTCGCCGCCCCCCCCCCCGCCCCCGGTGACCTCTGTTCTACTTTCTGCCTCTAGGAGCTTGACGACTGTAGGTATCTCATGTCAGTGGGATCGTCCAGGAGTTGTTCTTTTATACCTGGCTTATTTCACTCAGCAGAACGTCCTGAAGGTTCATCTGTGTTGTAGCACGGGTCAGAATTTCCGTACTTTTTAAGGCTGAATAATATTCCAGCGAATGTATAGACCACATTTGGTTTATCCATTCATCCATGGGCGTTTGGATTGTTTCCACCTTTTGAGAGTTGCCACGTTTTTTACCACCTGTGGTAGAGGCTTAATCATAGTTTAAAAAAAAAAAAAAAGCTGCGAGAGAAGTTAGCAGGGAAAGGGAGAAACTCAGAGCCAGATAGGAATGTCACCCACTCTCTCCTTTTACAAATGTGGAAAGTGAAGTCTGCAGAAGGTCTGAATGGCTCAAAGTCACAAAGAATCCAGGTCTTCCGCCCTTTAGATTATGTTTTCTTCTAGTACCGTGTTTACTGTGGAGATGAGTCCAGCCGAATCCCGTGAGGGACAAGGACTGTGGGTCGGGCCAGACGCAGAGCCCCCAGAAGCCGGAGGGCAGGGGCTGGAATCGCAGGGCACGACACCACACCTGCACAGAAGCAGAGCTGGGGAGCTGTCCCGGGCCAAGCTGTCCGGGTGCTTCTGGGCCCCAGCTCCCTGGGTCCTCCCTCTTCCTTTCCACCTGTGCTGTTCTCCTCTCATCCATCCATCTTGTTCCCCATTTTGGTCCCAGCAGGATAAAAACAATCTCTGCCAAGCAGGAAAAAGGTTATTTCAGTGTTAGTTTCTAGTGCATTTCCACCCCTCTCAGGGAGATTTATATTATAACAGGCAACTTTAGAAAATGGGAAATTTTAGGACCCAAGAGAATGAGACGCAGGGTAGAACGGCAGAGGGTGAGAGTGATGTGCTCAGGCAGGACTCGCCTCCTCTGCTCGCTGGTGGGGTCGGCTGGAAGCTGCAGAGAGCAGCAGAGTTGGGGAATTGCCCAGCCAGCATCCTTCCCTCTCGGAGGATGTAGACTTACTCCCAAATGTCTCAGGGCTTTCTTTCTTTCCTTTCTGAGAACTCTTCCTGGAGAGAAAATGCATCTTGTACTTATTTTACCATCCATCCTTTGTGCGCTCTAGCTTTCCGCACATAGTAAGTTCTCAGTCAAACCTGGGAGGAGTGACTAACCGCTGGCCCCCAAATACTTCAATCTTGGGTAAAGGAGTCAAGGATAATGGCAGTGCTTTTGTTGCCTCTTTGGCACTTTAGGCTGCAGATTTGTCATGGGTCAGTAACAAGCAATGAACATCGTCACTGAAGGACATCTTCTTTTAGCCTTTGACAGTGAGCACTGAACGAGATATACTACATTAAATATTACTTTTCTTTACCCATGTTTATTAGTTTCACATACACACATCACCTTGCTCTTGTATACTTCATGGATGTAACAAAATCTAGACTGTATCACTACATATATAATAGACAAACAAGGACTCCTACTGTACAGCACAGGGAACTATAGTCAATCTCTTGTAATAACATATAATGGAAAAGAATCCAAAGAGAAAAAATATATATGTATGTATATGTATAACTGAATCATTTTGCTGTGCACCAGAAACTAACATTGTAAATCGACACTTCAATAAAAATTAAAAAAAAAATCTAGACTGCACCAGAATCCTCTGTACACCTACCACAATGACTATTTTTTATCTAGAGTACCCCAATTGTCTCTAATATCAGCTGTTACTCATGAACAAATGCAAATATATATGAATCCTCCTTAGGGAGCTAGAGTTTATTAAAAAGTAATTTATTTCCTTCTTAGACATATGTATACAATTTATATTTATATAAAAATATATATGTTTTTATGATTTTCATGGAACCAAATGTCTCCAAGTCCAGAGCAGCACACGCAGAACAGTAAGTAGTACCAGTGACTACTACTTGTCCACTGTTTCCAGGCCGACAGGATACATACATCACCCTCGTCCTCACATCAGCACTGCGAGGTGGTCAAGATAGCACAGTTTCCCAACTTATAAACGTGGAAGCTAAGTCTCAGACCTAACTTGCAGAAGGTTTAAAATTATCTGACTTAGTCCTGAGGTCTTTTAATTCCAAGCCCCACCCTCTTTCCACTGTACTAGGCACTTGTCATCACCATTTGCATATCTCTACTAGGCTGACAGTTTATTTTCAATGCCCAATTAACTGGAAATCTCTGCTAAAATCAACAAATGTAGCAAATGGCAATCTCAGATCTCATCTTCAATGTGTTTCTCTCAAGTGGTCACCTAATCAGGTTTGACATGCTTAAATAAGGCTGAAATGTATGTCATTGTAGAGCTGCTCTTAAAAGTAGCTGTTTAAAAAAAATATTTCACTGTAAACACTTTTAAAAAATCCTTCATTATTCCACAGTTTGGAAATAAAATTTTTTAAAAGATTTAAAGATTGGAAAACACCATTAGTGAAAATGTAAGTAAAGTAAAATTACAGGATTTTTTTTTTTTTACCAAATCAGTGTCTATAATGTTTTCTAAACTCAGAATTATCCAAGCCTACATAGACAAGAGAAGCCATTTCTCCAGCATTTCTTTTTCCCTTATCACTTGTTTATAACAATCATTTTGGCATGTCCTGTAAACAGATATGATACATGCTGAGAGAGTACTTTTCTGTAGAAACAGTACATAGTTATAATGAATAGTCTCCTGCTTTAAATACTTGAAATACATTACTTGCCTTTACTTTTATATAATCTTATTTATTTATGCTTATTTTCCTAAAGGAACAAACTTACCCTCCCTTTTTTAAAAAATTTTTGTTTCTTACTAAATGCTACTCCCTTCCACCTAAGTGTAACCAAGTCAACAGGCTAGTTGTACAGTAATGAGAAAACCAACAAGGGTCCCCTTCAGAGTAAGGCTGAAGGGAAACAATTTGTAGTAGTTAAGATTTATTCCCTATCCTCCCCTCCAAATATTACATCTCTCAACAAAGAATTCTTGTTTAACTTTATTGGAAAATATGTAGCAGGGTGGTGTTTAGAAATACTACAGATCTAAATGTACACACGTTAGTATTGCTAGCTCTAAGTGGGCACAAGGAAAATGAAAATTTCAATTTGTTACACTGACATCTCATGTAACAAAAGAAAAATATTATGTGTGTCAGGATTTTTTTTTTTAAAAAGTCAATATCAGAGCAATTTCTTAACAGATGAATAATTGCTATCCTAAAAATTAATAAACAAGGAACCGGAAGTCTTAGCTCAGTCCTCTTTCCTTCCACACCTTCCTTCAGTCATTATCAGGGCATTATTTTCAGCTCAGTTTTAAAGTTTCAGAGTCTGCGCTTAAAATGAACATTTCCGCCCATTTGCATTAAACAGTAGCCACAGGTCCAGAATTTCACTTCACAAACTATACAACTTTTGCTAAAAGAGATAAATAGTTAATTGTGACAAAAACCTCACCCGGGTTTAAGTAAAATTTATGTTTTTTAATAAATGGTATTCTTACAGAGAAACTTGTAACTAAGAGGAGAGGAATTCAAAACTGAAAAACACAGCACTATGAAATACACCCATCAGCAGACACCTAAGGCTGCCGGTTCCCGCGCAGTGTATTCTCAGTGTATTCTGAAAGGGTTAGGAGGCTGTGACCAGAGTTGCCAGGATCCCCCTGGGAACTGGGAACAGCGTGCAGCGGCGTGCAGCCCCCGCTCTGAAGGGCAGGACCACAGGCGACCGCAGCGCAGGGCTGGGGTTCGCTGCAGAGGGAGGAAGGCAAGGGGCGCCCCTAATTCTCAGTGGGGAAGGAGGTGAGGGAAGGGAAGGAAGCCACCTCCGGGCAGAGGAGGAGACCCGGGAGTGGTGCGGAAGCTAGAGAGGACTGGGCGTGTTTGGAGAGGAAGCAGCTCAGGTGGGCTGGAGCTGGGACGGCTGGGAGGAGGGGCCGGGGTAAAGGACCAGCAGGAGACAGGGCTGGGAGAGCCTTATAAAGCTAATTTAAGGCGACAGGACTTTATCCTGAGAGCAACAGACATCCCCTAAAAAATTTTAAACGAGAGTAACGCGATGGATTTACTTTACAAAAAAATATCTATCTGGTTGCAATGCTGAGATGGGGGAGGGGCAAAACCCGAGGCCGAAAGACTAAGTGAGCCAGAAACTACGGTAATCCAGGTACAGGACGCCGGTGGCCTGCACTGAGGAAGTCAGAGCCAGAGCACGGCAGGAGTGACACAGACAGAAGCGCGGAAGTAACACGGACCGTGGGGCTTACTGCCTGGAGGGTGGGGTGACGGGCGGATGACCCAGCTGTAGTGATGCAGTTGCTGAGATGGGAAACACGGGAAGTTTGGAGGGGAGGTGAGGAGCTCCGTTTAGGACACACACGTGACAAGATTTCTGTGACACTCAAGTGAACTATGCCTGGACCTCAGGACAGAGTGATCCGGGGAGCAGGACGACGCTCTGCGAGTGAACGAGGCCATCCAGAGGAGAAGGTGGCCCCGGCCAGGTTCCCAGGGAATCCGACCCGTGAGACTGAATAATGCTTATATTTCACTTTTCTTCAAATATACATTGGATCACAAGACATACTGCGAGATCAGTGGAGGAGGTCACTGCTTTCATTTTGCAGGTGAGGAAGATGAGACTTTTGGGTACGGGTTTGTCCAGGATCACCCAGCAGTGAGTCTTGACCTC
The DNA here is from genome assembly GCF_009834535.1 of Camelus ferus. NCBI lineage: Eukaryota > Metazoa > Chordata > Mammalia > Artiodactyla > Camelidae > Camelus > Camelus ferus. Next base: position 22,501,312 of record NC_045724.1, read on the forward strand.
CCAGCCAACAACCCCCTACTCTACCCTAAAAATTAACTCAGTGTATCCGACTGCCGAAATATATTCTTTCTCAAATTTTCCGTAGACGATATCACAGAAATGAACATTACTTTTTAAATGCCTTTTGTTCCTTTCCCCCTAACTCTCACGTTAAAATATTAAGTGATCAACTTTGAATTTTAATACAAATTATCGGATATTAAAAATAGGTAACCACTTTTTCTAAAACAAAAACTCGAGCAGAGGAAAATCTTAGAACATATCTCACCAGTAAGTACACAACTTCTGTAAGTTCTCTGTGCTGCATAAATAAACCCTGACAGATTCTGGCTTTACGCTTATTAACTCGGCGCGTCCATCCCCGGTTTTCCTATCTGGAGGACGTGCCTCCTCGCCCCCGCCCCCCCCGCCCTTCCCCCTTCCCCGCCCCCCTCCGGCCGCACCACCTGCTCCCGGCGCCTCCCCCTCCTCCCGCCTGCCCGCCCGCGCCGGTTCTCACGCGCCGCCCGCGCCCCTCCCCGCCGCTCCCGCCCTTTCACTTCCGCGGAGCTTCAGAGTCGGAGCCGGTCGGCCCGGTGCCCGGCTTCCCAGCCGCTCGGCACTCCCGCTTCCCCCGCCCGCCTGCCGGCGCCGCGCCCCCCACGAAGTTCTGCCTCCCGCGCCGCCCCCCGCGAGGACTTCAGAGGCGGTCCCGGGCTGGCCGGCGCTGATTGGCTGCCTCCTCGGCGCCCCGCCCCGTGCACGCGCAGGAGGTGGGGCGGGCCCGACGGGGGCGCGCGCGGCGCGGCCCCGAGGGCGAAGCGTCCGTGACCCGCGTGCCGGGTCCTCGCGTCCGGGCCCCGGCGACCGCGAGGTGGAGAAGGGGGTGGGCGGCGGCGGGGCGCCCCGGGCTGGGGCTCACGTGGCGCCGAAGGTCCCCCTCACGCCCCGGCTGCACCCCCCGGCCGCGGCCAGCCGGGCGTCCCGCAGAGACTGGGAGCTGCCCGAGGGGCCATCGTCGTCGCCAGCCCGGTAGCCCGGATGTCGCTGCCCCCCGCGGCGGGGCCGCCGACGCGCTCCCGGGCCCGGGAGGAGGCTCGCCTTAAAGGGACAGCGCCGTGTTCGAGCCGGAGGGGGCGGCGCGTCCTGCCCTCCGTGCGCGACCCCTGCCCCGGCGGGGCGCCGCGGCCCCAACGCCCCGGGCCCCCTGCTCTGGGCGGGGCGCCGTTGGAGTGCTATGCGCCCGGCCGGGGATGGCCGCAGATGGCCGCCCGGAGGCCAGGTTTTCCCCCGGCCCGGGCCGTGGCCGGTGGCGCCGCGCGGGGCCGGGAGGCGCCGGCCTGTGATTGGCCGAGGCGGCCGTGAATGCAGGACATTGTCTGGTCGCGGCCGTCTCTGTCCCTGCCCGCCGCCCTTCCACCAAGCAAAATGGGTGCGGAGCCGGGGCCCTGGACGCCCGGTCCCCGCCGGCTGGAGTCCCTTCGGCGGTGGGAACCCCGGAGTGGGAAAACGTAACTCTTCCAAGAGCATGGAATCTGAGGCTGGAATAAAGGTGCTGTTTCAGAATACAAAATCATTCTCGACTAGGAAATAAAATCGTGTGTGTGAAGATTAAAAATTAATTATAAAAAGGGCTTAGTTTTGTTTTCAAGATTCCTTCCATTAGGATCTATGATAGTTCACCTGAATATCCTTTATAAAAATTTAAGCCCTAAGTGTTATATAGATGTACATATATGAAATAACCTTGTTCTAGATAGTACAACTCTGGTCTTAGTTTCCTTACATGTAAAAGAGAGGACGCTGGGCTGGTGGCTTTCCAAGTTTGCTACCATTGTTAAATCAACTCTGGTTCTGATTCTAGATGTAAAATCCTGATACGTCCTATGTATTGAATCATATCTCAAGGCTTTAGAATAGGTGAGACCTTTTAAAGACCCCTTGAGATTACAGTTCTCAGATTGTCTTTGAAAATATGGGGGAGTTATTTAAGTGGAGTTGCGATTCTTTTGTGTGTAATTTTGGAGCAAAGGAAAATGAACAGTGGAGAAATGTGTGGAGATGAATCAGTTATTAGTCAGTGGGAAGAGAAGGGTTTTCTCTCATCCTTAAGTTTTTTAGGTAATGGAATATTATAATAAGGAATAATCATCTTTCCTATTTTGTTCCCAGTATCAAAAGAGTAGGAAGATGGCAAAGGTGAGAGGACACACATGAAACAAGAGATGCAGAAATGGAAAATGTTTGGAGAGTTTTGAATAAAATTGAGTTTGTATTTGTTTTCTAGGAAACTGGATAGGAAAAATTATTATAGCATTAAAAGGAGACATGTTGATGTAGATAATATGTTATAGCTTCAGTTTCATGCCCTCTTCAAAATTAAAAAAAAAATTTGACACAACATTGTAAAATGATTATAAATCAAAAAAATGTTAAAAATAATAATAAAAGTAAAAATTTACCAGTAAAAAAATTTTTTTAAAAATCAGTGATTTCATTTAACTAAGCAATCAACAAGAATTACAGAATTGGAAATGAGAAATAAAGGAAGGAAAGTATTCAGAAAAGAAGATAAATTTAATGGACATGATTCATTGCAAGAGATGTGACCTCATTCCTTAATAGAGGGGTTTCCACTAAACCAGATTTGATCTTAAATAAATTTATTTTACAGACTTTCCTTAAAATTATACTAATTTGATATGCTCCCCACTCCTCCTTTTTTTTGGGTGGGTGGAGTATGGAATAGAGAAGAAACACAAGGAAAAATTTTAAACATTGTTGCAGCTTCCTCAAATGACAATTATTCCGGGCTTCTCACCCTCACCAGTCATAATAAAGAATGAAAAAGCAGAAAACATCAGCATAGAGATTCTAGCTGTCTCCTGAAGTGAAACATGAATAGTTGTGTGCATGTCTGTGAGTGAAGCAAATTTACTTTTGGTTATTTAGACTTCTAGTATTTTAAATTGTTGATTTTTCTAATTAAACGGATTTTACTTAAAAGTCATTAAAATTTATAGGTTAAGCTGAGTGAAATAAAACTAAGTTGTTTATGATGAACATGAACAGCAGGTAATGCATGATACGGTTTATAAGGCATGAAATGTCTTACCAGATAATTTTGAGACTTTTCCAGCAAGCTTTTTTCCTTAAGATTTTTGCTTTGGTATTTGATGTATAACTATATAGGTTAGTCTGTATAGAGTGATAATATTTATGGAACACTTGGTATATGCCAAACCCTGTTGTAAGTATTTTTGATTTTTTTTCTGATTTTTTTTTTTTTTTGTATCTTCTTTGATCTTCATAAAAACCTTGGGAGCAGGTACAGTTATCCCCATTGAAAAGATTCAGTAGCTGAAGCTCTGGAGGGCAGAGAGCTTGCCCAAGGTCACCCATTGGTGGGTGCAGAGCTGGAAACTGGGCCTAATATCCTGTCTGACTTTGTTCAAAGCAGTTGGCTCTGTGTTCTCACTCACTCAGTAGACAGACAATTATTTCTATGGATATGATTATTTATCTATTTTTTATCAGTTCTTTTTGACAGTTATGCGTGTAAGTATTTTTGCATTAGTCCTTTCATTCACTTATCTTCCAGGTGACCATGTAGATACAAGATTGCCATCTGCATTTACTTTGCTACAGAAAGTCAAGCACCCCTATCATTTTACAAGAGAAACACCCCTCAAATTTGCATCTTCTGTTCTTGTTCAGACACCTACATGGACAATAGCACATGAGTAAATCTTCTCACCCTCTGCTCATCTGTCTTTTGTTGTTTTTTTCCTTCCCCTCTTTTTAATTCTTTTAGACGTACTGCTTCTCAGGTCCCCTATAATACCTACAGGCTGTGTTAGCTGCATCTGATTGGTGTCAGTCCCAGAAAAGATGCTGGCACTACTCAATCATCCAATTATTGGCCGAATGTTTACAGGTCAGCCAGTGCTTCCGAAGATGGAGAAGGGAGGAGGAATCAGGAATGAAGGACAGGAATTTGGGGGGTTTCGTAGCATAAAGCTGAGGCAAAGGGCTGTGCCTTTAAGACTTTTTTTTTTTTTTTTTTTTGGCCTTTCTTCTTCAGTCTGTACCTTTGGCTGAGAAGTGGCACATCCTTGAAGACAATTAAAGGTACAGATTTACCTCGGTCTGCTAGGTGCTGGTTCCATCGCTGGTGGCCATTATAGTGTTCATCTGTAGCTCCGCCAAAGACAGGTGGAGAGACAGCAGCCTGTCTCCATCCCTGTCTGGCTTGTTCCAAGGGCCTGTGTCAGGAGGGTTAAGAAATTAGAAATAAAATTATTCTGAAGGGGATCATTTGTGACTCATTAATCCATGTGATTTCTGGTGCTCATTATCACTGGAAATTGAGTTGGCTAAGTCTGTTTAACTTTTGTGATTAAGGATCAGCGTTGGATTTGAGGTTCTAGGGGCCGAGAGGGATGAAAGATTGTATTCAGCGGGCCTCCCACTCTCATCAGTGCCCGCAGCCAGCACTCAGCGCCCTTTGTCCTTGGCCAACAGGCCGTTCCCCATCCCTGGTGGAACACGGGCAGGGAAGCCCCCAGAGCAGTGTGGAGGATGCCACAGCGTCTGGTGAGCCTGACCCACCAAGTCCCACTGCCACCAGTGGGTGACAGGCACGGCCGCGATCAGGGTCTTACCAGCCAAGGTGCCCAGCGGGGCGGAGGAGACCCCAGAGAGAACCATCCGGCCTCTTTATTAGCTAGTGGTTGTCTTTTTATTATTATTATTATTATTATTATTATTATTATTATTATTATTATTATTATTATTATTATTATTATTATTATTATTATTTTACAAAGTTCCACAATTAAGCTCTTACCACCTGATATTTCTCAAACCCAACTACTAAAACAGCTTACAAATGTATAAAGCTATTTAAAATCTAACAACAAGCACCTACTCTTATTTCTCTTTGCACTAGTACTTAGCACTCAACAGGTGGCCGCCGTCTTCCTGGCTCCATCGCACAACTGGACGCTGGTAGTGCCACCTTCTCTCTCTAACCCCTCAGCCTCTGGTGCGGATGCTGGCCCCCAGAGGCCTTCCCTTGTCAATTCCTTTCAGTCTGCCCGCACTTCTTAAAAGTCCTGTCAAAAAGCCCAAAGGAACGTGCCTCCCCTTCCCTCCCCTGGCTGTGCCTGCCCCCGACATCCATGACATCCATTGGGATCTGACCCCACCGGCTCTTCCAGTGTGGTCTGTGGCCTGGCCCGCCTGCACCCTTCCCTCTCACTGGGCAAGCGCCTCCTCCTCCCCACACACTTGGACCCTCGAGTATGGGGCTCCCTCTGTCCCCAGCACCCTGTGAAGAATTCCTGGGCCCTTCCACGTGGGCTGCCTCTACTGTTCGTAGACCGCATCATGTTTGAATGGCTGCCTTGCCTTTCCAAGCAAGACCGGAGGTTCCCTGAGGTCAGAGACCATGTCTTGTTCCCCTGTAGGTCTTGGAACTCAGCACAGGGCCAAACACGGAAGAACATTGTGAAATGGTCGCTAAAAAGGGTTTTATCGCCTCTTGATTTTTTTCCCTAGATCAGCTTTCTAGTTTTTCAAATTTTAATCAATTCAAAATTGAAGTTTCCTTGATTTCAATCTTGTCAGTATTTATGTAGACAAAAGTGTATCTTTTCATTAATATTCACAGGATAGCATGCTCTTACCACACTGTCTACAACAGATGTGCTCCCAAAGTTGAGTTAAAATGAGTATTTCTAATTCAAATGTTTAAAATTTAAGGTAATTTGATCTCTTTATTAGTGGTGAGAGTTTTTTAAAACATCTGTGTAGAGCGAGTAATCATACTCTGGGTTATTTATTCTGTTGTTTTTTTTTTTTTGGTGGGGGGAGGTAATTAGGTTTATTTATTTATTTTTAGAGGAGGTACTGGGGATTGAACCCAGTACCTCATGCATACTAAGCATGCACTCTGCCACTTGATTTATACTGCCCCCCCTCTGGATTATTTATTTTGAAAAGAGTACTTCCCTTACATCAGATTTACCTTAAGAAAAGTAATTGTATGTTTTACCATACTACGTTATAAGTCCATTTAACTGAGAAATGTCATTTTACTGCTTTTTGCCTGTAATTTGTCATAAATTGCATATGGGTAATATGAATGTATTGCACACATGTATGTAAATTACATGTGTATAATATACATGCGTATTACATATATAATAAAAGTAAAGACAACGCTGTAACAGCTGTGTTCTTCCTTAAGGCACCAGCATGGACTGTGTGTTTTCAGCAGTTGGAGAAGGCAGGGGACGGGCTCTTCTGTCCCTCCCTGTGTTTCTCCAGGCCTAGCAGAGATGTTTTCTGTAATTGGTTTTCCACATTTGCCAAGAGTCTGTTTCCTCTTAACATTCAACATGTTTAACAGAAGTCTTGTAATAGTTCCAAAAACAATAAAACCCGTCCCAAGCATAAAAATGATGCATACACAACACATTGGTTTTTTTTGTCGTGGCTTTGGTTTTGTTAAGTTCTTTCTAATAATTTTTAGTGTCAAATCATGTGGTAGAAATAAAACAGTTTTCTTCACAGTAATAAAAAACCCTTCAAGAAAGGCACTCAATGACTGTGCCCAGGGTGAGAACTGTCTGCACAGAGGCAGTCCCAGGACGGTGTGGCCCTCTCAGTGTCCCACGCTTCTTAGCGATGAAGTGGTGGGTTATGGTTGAATTTAATGCTGTATCCTCAGAAGGAACAAACACTTACTTGAGGTACATGCTTCTGACGTATGGATAAGGCTGTTCCTAATATGACTAAGTCCATTTCTCACGTTGTCAAATGTTAACATAAAAAAGCCACACTAGGTTATATTTTATCCCACCCCACCATCACTCCTAAGAAGGTGATAAATTAAATATTTTATCAACGATTAATTTCTCTGCTTTAATAATTAGATGTTGGGCAAGTGAAAAAATGTAGACTGCCTTTTCAATTATTACTTAATTTAAATATGACAATGACTAGTTTTGTTATTAGTAAAGCATCTTTAAGTGTTCGAGGCATCTGGACTTAGGAAGAGCTTTGAAATCCCAGCGAGAAATCAGAGGCACTGACAAGCTGGTAACTGTGGAGCTGATAACAAAATCTCCATGATTTCACGCAAGGCATTTTAACCGTTTCTTCATCAGTAACTTGGAATCCAAGAGATAAGACTTTGGCAATAAAAATAAATAACCCTGGAGAAGGGATGTTGTCCCCTGTCACTGTCAGAGCCAGCATCCCTGAGCTGGCAGGATTCTACCCCTGATTCACACCCAGGTTTGGGAAGCCTGTTTCCCACTTGCCCCAAATCTGACCTTCACTCTCTTGTAAAAGAGCCCGCAGTTTTCCACTGGACCCAGATGCGCCATGAACTAAAAGCTTTGGTGCCCGAAGCCTGTTGGGGTGAGTGGCAGCATCCACGTGATGCTGGAAATGCAGAAGCTCAGGCCGAGCCTGGACCTGCGGGATCCGAACCTGCATGTGAACAAGGTGCGCGGGGTCCGTGGGTGCTCGCGGCCTGGCTGAGAGCTCCCGTACCCCCACCTCCAGCTGAGGACCAAGCAAGAGGATCCGGAGCTGGTGATGTAGGAACCCCCTTGGATACTGTGGATGTCGTGTTAGCATCTACTTCCGGGGAGTGGGAGATTTGGGGGGAACTGAAAAAGGGCTGCTGAGCTCACAGAGCCTGATTAATACTGGAGTTCAAATTATAGCGTTACCTGCAAGGTAAGAAACAAAACAAAACAAAAAACTGGGGGGTGCAGTTGTCATTTCCTGGAGAAGTCTCACCCCCAAAATCTGCCCTCGTTTCTAGGGCTGCTGTAACAGGAACCGCAGACTCAGCTGAATTCACAGGCCTCCCCTCTTCCTAGAGGTCAGAAGTCCAGGCCGCCAGGCAGGTCTGCGCCGCCTCCGAGGTGCTGGCCACGTCTCTGGGATGTGTATTGCCACACTATGTGAAGCAGCCAAACACTGGAAACAAGCCTATTAATAAGGGAATTTTAGAATAAAATTTTAATCTATTCTGCAACTGACTAGCACTGTGGTTGTAGGCAAGGTATTTAACCTTTTTGTACCTCTGTTTTCTTAATGAAATGGTGATGCCAGGAGTACCTATTCCTTGGGGTGGTTATGAAGCACAGAAGACTACGTTATGCACAGTAAGCAGTACAGACGTGTTGATTCAACAGAAGGAGGAAAAAAAAAGGAAAAAATTCATGTATTACTAAACAATGGGTTAAAAAAAATCAGGATTCACTATATATGGCATTATTAAGTAAAATCATTTATATAATACATAAATCTACATATACAAGACATTGTTAGGTAAAAAAGTATGCTGCAGAATAATACATATATACACATAGGTGTGTTATTTGTATCACACACACAACAAATTAAACAGAGGAACACATCCCAAACTTTCAACTTCAATAACTAGTTTTTGGATGGAATACTCTTACTTTTAACTCTATATACTTCTGTGCTTCTTCATTTTTTTTTAATATTACATTAATTGATTAGTTGTATAAATGAAATTTTATTTTAAAATAAAAAACACGCAGACGAGCAGACCTAAAGGGGTGTAAAAAATACTTGTAAAAAAAATGGATGAATAAGAAAAGGAAAAATATAGACATATATTTTTTTCCTAACTGTACCTTTCTGGGAAAAAGCTCTCTTTTTCTGTAACATTATGTCCTTCCTACTTCATTGGTGTTAAAATGGCTTTCCTCAAGAAATAGTGGTTGCCTCTGTGGGAGGGACATTTACTTGTCACTGTCATCCTTCATGCCTTTTGGTATTATCCATTCAAAATAGATACAAATTTAAAATAAAAATAAAATAATTTAAGTCCTTGCTTTTATAACGGCAATTTTTAAAAAATGTCCATAAATGGCTAAAAAAATTTTAATTGCAATCTTGTATTAATTTCTTAAATTTTTAAAATTTGATATTTGTTTGTATAGCAAAATCCCAATCCCACAGCGCTGAGTACTGTGTGTCTCACAGACTCCGCCCTCAAATATTTGATGGGTGAGTGAGCCGCCTCTAGTTTGAAATGCCTGAGGTCAGTGCATGGACCTTACAGCAAGAAAAGTGTCCGTCGTGACACTGTTGAGGGAGAAGTGGAGAATCAGTCCAGAGAGGCTGAGATGGCTGGGAGGAGGTACCAAACCAGGCTGGAGAAGGGTGACTGGGACCCAGCCCGGGCAGGTAGGTGGTCTGCAGAGGGGACACATCTGACAGCATCTCTAAGGTAGAAGAATAGACCAGGGAGCCAATCAGTGCAGTTCGTCTTGGGGACAAGGCTAAGGGAGCGGACAAGTGCCCGCCTGCTGGGCAGGATACCACGTGGAAAACTCGATTAGGCCACAAGCAAGGACACTGATAGTCATGATTTTTCAACGATTTGAATGCTAAATATGAAGGAATATCTCATTATATTACCAAGTGGCACATTCATATGATTTACTATATTTACTTGGCAAATACCCAGTATTTGCTGAATGTTCATTTATATTAAATTGAATCAAATGCATACTGTGTGAATATCCGCTGTTATTTTTGGATGACATTTTACAGCTAAAAGAAAGGAAAGGCTGTTTTTAGGCTAATGAACTAAGAGAAGGATAGAAGAGAAAACAAGCAGTTGAAAACTAAAAATAAATGAAGAATGATAAAAATAACTAGAAATTGTAAAATGCCTTTGATTTGGGCAAATAAAAAGCAAAATGGCAGAAATTTCCTCCCCCAAAAGCACTGAATTTGAAAATGCACAAGTAAGATTAATTACAGATTTTTGAAAACCAACTGAACTCCTCAAAATGAATGTCATTATCTTAAAAGTCCTTGCTGCACAGATAGACACATCTTGTTCTTGGATGAGAACATTTAGTATCATAACAATGTCAATGTTCCCCCAAATTAAACTATACATTTAAAACAATATTTTAAAATTCCAGTAGAATTTTGGGGGTTGTGAGAGGTAGTGCCAGCATGGAAATGTAAAAACCTATTACACAATACAAATGTCAGAAACAGGTCCAAATGTGCATATAAAAATCTTGTCTGAAATTAAAGCAATTAAATGTAAAGAAGAAAAGATGAACTGCTTACTAAAAATGAGTCTGAAACTAGAGATTTTTGGGGTCCCATCAAGTTGCCAAAAATATATTTTTTAAATAAAATTTCCCACTGTTGGTAACAGAGTAGAGGAAGCAAGTCTAGTCGGAATATAAATTGGTACATTTCTAGAAGGAAATTACATATATAAAATTGTTAATAATGTCTAGACTTTGTGAACCAGTAATTTCATTTCTAAGAATGTATTCTAAGGAAATAATGGTTGTTGTGCTTAAAGATTTAACTAGAAGGATGTGAACTGAGTGATGATGATTGTCTGAAGTCTTTATAAAGTTAGTCTGTTGAAGAGGATGATGAGATACATGATAGCTCATCCACACAGTGAAATACGGTACCGCCATCAACAGGGAGTAGAAAAACATGTGACATTTTTTGAGTACTTACCAAGTACCAAGCAAAATTTTAAGAGCTTTCCATGTAATAGCTCATTTTACCCTCCCAGTCACCGTATGAGGTCAGGTGGTCATTCCTTCCATTTTATAAGTGAGGAACCTGGATGAGGTGAAGCAAGCCCTTGCTGGTAAGCAGTCAAGCCTGCATTTGAACTAGATGGTGGGGCTCCTGGGGCTCACTACAATGAAGGAGATTCTGTAACGATGTGGGAAGATTCATATAAGAAGTGAACAAAAGCTCTGTGCTCTGTGGGATCCCATTTGCATAAAGGAGGATAGGTAGACACCATCACAGAAAGAAACAGGAAAGAAATACCTCAAGTTGTTAAGTCTTCTTTTCTAGGGGCTGAGATTCTGGGTCATTGTGCAGATACTGTTGGTGCCCTGGTCCCCATCCTCGCATCACCAGCCAGGAGTTTGTTCAGGGTAGAAAAATCAGAACTAGGTTGGCAACAGGTACTATCAGATAATAAGACTGATTCACACACATTCTGTGGTATATCCATGCAGTGGAATATTAGTCAATCATAAAAAGGAATGAAGTGCTGATACACATCACAATGTGTGTGAACCTCAGAAACATTATGCTTAATGAGAAAAGCCAGACACAGACAGCTACATAGCATATGACTCCTTTTATGTGAAACATCCAGAATAAGTAAATCTGCAGAGACAGAGCACAGACTGGTGGTCACCAGGGGCTGGGGGAGAGGGTGATGGGGACTACCTGCTGAAGAGGTTCGGGGTCTCCTCTGGGGCGAGGAATCTGTTCTGAGACTAGACAGGGGGCGGTTGCACAGATGGTGAAGATACTCAGTGCTGCTAAGCTGTTCACTTTACGATGCTTAGTTTTATGTTATCTGAATGTCACCTCGGTTTAGAAGAAAGAAAAAAGTATTCTGGTTGAGAAAGAAGAATGAGGGAGCTCAGCACTGCTGCATGTGTTGCCCTCAGGAATTCCGTTATGCAGACGGCCGTGCTGGCTGCTGAGATGACAAGTGGCCCTCAGACGGGGCAGCTCCGGGAAGACCGATGCGTCCCGGCCCCGAGATGTTGTGGAGACTCAGTGGCAAAGGGTTGGGGCTCCAATGGGTCTTGATTAAGAGTGAGACATTCAAAATTAGGAAGGGATTAGTCCACAGCTGAGCTTCTTTCTAGATTGAGTGGACAGATGAAAATAAGGAGCACTGAGGGAGCTTTCTTTACAGCCTCTACACCTAGCTCTTCAGGTCGTGTGGTGTTCCCCAAACCCCGCCTGACCATAAATACTCACTAGGCTGATTGAAGACCCAAGGGCCTCCCTTTTTTACTGTCTGAAACCCATAACCCATAACCACATTTGCTACGGGCTGAATGGCGGACCTCCTCTCACAAATTCCTAGGTTAAAATCCTAACCTGGGACTTTATCTGGAGATAGAATCTTTACAGAAGTAATAATCCAGTTCAAATGAGGCTGTTAGGGTGGGTCTTAAGCCACACGGCAGGTGTCCTTATACAAAGAGGAGACTGGGACCCGAAGTCTCACATAAAGGGATGATGGTGTGAAGTGACACAGGGACAAGCAGCCACCAAGGAGAGAGGTCTAGAACAGTTCTCTCCCACAGCCCTCGGAGGGGACCAACCCCGCCGACACCCTGACCTTGGACTTTAAGCCTCCTGACATTTGACTTCAGGCTTCTAGCCTCCAGAGCTGTGAAAGAGTAAGTTTCTGCTGTTATAAGTCACCCAGGCACTGGCACTTTGTTAGGGCCGCCCTAGGAAGTGAGTGCATCCTTATGTTCCTATGAACGAAGACGTTTTGGGGTAAGGTGGTCTGCGTTCCTTCAGTGGCAGGTCATGTTGAAGCCGTGGGTTTATGGGAGGCTGACAGCTGCTTCACTGCCTGGCACATGCAGAACTCATCCCAAGAGAAGCAAAGTTAATCTCTAGGAATATTATTTTTACATCTTCCTGCTTCAAGAGTAATTTACACATCAAGATGGTATTCAGAATTTGAAACATTTGTACATTGAGATTTCATGAAAAATCATAGATACAGCCCAGGGCTTTCCTGATATGACATTAATGATATGATTTTTAATGTTACTTAAGTCCCGAACTTGGTTTAAAAATGAAGCAGACGTCAAATGTGTACAACTGTGATCTTATGATGATTATGCTGCTGACAATGGAATTGGAGATACAACACAAATTCAGCAATGACGTCCTTCCTGTTGTGAAAGTAACGAGTAAGAACAAATTAAAAAGGGTGCAAGCTGACCAAGGGGGACTGTGTTTTGAATTTGAGATACTGAAATCACTTTTGATCATTTGAATATTGCTCACTAGGTACAGAGGAGTGAGATGACTAGCTGGAGGGTGAGAGCATCACTGGGGAGAAGTCCACTGCAGCCGTGTGTTTGACAATGAATTTTGCATTAAAATAGCCACACTCCAGTCCCCGGGAGGTGCCGCTGCACAGAATTCACTTTTGCATGAACGTGGAAACTGGCTGCAGCATTGACCCTCCGCTGTGTCTTACCACGTGTGCCCGTGCAGGACTTGGGAAGTGGCCGGGACAATTACTTGCCCTTCATTTTATAACTTTCCCTCAAGCAGGTGGTGATTCATGTCAAAGTACTGAAATTCAACGTTCTCTTTGCGGTTAGCCTTGTAAGAACGTTTGTTAAGGACTGTAATCCCAGGAGATTCTGTCAAGGGGCTGTGGTCACAAAGCTACCTATTCCTGGGACCTGTCCTACAGAAACTTACTATCGGAAAGGACCATGAGTCTATCCCATGGGACCAGCCATTAGATGATGGGTGCAGTGTTTATGCAACTAATGTGCCCTTTAAGGGTGAAAACCAAGGGTTGTTATACAATGTTGGGCAGTTCGCCAGGGCTGCTCTGACAAAGTGTGGCAGGCTGGGTGGTTTAAACCACAGAGATGCATTGTCTCACAGTTCTGGAGGCTAGAAGCCTGAAGTCAAGATGTCAGTAGGGCTGTAATCCCTCTGAAACCCGTAGGGGACTCCTTCCTCCGTGGCCGGCTTACGATCTTTGGCGTTCCTTGGTTTGAGACTTGCCTTCTCCCCGTGTGTCTTCACGTGGCTGTCTTCTAATAAGGACACCAGCCCTGCTCCAGGATGACTTCATCTTAACTAATTACATCTGTAACCATCCTATTTCCAAATAAAGACAAATTCTGAAGTGCTAGGGGTTAGAACTTCAGCATATATATTTTCTGGGGGTGGGGGCACAATTCAACACATAACAAGGGGATAAGGTAAACTTCGTATGTGTAAGTTTTGAGGACAACTCATGAGGCAGCATTTTTGTTTGATGGAGATGAAATCTAACTTACAAGGAAGTGCAGAAAACACATTGGCACAGTTTAAAGAACTGTAAAGTAAACTTCATGTAACGCCCACTCCGGTCAGGAAACAGAATGCTGCTATGGCAGAGAGGCCCCTGCATGCCCCTCCTCCTTCACCAAACCCCTCCTCCAGGATCCATCCAGCATCCCACATTGCATTTAGCTGTCATGTCTGTCTTCTCCAGTCTCTGACTGTCCCTTCTTCTTGATCATTCATGACCTTGATATATTTGAAGAGTACTGGCCACTTCATAGGATTTTCCCCAATTTGAGTTTGCCCCAGGTTTCTCAATGAGTAGGCTGAGGTTATACATTTTGGGCAGGAATCCCACAGAACTGTGCCCGGCTCAGGGCATCCCACCCATCAGTACCTGCCATCCTCGTGTCTTACTGACCACTTGATGAAGGTGTTGTCAAGTTAACCATCAAGTTAGTGTTTTTCCTTCTGTAATTGTATCTTGTGGTCTACTGAGACTGTGAATGCATCTTGCTTGTCATGCTTTTGCCCACCACATTCAGGATTCATTAATGATTCCCAGCTTCAACAATTGTTTGTTCTTTGATGAGTTTCTGCTTACATTATGACTTCTCTAAAATTGGTGTTCTGCTATAAGAAAAGTCTGCCCCTTCCCCTCCATTTATGCCTTCATTTATATTTTAGTTATTTATGCCATTGTTTATAATCCATTACAATTAGCTGTTTTTTTCAAATTGTGCCAGATTTGGCCATCGAAAAGCAACAAGTTGGTTCCTGTGTCCTTTGACATGCTGCCCCCCCCCTCATTTTATGAGCACTTCCTTATTTTTTTGGTATCACAAGATGTTCCAGGCTCATTGTTTTCAGGGGCAGGAAAGGGGAGGTAATTAGGTTTGTTTATATATTAATTTTTTTAATGGAGTTGCTGGAGATTGAACCCAGGACCTCATGCATGCTAAGCATGTGCTCTACCACTTGAGCTAGACCCTCACTGCTGGCTCATTTCTTAATACCCCTGACTCAGCCCTGGAATCAACCACTTCTCCAAGGAGCTCTAGTTCCCTTTCTAAGGAAATGGTATTTAGAAACCAATACCTGGGCACTGGCTGGGCTCATTGCTACTGGCGTGGCTTTGCCTTTAGTTCCTCTCAGCAGACAAAGCTAGAAAACATGTTTATTCACACACACAACTATCTGTATATCTACAATTCTGTACGTATAAAAACTGAGTTCCTGACATCTCCAATTCCAACCCAACACCACAGGGTTCGTTCTGGCCTTTCCCAATTGTACTTGTCAAGTCCTCTTTCAAGAATGAAAACCTTTGCTTTCACTGTGGATTTTTCACTATTAACAATATATCCATTCGCTCAGTCTTAGTATGTGGAAATACTTTTAGAATCGCTAACCTATATCCCTTATTAACCAGAGTGTAATATTGGCGTATGGTTCATTTTGCCTTTAGCCTTAAAGTTTACACTTAAAATCCTGTTTCCCAAAGTTGCTGGTTGTATGGCTTTCTTTCCTACCCTCTTCAGTGGGGTAATGTCACTTATTTGTAATACAGGTAGGTTCAGTCATTAGTTTGTATTTCAAGTTCCTGGCACATCATGGTTGATTTTATTTTCAGAGTATGTGAAACATCATTGTAGTTTTGAATCAGAGTTAAAGGTGTACATTGAGAGGCGTCACTCATGCCAAATACCCCAACCCCAATCCTCCTTACTCTGCTCTCGTATTCACCTACTCTCTGCAGGTAACCAGTCTCATTAATTTCTAGTTTATTCTTCTTGTGTTTCTTTTGCACAGATGAGCAAATACATGTATATTTTCTCCTACTGCTTCCTTATTAAGCAAAGGATTGTAAACTGTAGACATGCTTGCATTTTGCTTTTCTCACTTAATACTTCCTGGAAATCACGACATCAGTTCACAGAGCTCTTCCTCATACTTTTTACAGTTGTGTAGGACTACACCATGTGACGTACCAGCTTACTGAACCACTCTCCTGTATATAGACGTTTAGGTCATTTTCAATTACTTGCAATTACTATCAATGCTGCAGTGAGCAACCTTGTGTGTATGTGCTCTTGTACTGTTGACGGGTACCATCAGGGTATTTTCCTAGCGGTGGAAATGATGGGTCAACAGGGTAAGTATATCCCGGTTTTATTACGTATTGCCTAGTTCCTCTCCAGAAAGGTCGTATCAGCCGGCTCTTCCGCCAGCCACATATGAGAGCATTTCAGCAACAGAATGTGTTGTCCTTCTTTTATTGACCTTCTTCCAAACTCACAGGTGAGAAACGTATTTCAGTTTAAATTTGCATTTCTCTAATTGTTTGAATTTTAAAATATATTTCAGGAACACTTTTATATCTTCTTTTTGGTGAGTTATCTTCTTCAATTTTTTTTTTCTATCAGGTTTTTGATCCTTTGTCTTTCAGTTTTTAAGAGTTGGCCTTAGGATTTTTCTAAAGCCAACGAACACTGAATATACATGTTGGCACTTTCAAGTTTCCCATCATGACTTCAGCCAAGTAAAGTACTATAATCTAGTATATACTAACGCAATGCAAGATTCTCTATTTACGGGGTTAAATTCTATTTTCATTTGAACACCAAAGTACGTGTAAACTTCAAGAACTGCAGATATGATGTTGGTTGTGTAGTCAGTTGGTTATTATGGAACAGGGCTACCTTTCTGCATTATGATGTTTTCTTTTTGTATTACTTTTTAGCCCACACGGTCAAACCTCATGCTGCCAATCTTGGTACTGAGCTTAGACGGGGCTTCACCACCTATGAGAATAAATGTTTAATGTGTTCCGAAGCCAGACACAAATCATTTTTAGAGTGATCAGATACACTGTGGCATCATTTACATTCTTACCCTCTTGACTATTAAAAAATAAATGGGGACTATTTTCCTATTAACAGGCTATTTTAAAATTAAAAACAAACTGTTTATGAAGACCCAGTTCCGCTCCCACATACCACTTGGATTGTCTAATTATACACTGCTCTTTCAAAACCTGCTCTCAACTCAGGTGTGTTAAATTTAGAAGGCAAAGTATAACCCTGTCTTTATGGATTACAACTTTGGAAAGTTTCATGTTGAGACATTAAAAGTTGTGTTTATTTTTTTAGTGGCTGTCTAGCTCTTAATATGTGTCCACAGGTGCTACAAAAACTGATCAAAGACCATGTAAGGACTCAACTGCTGCAGTAAAGGTCCAGCTACAGGTGCCACCGCACCACCTGTGACAGGGATACCACTGCAGCAGAGCGGAAACCAGGCAGTAATGCTGCCGTCAGCTGACGCCAAGGGTCCATCACGGTGCCCCCAGTGGCAGACGGGGCCTGCAGAGGGCACGGGGGGGAGCGCCAGGGAAGCTGCCACCGCCTGCCCGAGCCCCAGGCAGGTGCGGGCTGCTGTGCGGGAGCTGTGTTTGAGGGCGCCAGCTTTTTGGAGGGCATTAAAATACACGTGCCGCTTCGCTGTTGTTTGTTTCTACACTGCTTTCCCTTCTCTTTTCCCTTTTATAAATCACTTGATTTATAAAAGAATTAGAGTCGTCAGTATGGAAAAGAAATACCCTACGTTTCTGGAAAAGTCAGTAACAGTTAAAAAATAACAAGTTCCCAAAGAATCACCTCCTTCCAGGTACAGAGCAGAACAAGTCCTGGATGTCTTAATGTCTTCCACTCACCACTAATGAGACTGAAGGTAAGGTCAGGGAGTTTGATAAACCACTTAAAGGGAAAAAAAGTTTATAATAAAAATACTCAAGAAACTCAATCTCCTTTCACCTTTCCCTTTGCCCTCTAGGAGCCAGTGAAAGCAAAAAACTAAGACAGCATTAGGTGACTGCCCGCAGGAGTGATGTCAAAGCTTTGGCAGAGTATTGCTGAATTTTCAGGAAAGACGGGTAGAAAGATGAAGTCAGCGAGTGAATTAAAACCAGTTAGCTTCCTACTTAGAACTTCTTTATAAGGCTTTCTTAGAGCTTAAGCACTTTTGTGCTGGCTGAAAAGTGGAAAATAACATGCTTACATAATCAATAACAAAAAGAATTTCAATATTATAAAAAAGCTTTGTATCACATTCTAGCAAAAAATTTTAAAAGGATAATGTTAAACATTCTGACCCTTTAAAAAATATATGCCAACTACATGTAAAAGCTGTTGATGGACTAAACAAATACATTCTTAAAAAATGATGTGGTCACAATAAAAAAAAAGAACACTTTTATACATAGGATTTTATTTTGCACTGCTATAACAATTTCATTATAGACCAAGGGAGAGAAAGAAAAAAAAGGATAAAACCACCACACTGAGTAAATTACTAATGCTTTTCTACTTTTAACAGGATTTTCCATCTGGTAGAATATTTATCGTCATATCCCCTTCCAAACAGACAAGGTGCTTACCATATTGTAAAGATCATAGGTTGCCACTGAAAGAAAAAAGTTTACACAGTCACTGTACATCAAGGTTGAAAAACTGTCCTGCATGAAAAATATACTTAGAAATCATGTGAATAAAAGAAAAAGAAAACATTATTGTGTTTAAGGAAAGATTAAAGTCCTCATAATGTGTCATCTAAATGTGGACATCCATGCTTCCTGGAGTCGCTCAGGTGGAGGGAGTTCCTGCGTCCGCCCATCTCACTCATTTCACTGGGTTTTGACCCAACAGTACTCATTAAGGCAAACAAATCCTTTTCTGAAGAGGTCTTAAAGAAACTGTGGACAAAGAGCAAACTTTTGGCGTTAAAACAGGTTAACACGTACACAGCCTCTAGTAATGTACATTAAGCGTATTTTTCTTGGACTGGTGACAAGAAAAGATGAACATGCTTGTTAACAATGTCAAAAAGTTGAAAATTCAGTGTCCAAGCAATTCCTAACAATGCTTCTGTAGCTTTAAGCTCTAAACGGTGGAGAATTTATGCAAATGCATTAAAGAATTCAAGCTTGGCAAATGACACCCAAGCAGGTTATTAAACTATATATACAGAAAGGAAACGATAAATACAGAATTAAAAGAGTCCTTCTGTTTTCCCTATAGCCTTGAAAACTGACAAACTTTTGAGGACAGTTCTCTAATATTAAACATTAGGTAACCACAGGTGTGGGGAAACCTAACTACACAAACTGATTTAAAATACTCAGGATGACTTTGTAGTGTTTAATACAATTCAGTTTGTAGGTAGGGGCACACGACAACATTTAACAAAAATAATCACATCAATTGACCTAGAAATCAAATGCAAATAGATATGAATACAATCTTCAAAATCTGTCTTTTTAAGTGAACATTAACCATTTATTCAAAGTTATACAAGAATTTGAAGGATTAAAGTCTTCTGTGACATAAAGCCATTTCGAACAGTTTCATGTCTCAGCTGAGCGGGAGGGGAGGGGGAGGGGTGAGTGGGGAGCCCCACGTGGGCCGCGAGGCAGTACAGACTCAACAGCAGCCGCCCCCGGCCTGCTGTCCTCCCTGACTGCCCGCGTGTGTGGCGTTAGTAGCAGCATGCTGGGGGCCAATTTTAATGCCATTTGCCTGCAACAAAGAGAAGAGGATAAAAAATGTAACTGGATCCAACCAGAGAGAATAGTTTATATTTATGAAATCCTTTAGTTTCTTAATGGCACAATTTTGTCAAATGACTAAAAAAACACAATACACAAAGCACGTATTTTCAATAATTAAAGCAACATCTCTCAGGGGAGGCGCCTTCCTTTTAAAATAACACTGTGGAAGTGCTCCTGACAGTAACTCCTGTCATCCCAGGTGCTGGGCCAGCAGAGGCTGCAGAGCTGCGTCGAAGGGGGTTCTCACCACGGAGAGACTGTTTACAGCGTGATCTTTACAGGGGAGAAGCGCGCGGAGCCTACGCGGCTGCGGACGGCGAGCAGCCCTGCCCCCGGCGGCGCCTCCGCGCCGCGCTGCGTCGGCTGCACAGGCTACGGGCACACGAGTGTTCTGTGTCATCAATAATTTCTATGATCCCCAAAGACGTGGCAGCCTGCCAAGAACCCACACACAGAGCAGTTCTTTCATTCATCAAACTCACACTTCTGTCTTAACCCTCACTCCCTCAAGTGGATTTTACCTAAAAATACAACACTTGGAGAAAAGTAATACAGTAGCTTCAGAAATTAAGCTCTTAAGGAAACTTTACGTCACAGTAAATCTCAGATTTATAGTGCTTGGCAGTTGTTCTGCAACAGGAGTAGCCTTGGGGCTTCTGGCACTAGCTCAGTATTGACAGCAGCTGATGTGGTTTCTTTTCGCTCTTTTGACTCCTCTTTAATAAAAAGCATGCCCTATGGCTCATTGGTTTTGCCCCCTCTGGGCTGGTAGCGACTTCTGGAGGAATCAAGGAGTCAGACTTGGCATCAGGCCAAGCAAACCGCACGGCCGCCGGCTCCCGACGGCACGGCGACGCGGCCGGCGACTGCGGGAGCGCGGAGGGACGCGCAGCGCCCCCGCACCGCGGCCCGGCTGCTGGTCAGTCTACGGCATTAGGCTCTGAACAGTGCTCCCTTTAAATTAACTCCAGACCTACTGTCTAGAAGATACGGGTTAGAAACTGTATTACTACAAATTAAAAGAAATGAGACAATCAAGTACTTTTTGGAAAACTTAAGCAAACTCTTGTTTGTTTTAGCAAAGAAAATGGAGGCAAATAATGGCGAGCTGCTTTTGTGCGGGCCAAGAGACACACACACGGTGACGTCCTAACACGATGCCTTGCTTGGTGTACCTGCGGGAGGAGAAAGGGTTCTTTTCTTGGAAGCAAAAAGTCTTAATACAGAATCGCAAAAATATTCATGTGAAAGTAAATAACATGCCGTATCCACATAAAAATTCTGAAATAAATAAGGATAAATGCATAGTGGGAATTTAGGTCAAAATGATGGCTTTTGGTAAACACTGAATTATTTACTTCAGAGCTTTACATTTTATCCTAATCACGTTGATCAAAACTGGCTCAGAATAACTTTACAAAAAAACAAAAAACAGAAAAACCCCCTAAACCCACAAAAACAAACAAAACAGCTAGTGCCAACTGCCAATTACGTATATTAATTTTGTCTCTGGAAACACGCTCTGCTGTAGAGGGAGTGGTTTCCAAATCGGGCACTTCCCTCCCCCGTACTAGACAGCAGAGCACGCATCCTGCATTAGCAACATCGCACACGCATCTACACACTAGAAAATGATTCCCCGAAGCAGATGACACCAGATGGATGTGTGGATTTTCTTTTCTCTTTGGAGGATTTATATTATTTTGCACTGCTTGCAATAAATGGATAGGGTCAGTCACTTCAATCTGTTTTCAAACATAAAGTTATGTTCTACTAGAACATAAACATTTAACTATTATACAACATACAACAAACCTTCCATTAGATGACTATAAAATAATGTGCTAACTGACATCATAGATCCATTTTAGGAATTTTTAATCCAAGTTCAATTCTAAATTAACATTAGCCAATAATATTTATATGTATATACCTCATTATTAATGTCAAAGACTCCTTCTTGGATTTTTTCATAAATTTCTTTTGCTGTATTAATAAATGCCTGAAATATAAGATAGAGAAATTGGTTCAAATTATTTAAAACCACACAGTAAAAAACATATAAAAAGCTCTATAAAACATTACAATGCTCAACATAAGAAAATCAACCAATGTAACACCATGTTAATATAATAAAGGACAAAAACCACATGATCATTTTAATAGATGCAGAAAAAGCATCTGACAAAATTCACCAACCAACTGATCATGAAAAAAACACTCAACAAAGTGGGACTAGAAGGGAACTTCCTCTACCTGATAAACAGCATCTAAGAAACCCCACCAGCTAATATCGTACCAGTAGTGAAGCGAGGATGTGTGGGAAGGTTCACTAACACTGTTAGCAGCAATAGCCCCGAAGTAGAAACAACACAGATGTTCATCAACTGATGAGTGAAGAGCTGACTCATGCGACAGTGTGGCTGTGCCCTGAAAGCATCATGCTAAGTCATCTAAGCCACGCAGGAAGGACCACATGAAGTGCGATTCCATTTACATGAAATGTCTAGAAGAGGCCAATGCTTAGAGAGAAAAAGATTACTGGTTGCCAGTGGTTAGGGGAGCGTTCTGGAGGAGAGTGACTGCTAATGAGTATGGGGTTTCTTTTTGAGGTGATGAAAATGTTCTGGAAGACAGTGGTGGTAGTTGCAACTAAACCCTACTGAATTACACTCTAAAAAAGAGTGAATTTTATGGTATGTGATTTATATCTCAAAAGAAAAATTCATGATGGGAGAAGAGGGGGATGGACCATAACATAAGAACAGCACACACGAGAAAAACATGTCAACTAGATAAGCCGCATAAATGTCCATGTTGAAATTAGCTTACTTTTGGAGGCCACTGTTCCACACAGGTTCCCTTTTGCCAGACAATGTACTACTTAACATACAGTTTAAGAGGGAAAGAATCGAAGGATGTTTATGATAAAGAGATAAAGGCAGCTCAACTTCTACGCCATGTTGAATGGAGTCCCACCCTTTTCCCATATAGCACACTAAACTGACAAAAAAATAAGTGTTAAAGCACTGTAACCAAATTAAGCCTCTAAGAATCAAAGCTGATCCATAAGCATTCTATATTTATGTAAGATATTAAGATATTTTCACCAAATATTGCCAATGCTACAAAAGGTGTATATAAACTCATGTTCCAAACTATCGGATCTGAGAGATCACAGATGATAGTATTAATGTTATATTCGATCAGCCTTCTGTGAAAATTCGTAAGACAAGGCTGTTCTCCACTACCACTAATACAGACTTAATTCAAAACTGAAAAAGTAAACAGGGTTCACGGAGAGGAACGCATCGTACCTTTCGTCTATTCTACATGGGACGCATTTGACTGCTGAACTTGCCACCAGAGCTTTTGTTTCCTCATTAACAGGACTGATATGTTTTCACCTTTAAAGGCCTTACAGCTCCCCAGAGTAATCAATCTACTGCAGCTCAATTACTGCACCAAGAACACACCAGTCAGTGAAGGAGACGTGAGCGGCTGCGGCAGGAGCACAGAGATATGAATATGCATAGACTCTAAGTGGCTGATCGAATCATCTGAGAGGGTCATGAGAATTTGCAGCAAAATAATGAGAAGAATTAATCACTGCAGATTCACAAGGCACTCAGGAAGCAAGTGCGCTTTCCATGCGTGTGTGCTGCAGTTAAAGCAAAGGAGAAACTGGCTTCCAGCCAACTATGAGTTGATTCACATTCCTCAAAATTGAGGTTATCCTTATAAATAAGGAAAAACTAAACTCTATTTCTAATAACATGTCAATTACAGCAATGGCCCGAGAAACCAGGCTAACTAAATATTGAAGTCAACAGATTCATAAATTCACAGGGTTGAACTCCTACTGTAGGGGCGCCCACATGTGTATATTTCACTGGAACATTACACAGAACTACAGGGTCCCACAAATGAGTTATAACTTCATATAAACAAACATTTATATTACAAAAGTCATTATTAAATATGCCAATGGATATAAATACATTGATTTCTTGCTAATCTGCTGATGAATCACTTTAAAACTGGCTTAAGGCTGTATTTTTATTTATGTTAAAATTTCCAATTCACTACTAATTTTATTTCCTAAATAGTACTTAATACTTTATTAAGCACCTTTAAGAATAGTTGTACCCAATGGACTTAAGATGTATTTTATACCTGAAAGACCTGCAATTAACTCCATTACAATTAAACATAACAAACAGTCATCTTTTCTTTTATAATTCCCATCATCTCAGTGAAATAGTCTTCAGACAATGCTACATCTACCTGTCATCCAACTCTCTGATTACATACTAACGACAGTGGAATAAAATATTTTCCATTCCTCTGAGCATATTATAGAGAAGATACTATATAAATGAATTGTTTTATCTACATCATATCAAAAATTAGTATTTAATATATATTACTAAGTGATTAATTAATGATCAATTTTAATGATCAATTTAACTCCTCAGAGTTTAAAACCTAATGTGTGACAAATGTAGACAGTAGGAGACCTGTTTTAAAAGTATGTGGCTACGGACTGAAATTGTTGAGTTCCCTAATACAATAAACATTAACCAAATACCATTCAGGCTTATTAAGAGATCAAATGAAACTTCAAAGATAAGAGCCTTAGGTGTCACAGACAGTAACTGTCCACTAAGGCTGCAAAGCATTTCAGAAACTCAGAAAGACAAGAGATACATATCTGTTACAATAACTGGCTAGAATTTTCTTTAATTGCTCATTTCACTACAGTCACTTAAAGTCAATCTCCATATATGTTTTTCAAGGTAGAGATGTAACATTCTGAAATACCTCTAGAACACAGGAAAAAAAAAAAGAAAAAATTAGCAACAATAAGCTAACTAAATGGATATTACAAAACCTTTACACTAAAGCTCATGCTTTAATAGGACAGTCTTAAATTGAAATTCCTTCTAATTTTAGACATCATTTTAACTAGTTTTACTTTTTCTATTCCCCAGGCTACAGAAGCAAATCATGAGAAGGAGGGGGAAGGAGAAAGGGAAGGAGCATGTGTGAGGGTGTGCCCGTGTGAGAGGCCGGGAACAAGCGTGTGCAGGTCAGGGGAAGAGGCCGCGAGGAGCCGGAACAGCTGCGGACAGCTCACAGCTCCTGCCGGAAGAGCGCGTGTGTTGGCGACGATGGTTCAAGTCATCAAGGAGAGAGAGGCTCGGGACTTGCTGTTTAACTAAGTAATATGAAATACAGTTTTGAAATGCTGTCATTATTCTTAGAAGTTTTGACATTTACCGGGGTAAGATTTTTAACAATTAAATTATCTGGAATAATTATTTCCTTACTATCAAAAAAATGAAGCAAGATGATGGCATCCATCAACGAGAGAAAATTTTTAGCACTGGTTAATGAATGAAATGCTCTTAAAACATGACATCCTAAAGATCATTGCAGGTTTTGTCACAGAAGTCAGAATTACAAACATTATATTCATCTCTATACCACGTTTGAAATATAGTTAAATCTGAATATTAATAAATAGGTTTTAGAATAGGAAAAAATAACTGCTGACAAAGTGATGTGAAAGGAATTCATCACTAGCCCTGTAAAACAGTCGAGGCAGACCCATGACTAGGAAGTACACACAAATTTCCTTGCAGCCAACTTAACTTGGCGAGCCTCCTGCCTTCCCACACAGCGCTCCACGCCAGGGCCCGAAGCCTGACTCTCTCTCCGTTTTTCCATTAGCTCCCCCTCTGCCCTACTTTGATTAATTGCCATGTTCAGTCCTTTACCTTCATTAGCCATTAACTGCCTTCCACCTCAGACACTAATCTTTTAACCCTTGGCAGTAGTTATCTGAATGGTTCTGATAATACCTAAACTTAAGTTTTCAGGGACTTCTATACCACAAATTAAAATAAACACAATCACAAAGAACTATAAATGTGCTGTAATTCAAATAAATATTCAGCAGAGACACAGCGGGTCTGTATCCTCCCTATCACTTGTCCTTTCCCCAAGGGCATCTATTAAATAGTTCCCACAGACTCGGCACTTCTCTGGGTACCAAGGAAGACAGGAAAGAGGAGAATGTAGTTCCTACTGCTGCTGACCTAAAACAATTTAGTTCAGAGAACTAAGCACGAGGGCTTAATGTGCAGTTGAGGATGCAGGAAAAAATCAACTCTGCACTGACAGAGGAAGTGTGTGCAGGGCAAGACAGAGGCGGGGCTAGCCAGAGGCTGTGGACAGTATGCTATGAGCGCCTTCACATCCAGTGAGAGAATAGAGGCAAAGGGGAACATGGAATCATATTTTATTTTTATTGTGGTTTAACAGTTTTTAGGGCACAGTACTGAAAATAAATTGTCTACAACAGAGTAACATTTAGATTATTTCCTTGTGTAACATGCTGCCACCTGGTGGCAAGATAAAAATCACAGCCTCTGTTGGTAAGAATCAAAATAAATCAGTGTCTTAGTTTCATTTAAACATCTTGAATAGATGCTAAAGAATAAAGTATCCTGTAAAATAAGCAATTCTTCAGTTCTCTCTGAGAACTGCGGAACACAGAACTAGAATGCCATTTAATTTTCTTCTCAGTTGCGAATCAATGCTACGCACATTATAGGTGTGCATCTGCCAATGCTTGTATAACTAGCATTTACTAAGTACTTACTATGGGCCAGTCATTATGCTAAACGATTTACATAGGTTTTCATTATTTCTGAAGAGAAATTCAAAATATGTGTAAAAAGTGAGAAAACATTTTGTGGGTTAAAGTTGCACCTGTAAGTTTATTAGCAGAATGGCTAATGTGGGTCTCTGAACCACGCTGTCCAGGGTCCAAGCCCCGTGCCACCTCTGTCTGTGTTGCTCTGGACCCGATTGATGCTTAACCTCTCTGTACAATGAAGGTAATGACGATGCCTGCCTCAGACTTGGGGGAGGATGAAGGGACAGCACTGACAACAGTGCTCGGCTCATAGCAAGAACCCAACGCACGCCAGCTCTCCCAACCCCGAGTTCTGTCTGAGGGCAACGGTGTGGGGACAGCAGGAGAAGCACTCCTCAGTGAACTACAGTATCATGATTAAATAAAACTAAACATCAAATTAGCAACATATTAATGTGTACAGGGAGCCCTAAAGAAGAAAACATACGGAGGTGAGACTTGGATATTATGCAGAGATAGGAAAGCCTTGTAAAAAGAACATCAGATTAGAACTGGAGATGATTTTAAATGCAAAGCTTCTTCAAACTCTGTGACTAAAAATGGCTGGATTCTCTCTGATTTAGCTGCAGGGGGAGGGGCCTCAGCTTTCCAGTTCCCTCCCAGACGTCCCGCAGGGGCCACTTCTGGGGATGGGGCAGGAAGGAGGCAGAACCGTCGCCTTCTCTTTCCCTCAGGTTCCCTGACATCCTTACTCCAGAGCAGAGCTGCTCTGCTCTTCTGTCTTTCATTCAGTCTCCTGTGTTTCATTAGAAGAAAGAGGGCCACTGCTAAATCTACTCATGTACAGTAACCCTCATTTTACTAACAAGCACTGAGCTGCGAAAGCGGAAATGACTCACCCAAGACCCTGCACAAATGCAGCAGAAGCAGGATTCATAGGATTAATTTTCTGGCCACATTTATTTTCTCTTTATCAGGAGCTTCTCTTTAACACAGCTCAAAGGAATTTGTATTTATTTTGCTTATGCTGCCGTTAAAACTGAACATTAAAAGCACACACTTTTCATATCCTTTAAAAAGCTTCTTTCTCCCTAGAAGTTACTTTGGATTGCTAGCATTATTTCTGGAAGTACAAAATATGTGTTGCATCCTGTGTTCTTCCTTCCCTTTACAAAAATTAACACTACATGTGAATGCTTATTAAGGAAAGGAGATGGCTTAAACAAATCCTGACCAATTTCACCAGGGAAATAAAGCAGAGAGAGAACCCCGAACTATTAGGTTAGAAAGGTTTGGGGATTACAATATTTAAGAATTTCCTCTTCCTCTTTCTAGCAGAGATAACACAGATACATTTAATTCCTTAGTACTTCAGTCTTTCCATTCAATGAGCTTTTACTGTGTACCTGATTTGTACCAGGCACTGAATACACATATTCAGTTATATACTCGGGTAAATGAGTATCTCTAACCTCAAGCACACGGTAGTATAGGACAGATGTAAATCCAGAGTTCGAACACCATACAAAAACTTCCACAATAGTTGTTTAGAAGGGTAACATGGCATGACAATGTCTGCTGGTGAAAACCTGTCAAGAGAGAAAGCCCTGTGGATGAAGGCTCGGAGGTAAGTAGGCTCCCTCTCATTTATTAGGAAAATTAAGAGGAGGATGGGCATTCTGGGTGGAGAGGCAGAGTTTAAGTTCAGTCACAGTGGAAGCAGGGGACAGACAGCCATGTGAGATGAGCGTAAAGAGGTGGCCCACAAGGCATCAAGGAACCCTTGAAAGGTAGGACGCAGGTGGGGGACAAAAACCAGAGGGTGGCTCAGAGGATGAATTACAAGAGGCAAAGTTGGCAACAGGAAGGCCAGCAAGGAGTTTAGAATAATCGAGGTAAGAAATGAAGGCCTGACAAATCAGAACAGTGGCAATCAGAATAGAAAGCAAAGATCTAACTTGATAACTACTTTGGAGAAATGAACAGGACTTGGGAAAGAATAAGGTAAGAACGGTAAGGTGTTTAAAGATGATTTCATTTCTGGCTTAAGTGATTGAGATGGAAGGATATACCATGAACGGAGATAAATGAAAAAGGAAGAAAATCAGGTTTGAAGGAGAGAATGAAGAGTCTATTTTAGACACACGGGATTCTAATGCTGACGAAAGTCTTGGTGGCTGGTGACCTACACAGCTGTGGGACCCTGTAAGGGCATGAAAGGCACCTAACAGCACGATTTTCTTCAGAAATGGTGAGCTATTCTGGTTTAGAAGCACAGAAAATGGATGTAATTTTCAAAGTTGACTTTGGTTTGGATCATTCCTGAAATTCCCTAGGGTGACGGCCAAACAAGAGGTGGCAAAGCTGACGCCAGTCGGCAAAGCCTTCCAATCTGTGGAAGAGAGTAGTAAATATTTCTTACACTAAGCTCCCCTCAAGGGATGCTGGAAGCCTGATGTGGTCAGGTCAGATTTCCAGTGAAAAGTCCTGTGGTACCCAGGACACCGAGCACAGGGTTAAGGGGACAACAAAGCCTTCAGTTTACAGCCACATTCCAGCTGTACAGAAACACCTGTTCCACCACTTTCGACACAGCCCAAGGCAAAGAAGACATTGCCTCAGTGCAAAGTCAGTCTATAGATTTCCCAGTACCGGGACAGGAACTGCTCTTCTTAGTTACTAAAGTCTTATCGTCATGTCCCTCCCCACCTCCCCCAGTCATAGAAATCCAGCCATCCTGCCAGGTTAGATGGCTTGCACATGGCTGCAATCTTGGCCGTGTTTTTATTAGCTATTATCTTGGTATCTTTAGTACTTCAGCAGCTAAGCCAGGAATTCCCAGCTCTGACTGTTCAATAGTTTAAGACAGTTTTAACTACTAAACTTTAGCCTCAAAATTTTTGACGTTTCTATGTTTTCCAGATTTTACATAAATTCCCAATCTTAATTTTAAGTAAGACTGATGAATACAGGGAAACATCACCCATCAAGTGGCTAAGGGAGTGAGAGGGATATGTGACAATGTGGCAGCTGTTTGACAACAACATGTTTAACCATCATTCACACCACAATCGCCTTCAGGTCCTAGAGGGAATATAACACTGTAAGTTTTGGCAACTCTGAGAAAACAAAATTTTAATTCAGAGGGAAAATACACAGAGGAAAACAGGGAAGGACTTATAGAGGTAACTATATCACTTCTGGAGTATTTTGACATCTTTAAAAAGTTGGCCTCTGGCTTTCAGAAAGTACCTTCGCTAGCCTGCTGTAATCTTTGCCACAGTTATTCCTGGGCCTGAAAACACCCTTCCAAATCACAAAGACCCCAGGCAGCTACTAGAGGGAACACCCACACAAAGGAGAAGCCAACTGTTCATCACCTGCATTTTCAAAAATCTCGTAGGTTTTAGAATGCTTAGGGACAAGAATGTTCAGGACAGAATTCCACCTGCAAGTTAACAAGTGGGAACACAGCATAAGCTGATTGGAGACTGCAGGGAGAGGGGCAAGGTTAAAACAATTAAGTAAATACTTAACCATCCAAACATTTATCTACTGTGTGTGGGAGAAACCATGCTGGGTGTTGGGGAGGCAGAGATGAAAAGATAGTCTGTTTTCAAGGAATTCTGTCCCAATGTTGAGCCAATGTGAAAAATAAGGATGAAGGTTAGACAAACATACAGGGGTCATGATAAAGTATTTCTTTGGGCGGGGGGAGGGATGGCTAAATCACACTCGGAAACCTCTGGGCTAAATAAAAGCCAACAAGTTTCTCAACAGTGGGTTTTCAGACACTAATATACTATTGTGAATTCTGGTTTTCTAAAAGCGAGGTATAGATTCAGCTCCTTCTAAGCTCGTTTGACCACACAACCCTATGCAGAAGTGATCGTTTTAATTCATGCTCCTCAAAGGAGGGGAGGCTGGTCTTCAGCACTGCCATGCTCCACCGTGTAGCAGGCAGAAAGGGGAACCCGGAGCACCTGGTTCGAGTCCTCTCTGGAAAACGGGGCTAACGTAGGTGAAAGAACTCTGACAACGTGCCATACAAGTATACAGCAGCATTATTCTTTCAGGTACCTGGCAAGTTTTAATCATGTGAAAATACTTCTGAAAGAAATTCTGCACTTCTAAGACACCTTCTCAATGCTGACATCACCCATGACCACCGAGATCGCCAGAGTCCATCGGCCAGAGCATCTCATACTCTTCATACCAACCCCTCAGTGTGTCACAGGACAGCCCTGAGAGGTCACATCTTCCAAGAACGCTGCACAGTAGGACACTGAACAAAGGTGTGGTTCTGGAATGAACTGCCAGAGGGTGGCAGCTGAGGAGGGGTGTAGCTAGTGGGGGGGGGGGGAGGGCAGCTCCCAGGCAGGCATGATAGCTTGAGGTCCTCTATAACCTTCAAGTCTCAGGTGAAAATGGAAGTCAAACGAATAATTCAAAAATATTTACTGCTCGTCACATGGTTGGCTCTTCCTTCCTTATTGGTAAAATCTTCAGTAAAATGGGAGGTCAAAATCATCTTTTTTTCTTTTTTGTCAGCCCAGAAATAAAAGAGCCTAAACTTCATTCTCTTAATATAAAATGTGATGACCCTATAAATGCTCTGTGCATTCACTTAACTAAATGACAGACAAGTAAGGTTCTCCCCCCTCGCCCCGTATGCTATGCACTCAAATGTATGTGCACAGCATCCAAACATTAAGTTTAACAATCAGGAATGGGAATTGAGGATGTAAAGCATGAGCTCTGGTCTCCTATTACTGTGGGAATACCATATAGACAAGAGTGTTGTGGTTGAAATTGGCTTTCTGATCTTGCTGACGTTTAGGAGATAAATTCTGGGGTGTACTTCCACTACCACATTTAAGGGTGTATGTCTTCGGTGAATAACAAAAAAGAAAAATGGTAACTGCACGTTTGGAGCCGTCCTAAGTTGTATAAAACTGATGAAAATCCACTCCACAGGAGAGATGAATTCCCTTATTATAACCTGTAACTTGGAAATTATAATTTACAGTTTGGAAACAAGTATCTTAAACACAACACTTGTGTACTGCAGGAGTTTGCTAATAGAGAGGTTTTATATTGAGAAAGCTTTCTGTGTCTGTATATATATAATAAATATTTCTTTGTGTATATACACATCTGTGTGTATTCATCTTATAAGTGATTTTATAAGTGTAAAATGATACCCATCTATCAGACAGTAGATCTTATCTCAGAAATTCTACTTTTGTAAGCAATACCTAGTGTAGGCAAACTAGGGTATCATTTCATTTCTATGCTCTTTAGAAAATAATTTGGAAAAAAATTGGAAGCATAGTCCTGGGTGCCATTTTTTAAGACCCCAGGTAAAGATCAGCACCATAAACGCTGGTAAAAGCAGCCCAGCTGGCAGGTCAGAGGCTGCAGGGAAAGGGGATACAAAGTCCAAGACGCTGCAAGCAGAGCACCGGTGTCAGCACCACCAGGAAGATGCTGAAAACAGCTGAGGACACTCACTGCAGAACATACAGGTCAGAGATTGCCCATAAAACAGAAGTGATGCCCCTTCGTATCAAGATTTTCCAGGCTTCACTCTCTCCCCTAGGTTGTCACTGAAATGAAACATTTTAAAGATCAAAGCATACACCATCTTACCTACCACTAAATAAAGAGCATCCATGTATTATGCCGAGATGTTGGTGCCTCACTTTATAGATTTTAATTGCATCCTATTATTCTAGCTCAGTGTTACTGACATTTTGGACTAGGGAATTCTTTTTTGTGGAGAGCTATCCTGTGCATTTTTCTCTAACACCTCTTTGACCTTCTTCCCCTCAAGAGATCCTTCACGGGTGAAATCATGATGCTGAGTAATCAGTACACCCACAGATGAACAGGAAACCTACTTCCAGCAACAACTCAACTAATGCTGGAAAAATGGCGTTACCTTATGCTACAAATTGTCCAATCTCTTCTAGGAGTTAAACTTCATGGTCTCAACTTGCATTATAGTAACTAGATCTTGGTTAAAATATAAAAAGAGACTACAGCACAGCAGGAAAAGGGAACAGGTGAAGTTTTAAACTGAAAGGAGTCATCAATGCACCAGATAGGGTTAATCTTAGTGAATACTCACATAGTTTTAAATTTCTAAAAAGAACCCTTAGTCAGACAGTCCATGTTCAGGACACTGGCATTGGTATAAATCATTCTATCTTTTAACATAATTATCTTTAAATAATTTATATTAAAAAATGGCTTTTAAGAAAGTTTTGCCCTCAATACTAGAGTTCCCTAACTTCTTCTCTGCACACGAGAGCCAAGAATTGGCTAGGAACCGTGTAATTCTGATAGATTACACCAAAAGAGGACACTGCCGTTCTGAGAGCTGCCCAAACGCGAACCACAGCTCTCACCAGGTGACCAGGGCGCGTCACTAGGACACCTGCCTTACTTTTTCAACTCCTCACACGCTCAGCTCTCCAAATTCAGGCAGCAAGCTGAGGATAAATTCCTGTCTGAGCCCGCTGCTAGAGTTTCTACCCACTGTGCTAAACTGCCTCTCCCATGGAGGATAACGCAACCAGGCCAGTCCAAGTCCTTAGAAAGCAAAAACAAAGGGTACGCAAAGTTCTCTGAAATGGATTACTATTTCCTCCAATCCCAAGTCTAAGTGACCAAGAATCTAAGGACCCTGTAAAATTAATGTACTTCCCCCTTGTTTTCATCACAATTCTCCTCTGGATCTAATGCTAGCAGGCGAACTCTTGCTTAAATCCCAGACAGAATACACTGTAATTTTACGAGCTGCACAGTTCTCAGCTGTCCTGCCACAGGAACTGGTGCTGAGTGCCCGCGGCCGGGTGGACGTCTGATAGCTGCTGGCTCAGTTCTCCCTCCTCCCTCTTCTTTGTCAAAGGGGAAAGAACACCTTTTGTTAGTCTTCTCTGACCCCAAAGAAAGAAACTAAGTACCTGTTTTCCAACATTAATTGCCAAATGAAGTAAAAAAAAAAAAAGATGCTATTCAGACTTGGTATCAGATATTACTAAGGAATTAGTGGTAAATTTGTTAGGTATAATAATGGTACGATGGACATACTTTATTAAATTACTGCTGTTAAAATTCTTATAGGTAAAATATTTCTGGAATTTGCTTTAAAAACAGGGCACATAATAAAATAAGATCATCAAAATGGTGGGAACTTCTAAAGCCAGATGGTGCACGTGTGGGGGATGGTGACACTGTTTAAACTGATTTAAAATAGCAGCTCCATCAATCTTACTGTACTGTGAGCCCACCAAAATGCTTTAATACAGGGGATGTAAAAAGTAAACTAATGGATAAACGTGTACTGTCATACAAATGCTCTTCACTTAATGATGTACTTAATTGTTTTAAAGTCTGACATGCATAGAGGTCATGAATGAACTCAGCTTTTTAAAAATTTATTTTAAAATTTTATTCATTTATTTTTATTATTTTTTTGGGGGGGGGTAGGTAATTGGAGGGAGCACTGGGGATGGAATCCAGGACCTCGTGCATGCTAAGCACACGCTCTACGACTTGAGCTATAACCTCCCCCTTGAACTCAGTTTTCTTTTTTCTGTCTTTCTGAGGGTTAACTGAACAATGTTTAGAATTCTACATTGATGTATCTATTGTTTTTAGTGTGCCTCTTTGTACGTTTTTTAGTAGCTGCTCTGAGTATCACAGTCTGTTAGTGTTGTCATTTTACCAAATCAGGTGAAGTGTGGGAACCTGACCTCCTTTGCTGGCTCCCTTTCTCCGCCATGGTTTTATGGTACTTCCTATACACACACTGAGAACCACGTTGCTTCAACTGCCAAATGTAATCTATAAGACTTAAAAGTTGTAAGAAAAAAGTCGATCGTAATTATTCATACTTTTGATTACTGGTGCTCCTTCTTCCAAGATTCTTTCATCATCTCATTTCTGTTAGATAATTGTGCTAGATCATTTCTTTACCCATTCTCTTTCGGTAGATCTACTGAGAAATTCTTGCTTTTCTTTCATCTGAAAATGCCCTGATTTCCGCTCATTCCTGGATCTTTTTGTTGGTTCTAGCATTGTGAATTTGAAGTTTTTTTTTTTCCACCTCTTAAGAAGATGTGCTATTTCCTTCTGACCTCCATGGCTTCTGATGAGAAACCTGCTGTCATATGAATCGACAAGGTAAGGAATTGCTTTCAAGATTTTTTCTTTGTCTTCAACTTTCAGAGATTTGACTATGGACATAAGTTTGTCCTGGTGTGGATCTTTTTAGGTTTACCCTGTTTGGAGTTGGCTCAGGTTCTTGAATCTGTAGGTTTGAATCTTCTGTCACTTCTGGCAAGTTTTCAGTCATTACTTCTTTGAGTACTTTTTCAGAGTTATCTTCTTTCTTCTCTCCTTCTAGGACTCTGACAATATGTCAGAGCTTCTGCTACAGCCCCCCGGATTCCTGAGGCACTGCTCGCCTTTCTCCCCTACTCAACTTTCTGTAGTGGAGGCTGAGTAGTTCCTACTGTTCTACCATCCAATTCACTGTTTCTTCCCTCTGTCCCCTTCATTCTGCTGTTGATTCCAACCATTGTTCTAAATTTGTTGTTACACTCATCAGTTCTAAAATTTCTATCTTGTTCTTCTTTTTATCTTGTAGTTCTTTTGCTGAGTCTATTTTTCATGTTTCAAGCATGCTCCTAAAATTGTTTGCTGAGGCATTTTTATGATGGTTGCCTAAAAAAAATCTTTGTCAGATAATTTTAACATCTCTGTCATCCTGCTGTTGGCATATATTGATTTTTTTTCCCCATTCAGTTTGAGATCTTCCCACTTCTAGGTATGGTGATTTTCTACTGAAACCTGGACATTCTGGATACTGTGTCATGAGACTCTGGATCTTATTTAAGCATATGCTTCAGCTGGCTTCCTCTGACACCACTCCCAGAGAAATGAGGAGCATAGGAAAACCTCATTACAGCCAGGTGATGGTGGAAACAGCAACATAATTTTTTCTTTGATATTTGGCTGTAGTTTTTTTTTTTTTAAATAACTTTTCTGTTTTGTGAGGCTGCTTTCCCAGCCCTCTGGTGAGAGAGTAGGCATTTTCCCCCCTATACCTGGCCTTTCTGGATTGCCAGTTTCTCTAATACTCAGTCTGAGGTATATGAGGCAAAAAGAAAGCCAAGGGAAGTCACAGCCGTGTCAGTCCTCAGGTCTCCAGGTCTCCAACTGGCTGGTCTTTCCTCGGCCTTTCAGAGTCGTCGCCTTCTAACTGTCCACGCGCGGTGCTCCGCGCTTCAGCTGTACTTAGCACGGGGAGTACGAGAAAGTGAGTCTACTCCACCTTCCGAGATGCAGGGGCCCTCTGTTTTTTTCATATTCAATCAGTTTCTGAGTTATGCAAAAAGATTCAGGTTGATTTCACCCTTTTTGGATCACAGAAAGGGCTTCAACCATCTTAAAATACTTTTATCATGAAATATTTTTAGCTTTTAGGTAAAATCTCAGATGATTATACTATGTAATGCTTATCTATGAGTCCTTTAAAAATGGAATCTAAAAAGATTATTTCTTGATATCTTTGGCTTCCAAGAGGTAAATTAATTTACATGATTAAGTAAACTGCTATTTTCTCGAGTATGAGAAACTCCCGACCAGATCAAATTTAAACATTTTTATTATTAACCACAGATACAGAATTTCAGTAGTAAGTGTTGCCAAAACATTAATGAAATATATTTCATTTAACTGTTCAGCCAAATGACAATGGTAATTTGCTGCTTACAAGTAAATACCTGTTACTTGTTAAAAATGAGAAAAATGAACACAAAAGCATTAGAGTCAGAAGAGAAATCTAAGATCACTTTCCAGTTGTTGATGCCTTGTCATTTGATTTCATAGTATAGTTCTTTCATAAAATGCAGACATTTTTGGCTTTATGGTTCTCAAAATCAACGAGAAAATCCACTGTTAACTGATAATAAGGACATGTTTCAGATGTCTTGAAAGCCCCACATGTTGGTCCTTATGGTTTCAAATCCATACCTCTATTAAGGAGTGCCTCACTGAAACAGGCAGCTTTAGATGTCTCCTTTAAGTTAAGCAGAGGGACAGGATGGATTTCTGCAGTTGCTATGTAAAGCAAAGCATTATTCTTGTATGTTATCAAGTTGTAATTATTGGCAACAACAGGTAAAGCATTAGTTGGAGCCTGTAGGAAAAGCATTAAGGACAATCACAGAGCACCTCATCAAGGATATAGGTAAGTGTAAGATTTTAGCTAAAAAAGAATTCTTCAGCGAAACACAAACGCTACTGAATGACTACAGTCAATTTCTGGGTTCAACCGTTAATTAGAAACACCCCAAGTATTACCGTTCATAAACATTCACTCACTATCTACTATGTTGAAGGCACAGTGCTACCTGCGGCCTAAGACCCCGTCCTCTGCTATCTTTGAACAAGAGATTCTCCAATCATCTGTCTTCTAGAATCCCTTTCTGTAGCTGCTCTTAAGATTCTTACCCAAAAGGTGGAAATTCCAGCAAAACTCTGGGCAAACTACATATTTTCTTAGCCTCATTTCTGCTTTTTTATAAAACAGAGTGTAGTAATACATTTAGAGAGGATTAACCATCTACTTCTGTATGTATAGTAAATAAATACCATATCCACTACATAAAGAATAAAAGAACACAATGTGTTCAGAAAACTTCCACAGTTCAGGCTGATTAATGGAAATAATTGAGATACTACAAATTATATTTATTAAAGATGGCAGAATTCCCACGCTTTATATGCTACATAGCAATAATGTAATATTTTCCCTATTTAAGCAGGAATGGATACAAATAGCTACAAATGTTTAGTGTCTTGAAACATTTCCCAAATTTCATTAGTGTTCTTTTTTTCCCTCTTAAGCAACATAAAAAAGATTTTACGGAAAGTATATACAAAGGCGTGTTAAAGCATTCTGGCTTCAAGACAAGGCTCATTATAGAGCCTGAGGTAAGGTAAATGTCACAAGGCATTTCAAAGGGAAGAAATTTTCCTACTTTATGACACTCAAAGACTATCAGTGACTAAAAAGCTGGTGGGAGATGTGTCAACAAATGAATATTAACGTATATAAAAAATTTCTATTAAGTAAAAGGATAAACATTTAAAAAGACCTTTTATTTACCTCTTCTACATTAGAAGCAGTCTTAGCTGAAGTTTCCATGAAAATAAGCCCATGTTCTCGAGCAAATGCTTCACCTTCTTCTTTTTTTACTTCTCTTCTAGATTCTAAATCACTAAACAGGGGAAAGAAAGGGCCAAGTTACCAACTAACCTAGTACAACTGGAGGCATCTGCAAAACGTACCATAAGATTCAAAGTTGAGCTGATCATTCTTTCAATTAATTTTTTAACATGCAATCATCAACTGCATTATTCTGAGTATTATGAGGGTCAAAGTGCACACTGCTTAGTTTCAAAGAACTAACAATCCAACTAAAGAAATATTCTAAGTTAGAGTCCTAGAATGCTAAAACTGGAGAAACCAAAAGGTAACATGTAGCACCCCCCAAACCCTACCTTTGAAGTGGGTTTCCAAAGAAGGAAACTGTCTTACTCAACATAGTAAGTTGAGAGAGCAAGACCAGCCTGCTATCCTCCTCCTTCAGCCAGACTGACTGGGTTTCTATGACTGTGATTAAAACAAGTCGCACAATTCTCAGAAGCTATAGGAAATTGCTTAATAAAATTCAAAGTACTATAGAAACATTAATTAGATGATTAATCCATTTAGTTTAATTCCCAGTTAAATTGATAGTGGAAAAAGAGAGAGAGAAACAAAAGTCTAAGCTAGAAATTCTGGACAAAGTATGGCATTCATTTTTATCATACTGGAATTGCATTAGTCAAGATAGGGGTAAAAAAGCAGCAGTCTCCTTTAAGTGTTTTACTGTTAGAAAAAAATTAAACTTTAAC
The DNA here is from genome assembly GCF_009834535.1 of Camelus ferus. NCBI lineage: Eukaryota > Metazoa > Chordata > Mammalia > Artiodactyla > Camelidae > Camelus > Camelus ferus. Next base: position 22,539,441 of record NC_045724.1, read on the forward strand.
TACTATAAATTTAAGTGCCCAGAAAAGAATGGAGAATACTACCCATGTGCTTCCATCTAGCCTTGACACATATTACTTTGACGTTTTATTTTATATGACATGTAATATTTTATCAGATTTCTTTTCTGTTGAGAAATAAAATCAATAGTTAGAGTTGAAACACCTCCTGTGTGCCTGTCAGCTCCTTATCTCCTTCTTTCTCTTCCTTCTTACCTCAGAGGTAACCACTATTCTGTGTTTGCTGTTCTTGTGCATGATTTTGTTTATACTCATGTTTATAGCCAGACAACAGCTTGTTAATTTTGGTCAACATTATGTTTTTCAGATTGATTTTCATAATATATATAGATCTAGTTTCTTAATTTTTGACTGCTGTATTACATTCTATCAGATGAAGCCAACACATTTTAAATTCTCCATCTGACATAGTTATTTACAATTTTTCATTATTATAAATAATGTTATTATGTAATTTTATACTTTTTTTTGTGCACATGTGCCCAAAGTTTTCCGAAGTACTATTTTTCAAACTGAGCCATGACACAGTGAATTGTAAAAACACTTTAGTAGGCTATAAAAAGATTTAAAAAAGAAAAAAAAAAAGAATTAGAAAACATCAGAGTAAATCACCCACTATTTCATGGAAGTGTTATGCAAGCACACACATAATACGTAAAATCAGTTATGTTCTTCTACCTGAAAGTGACTGTTTTACATACACTCATGACCGTAGCTTGTCAAGTGGACATACCACCATTCACAAGTTTGGTGAGAGCAGCCCAGGCCGAGGCAGGGACTGCGGTGAAGTGTGCATGTATCTCTGCACTGCTCTTCTGTCACAGTCTGCCTCTTTCCTACTATAATACACTCATAGCTACTATTCATTGTATTTTTTTTTTCACTTACTATTTCATGGGTCATTTTCCAGTATCTTTTTGCCATCTTTTTCAATGTTACTTTTGCTGAGTGCACAGTACAGAATGGTAGTATTTTATGCAAATCTAAGTTGCATAAATCAGGGCTAATACAAAAAAAAAGACGTTGAAGTCTCATTCACCCAAAACTAAGTAATGTCAATGTTTCAACTTGATGAAAGTCACCAGGAATTGCCCTCTTTCCAAGGGGCTGACTGGATAAGCTGTCAATCATGTTCACACAGTTAACTTATAAGCAGCTCATTATCAGTCACTGTCATTTCCGTAACTGAAACTTCTGTGAGTGACTCTGGTGACTATTTTAAAACCTTCCAAGTTGTTATACTTTAGAAATATTTTACTATTTATAAAATGCCACCTAAGCAATTCACTTGGTGGTGTGAGTGCTGGAAAAAACACTCTGAAAAATCTGAAATGTTGGAAAGATAGTTTGATGTAAAATACTACAAGAGAGAACTGTAAGGACATGCCATGTAAAAAATTTTAAACTTTACTGTTATAAAATAGGCATACAAAGAAGGATGGAGGACAATATAATACCCACGTACTTCTACCTAGCCTTGACACCTATTATCTTGACAGATTTATATCAGATGTCTTCTCTGGTGAGAAATAAAATCAACAGTTACAGCTAACTGGCTATGAGACAGCAGTGGTCAGATGAGAGCATTAAAAGCAGGCGAACTCAGTGCGCAAATATCACAGCGTAATTGGACAAGGACAGTTCACCTGACATAATCCGAGGGACTCCTGCGTGACAAACCCTTTCCTGGATCTGGGGACAGGCCACTCAACAAAAGAGACAAAAACCCAACTCCCCCAACCCCCGCTGTGGTCTCCTGGAGCTTATACTCTAGTAGGAATGAAAAATGGTGTGGGGGATAGCTAGCAACAGTGAAGTTCAGCCCCCTTATCTGACAATCATTCTCAAGGGAAAATTAGCTTTCCATTACACAAAATCTTTCAGAAAATACCTACTGCCCGCTGCCCTTTATCCCATTTTATGCACATGCCATATTTACTTAAAGAACCCCTTATTCTGGGATATTTAAAGTTATTCCCAGGCTCCCTCTGATTATGGTTGCATCTGCAAATGTTACCTCAGCAAAGAAGGCAAAGGATGTGTACATTTGAGGGATTTCTTTAGAAAAAAGGAAGTGGCACTGTTTTCATGACCTGTTTTATCTTATCACTCTTCTTTACTTTGGTTGTTTCCTCAGTTTTCCAGGCAAAAAATCATATTCTCTGACTTTTCATCCCCACTAATCCCATTTAAGTTGCTTTCATTACTTAAGTATCATTCTTTCCTAAACCACTCTCTAAATTTATGCTCGTCTTTTGTTTAGAGAATCATAATCCTTCGACTACTAAAAACTTCCATCTTTGTAGACTCTGCTTCCTGTTTCTTGTATAACTAATTTCAAATGCCATAGTTAAGAAAAATCTATGTCACCTGTCATTTTGACTAGGTCACTGTCCTCAAATCTTTCCACTGGTTCCCTACTGCTTAATTCATCTAATTCAAAAAGTGCTTTTTCATTGTTTCCATGTCTACCCCAATTCACCTCATCTAATAATACTCCTCTCATTTATCTCTGTTCATTTCCACTCATCTTTGCATGTCATACGCTCTTTTTCCCTTCCTCCTAGTTTCTTCCCTAAAATGTCTTTCCACAGCTACTGTATCCTAATGATAAGGGCCCCCCGTCTATAATCATCAGAAACACCTTCTGCATGGCTATACTCTGCTCTTTCCACACCTTGGACTATGACCTCCTGGTGGGCAGCAGTCACACGTGAGCCACCAGTAAGCTGCCGCCCACCTTGTTTCAGACACATGGAAAACACTAGTAAGAGCAAAGTATGAAGATTCTCTTTATTCTTTTTATTTCATACGTCACCACCGAATGGTAGTAAGAATACTCCATGTTACAAAGACTAAAGCTTCTAACAGCTTTAATCTTAAAAGGATTCTGACATTTGTGGGGGGTTCTGGAACCAATCCACAGTGGTTGTGGAGGGATCACTATTTTAACAGCAAACTTCAATTAGAATAATATTTCAAAAAATTTGATCTATGCAGTGTAATATTTGTTATACTGCTTTTATAGTTTTCTTGCAATATAACTGATATAAAAGAAACTGCACATTTAATACAAAATTCGACAAGTCTGACATACGTATAACAGTAAAGCCATCAGCCTCTCCAAAGTTCCCTCACACCTCACTGTAATCCATCCTTTCTTCCCCTAGTTCCCTATGCAACTAGTATCTGCTTTCTGTCACTATAGATTAGCCTGCATTTTCTAGGATTTTATATAAATAGAATCACACAGTAAGTCTTCTTTTTTGTCTGTTTGTTTTCCTCTCAGCATAATTATTTTGAGATGCATCCACTTTGTGGCATACATCAATAGCTCATTCCTGTTTACTGCTGAGTGGTATCCCATTACATGGCTGTGCCACAACTTATCCATTCACCTGTTCATTGAATTCTGGCTTGTTTCCAGTTTTGGGCTGCTGCAAACAAAGCCACTATGAATGTTTGTGTGTAATTTTTTGTGTAAAGCACATGCATCTTGGGTAAACACCTAGGAGTGAAACGGTTAGGTGGTATGACAAATGTATGTTTATTCTCTTAAGAAACCACCAAATTGTTTCGCAAAATAGTTGTATTTATACATTCCCACCAGCGGTATTAGTTTCCATTCCTCCATATCTCTGCCGATACTTGGTAAATTAAACTTCTAATTTTAGCCATTTCAGTGACTGTGTAATGGTATAAATAAATATATCATTGAAGTTTTAATCTGCATTTCCCCTATGATTAGTCGTGTAAAATATTTTCATTTGCTTACCTGCCATCCGTGTATCTTTTTCATGAAATGCTGGTTCAGACCTTTTGCTCATTTTTTAAAAGTGGGTTGGGTTTTTATTAATGAATTTTTAAGATTCTTCATGTATTCTAGACACAAATCTTTTGCTGAATATATGTTTTGCAAATATTTTCTCCTAGTCTGTAGCTTTCCTTTTCATGTTTGGAGCTGTCTTTCGAAGAGCAAAAGTTTTAAAATTTGTGAAGTGTAATTTATTGATATTCCCCCTATTTTATACTTTTTTTCTGTCCTATTTAAGAAATGTTTGACAAAACCAGAATCCCTAAGATTTCATATGCTTTCTTCTAGAATTTTTTTTTTTTTTACTTTTAGTTCTTACATTTAGTCTGTAATTCATTTCCAGTTAATTTTTGTATAAGGTGTGAGGTAAGGTTAACTGTTTTGCATGTTGCTAGTCATTTGTTCCAGTACCATCTGACAAAAAGTTTACCCCTTCCACCACTGAACCTTGGTATCTTTGTCAAAAAAATTAACTGACTATACACACATGGATCTACTTCTGAATTTCTTGCTTTGTTTCACTGATCGATGTCTGTCTATGCCAATATCAGACTGATTACAGTAGCTTTATAATAAATCTTGAAATCACTATCAGTGAAACCAGTATATCTTCCAATTTTGGTTATTTTATGACCTTTGCATTTTTATATAAATTTAAAATTAGCTTGTCAATTTCTACCTGCTTAAAAAAAGTCTAAAAATTTTTGATTGGGATTACAATGAATCTTTAGATCAATTTGGGAAGAACTGACATCTTAAAAATACTTTTCAACCCATAAATATGCTATGTATCTCTATTTATTTAGGTTTTTTGGACTTAAAGACTCTACAGATAAGAAAGTAGTCATCTAATACAGGAAGTTAAGGAAGACCACGGTAACCACAGAACTGTGAGATCAAATGGCTGTGAAGGAATTGGTTTATTTATTTATTTACTGTTTAGGGATTATTTTTTATTGAAACATAACTGACATATAACATTGTGTAAATTTAAGGGGTACAATGTGTTGATTTTGAACACTTATATAACACAATACGATTACCACTGTAGCATTAGCTAGTACTTCCATTACATCATTTAATATTTCATTTTGTGGCGAGAACATTTAAGATCTAGTTTCTTAGTAACTTGAAGAATATAGTAGAGTCTTGTTAGCTGTAACCACAATGCCATCTCTAGAACTCACTTACCTTCTAACTGCAAGTTTGTGCTCCTTTAACCAGTATCTCCCCAATCCATTTATTTATTTTTACAATATTCTATTGTTATCTCTTTAATATCTGAAGGGTGTGCAGTTTTATGTCACTCTTTTATTCCCAAAATTGGTAATGTGTGTCTTCTTTTTTTATGATCTTCTCAAGAACTGGCTTTCAATTTTACTGGTTTTCTTTTTATTAACCTCCATTTTTGCTTACCTTGGGTTTAATTTGCTCTTACCTTTCTGGTTTTAATCTTAAGGTGAAAGCTTAGAAACGTTTGAAACATTTCCCTAATAAGAGTGTTCAGTGCTATAATCTCCCTCTAAGCACTACTTTAACTGCATTCTACAAGTTTTCAGATTGTGGAGACGGAAATTAACTTGTGAAAAGTAGGTAATAATGCAAATAATTCTTGTCCATAAAAATGCAGACTGAGCCCTGGTGGAATACAGTTATCATCCTGTGGACAATAAAGCCTTAGCAGTAAGTTTAAAAGTACTAATGTGATATCTACTAAACAATATTAGAAATGTTTCAGGAAATACACTCAATTAACCCATGCATCATATTAGTTCATACAACGCACATTAAGTCATGAAAAAGGGAAAAAAATATTTTTCTGAGTTCTTCTGCACCAATCCTTTTTTCTACTGCCAAGTATTTTGGGTAATATTGAACAGCGGACTAGCCCCCAAACAGATCAGTGGGTTTTATTTTAAATTACTAATCAGATAAAACTCCTTAAGAATATTCTTTAAAGTACAGCTTCCAGCCCAAACTATTTCAAATAATAATAATTTCCAATAAAGTTTATTATCTATATTTTAAAAACCAAAATAAACATCTTAGTATTTTTAAAATTTTGTAATTTAAGAAATCAATAACTTACACTTGGACAAATGTAACAAAATAAGCACTTTAACAATTACCACATAAACAGCTACCCAGTTTTCATCATTATGCAAAAAAGCTTTAAAAGAGTCTTTTTACCTTTTATTTCCAATAAGCATAATGACCATGTTTGAATTGGAATGCTGGCGGGCATCTTCTAACCAGGTTGTCAAGTGGTTGAACGTGTCTCTCCTAAACACAGATGATCATTTGATTACTATTTTCAAAGTATTTTCCCACAGTGGTGTACGATAAACAGTATAGATAATAAAAGATTAAAGATAACTATTTTTAGCCATATCCAATTATGTAATGAGAAACAGATTTCAAGCACAGTATCTGGAGTTAGAGCTCACTGATTATAGTTCAGCTCAGAAATTAAACATAACGTCACTTTAGGAAATTCCAGTGTATAAATATTATTACCAAATCGATCAACTTGGGGTGCTTATTCATATAAGAGAATAACTTGGTTACAGATTTCTACAGTAAAATTTAAATTTAACTTAAGGCACACAGGTTTTTAGGGTAAACAGCCAGGGCATAAAGGCAAAGTTATACTTTTATTACTGATAGCCATGTTTAGAAAAATGCTCTGCATTGACTACTGAACCAAAACATTTCCAAGTTCTCACCTTGTAATATCATACACTAGTAAAGCCCCTGCTGCGCCTCTGTAATATGACCTTGTGATGGAACGAAAGGACTCTTGCCCTGCCTGTGAGGAAAGAAAAGGGTGAGAGTTTCCTTTAATACATTGTCCTCTATATTTTCTTGTTATTTATATGCAGACTATGGGCAGGTAGGGAATGAGTGCATAAAGGGAAAAAAGAAACCCTAACTTCACCAGACTTAAGAAAAAGTCACATAACACCACTATTGCTCAAGTCAACCAGATGCACATCCCCCCACCCCACAACAAGACCTCTAAGACTTTTTTGGCAATCCCTGACAACCCAATTTACTGAATGGCTTCACAATACATGAATCATTACTAGAGCACAGAATGGACTCCTAGCAACTAAGCTCTGAAGACAAATTTGAAAGGAAGCAAATAACCCAGAGCCTCACATTTGAATTCAATAACCCACTCCCTGGGGCAGCTGTTGACACTAGAATAAATAAAGTCCATTGTAAATAAATGATGAATGACATCTTTACGCCCACCATCTGCTGGTGTAAAGGTTGTTGGAAGGCCAAGGATGCAGATTTTATCAGTTATACCATAAACTGCAGTGAGCTTTCAACAGTCATCAGATGGAATTCTTTGAGCAATCATTTTATTATGAAAAACAGAAAGTGGTTCTGAATTTAATTTATATAATTTTTTTCTCTACACATAATCAATTTTCTCTGTATTTGATATATAATGCTTGTCAAAGGCAACAGGACGTAAAAGTCATCTTTATATCCACTTGTGAAAACAGACTTCAAAGATTATGCAAAATTAGTTAACTTCTTCTATGAATGGCACTAACGTTCTGTATTTTAAGAAAAGCTGGTGTGGGATATGCTTACTGCCTCTGAGACAATTCTTCTCAAAAATACTTTTTCATTTTTAATTACTTCTTTTCTACCTTTGATAAAAAATAAGCATGTAAATTAAGTAAACATAAAGCCAGTTTTCACAATTTTTGGGTTTAAATCTACTAATTCCTGGAAAAATATTCATGTCTGCATATTCCAGGTTCTGATCTTCCAGTGCAAATATTAAGCCCTCCCTGCCCTCAGAACGCACACAGACTGCTCAGGTTCTGCCCTGTTCTAACACTGCAATCCCTTGCTTTTGCTGGCCCTCCCACTGCACTCCCTCCCTTCCATGCCCCCCACTGCCAGTGCCTAGCATTGAGTCTGGCATACAGCAGGAATGTGGAGAAAGCCTGTTGAGTGAAAGAATAAATTCTAATGTCTCAGTCAAATGCACAGAATGGTCTTTACTCCATTCTACCTAAATGAGTGGACATCAGTAAGTCCCGACATACTAAGGTTCAGTGAAAATAACTGCTATGTGGAAACTAAAGATCAGACCCTCTTTTGGTAACTCAAAAGCAATTCTGGCACTTAGAATAACGTCTTACGATAAATCAGATACTGAGAAAGCCACACATAAAAGGGCTATTAAAAATAGCTAATTTATTTTACACAGTTTGAGCTTAAAACATTAAATGATACTAGCTGGAAGCATGAAATTAATTACTTTTATATAATTTATTGAGACATCTTTCAAAAAAAAGCTTTTCAAATCCAAGTTCAAAATGCAAGCATTATGGGAATTTCTTCTTTAACTGCTCAGAATGGGAAAACCAAGGACTAGATATTAAGAGATCACTGTGAATTATACACACCAAGGAAGAATTATGTGGTTTACAACACAAAAAAGATAAATATTTTATTAGTTCAAAATGAAAATCAGGTTTAGAGCTCTTGTGTCTCCCAAACCTAAACAATGAGCAAAGGCAAAAGTTCCTTAAAACAATCTTGGCGGCTCCTGCTGTGGGATGAGCTAAAATGAACACAGCAGACCTCTGAACAACACGGGTTTGAACTGTGTGGGTACACTTACATGTGGACTTTTTCTAATGGCAAATAATAAAGTACTACACAACCTGCAGTTGGCTGAATCCATAGATGTGAAAGAACTGTGGATACGGAGGAACCACAGATTTGAAGGGCCAACTACAGATTATATCCAGATTTTTGACTGCGTGGAGAGTTGGCAGCCCTAACCCCCATGCTGTTCAAGGGTTAACTGTGCACTGCTACAGATCTTACAGAAGAACATCACTGTAAGGTCTAAAACTTCAGTGTTCATAGTCCAGACAAGACATAGTAAAAGGGAAAAAAAATTAAGGAGAAGCACACATTTACATACCATTCCCATTCTTCCTGAGTTGTTTTACAAAGAAAAAACATTCTATAATATGGAAATAATGTATGTAATGTATCACTTTATACTGAATCCACAGAATCTGGATTTTGTCCATCATTACAAAATCAAATAAAAACTCAAGTCAATAAAAATGACACATTCCAACCGAGGACTATGAATGTAGCTGTGCTTCTTAAAATCTTTAATTACTTTATAATAAATGAAGATCAGTAATCAGAATAGTTTTCAAATTCTTGAGACCTGACTTGTAGGAACGACCCCTCACCCTTTAGCCTAGTCTCTTGGCTAAAGACACTGGATGCCTTGAAATAAATCTCTCCCCAAAAAGTGTTTTATTTTGGCTTCTCCAACTATGAACAGACTATTAGACAACAACTAACTGCATAAAGCTAGCCCAATGACTAATTTTCCTGATCATATTAACGCAAAGTAATCTAGTTCCTTAAAAGTACTTTAATATAAACCTGTCCAGACTGTGACTGACTGATGCTGTTTTAAGTGAAAAAGAATGCCAACTTAGGACATGTAGTTTTTGATTCTCTTCAGTAAAAGATGGTGGCTTAAAGAGATTTTAGAAGCTTGAAATTGAACAAGATACAGAATTCTCTGTAGTGAGGGACTCCTAATAGCAGCTAAAGGTGTAAAAGAAAATGCATTTAATGACATCACAACTGGCTAAGTGAACAGCACTAGGAAACCTGGCTGGGGTGGCAGAGTGGACCATCAGCTTAACTCAAAATATAGCTGTTTGATTTCTGGGAAAAAAATCCCAACAAGATACCAGGTGTACAAACACCAGAGCAAGTCAGCCTCAAGAGCTAACAGGTACGCTCACTTTTGGTGATGCTTACCACTAACATCACAGCCATAGAACATCTGTGAAAAAGAATCTTACAGTCCTTCATTTTCCACTTGAGGGTTGTTAATCAAATAAATCTGATTATTTGCCCCATACCTTTAAAATTTACCTCCAAACACCAGATAAAGATTCCCCCAAACTGGCTTCTCCACGTCCCCGAGTCTCTGTTGGTAACGATTTTTGTAGTAAACAGTCTGGCAACATAACTCCTCTTCCTCTCCTGTTACCTCCATAATATACAATGATTTTTTTCGCTGTTTTCTTTATGGGGGGAGGTAATTGGGTTTATTTATTTATACTTGGAGGAGGTACTGGTGATTGAAGCCAGGACCTCGTGCCTGCTAAGCACGCACTCTACCGCTTGAGCTACAGCCCCCCCGCCCATAATATACAACTTTTCACACATCAAGGTATTGCTCAAAAATCTCTACCCTGAACATAAGGCTCTTGGGTATCTGATCTCTAGAATTTTACATTATTATTCAATAAAAGTCTTGTTCATACAGCCACTTCTTTCTACTGGTATTCTGCCAATATTCTGAATATTCTTGCTTTTGTGCCTCTGTTTAAGTCTTTCTCCTGAAAAACGATTTTCTCCTCCCTCTACTTATCCAATTTCTATTCACTTTGAGGACCAGTTCAAGCTCCCTAATCCTCTCACGAAGCTGGGAAGCTTGTCTACCACGGCCTCTACTTACCCCTTTCTCCTCACAAATCCAAAAGCAATTTCGTGTGATCATTTGGTTCTAATACTATTGATCAGATAAAATGAACACACTGCTCAAATGCTTATCTTTTTTCTTCTTTAGTTCTCCTTGAGGGATAGCCTAACTCAGGATACTGAAGTGTATTTATAGAAGGCACTCAAATTTTATGTTATCTTGATTGATTCCAAAGAGCCAGTCAAGTTAGAAAATTAAGATTTCTGAAAATCAGTATTACAGTAATACCTTTTACTTTCATTATTAGTCATTTATCTAACAACTCCAGCTATACAGACCTGGCCAAGAGCCAGAAAGAAAAAAAAGGATTTCTAGGTAGCCAAATAAGCTGTCCACGCCCAAGCATGGAATCTCAGGTACTTTCTTAAGCAGACTCACCTTAAAAATCTAGATCTAATTGACATGACATTGTAAACTGACTATACGATTAAAATCTAGGTCTGTGATCGAGGAACTGCTATGGTTGAGGAAAAAGACTGAAATCTATACGTATGAACAAGACTTCTGGTTTGGACGACAGCAAGATTAGTAAGAATCAAAGCAATTTTTAGGCTGCCTCAGTGTCTACATAGCAAAGATGGAGAAAAAGTCAACCTTGACTATTTAATTTTAGGTCCTTTAAGGGAGTCTCATATGAAAACTAAGGTAGTTCCTGGAAGAGAAATAAAGGTTGTAAGTATCTAGGAAGAAGAGCAGATGTTGAATGCTTTAACAAATGTAGTCTGAAAAAAAGACTTAGAAGATGTAACTGCCGACTTCAGATTCTTTTAACACTGCCATATGAGAGAAGCTGGAGACCACAGGTGGGAGGTAAACATTATGTGGAATGGCACATCTAAGATAGTTTCCTATCCCTGTGGTTGTTCAAGGAAATGCTGATGAAGGATCAATGGTGAAACAGCTGGACCTCCAAAAGCCTCTCAGCACCTGGGGTTGGGGGACGGGGCGAGAGGAGTGGCAGAGGTGGGCTTGCTTCCCAGGGCTGGACTCCAGGCTCCTTCTCTAGCCTCCCTGAATTCTGGCCATCCATCCTCACCACTCCATTGAGACAACAAAAAATTCTCATTTTGGGGGTAAGAAGTTGGATATAAACTGACACATTTTACAAAGGACCAAAAAAAAAAAAAAAAAAAAAAAGCCTGTGATTTGCTGAAAAGGTACTTTTAGCATATAGGTTTCACGTGATTTTTTATGTTGTTCCACTAACTCTTACTTGATGGGAGAAATATTTGTCAATCTAGTAACACTTTCAGGGAAGCTGAACATATACATGGACTTAAAACATCCATACTACAACTTTTGGGGAGAATAAAATTTACTTGGATATGGTGGGAAGGCAACCGAAAAAGTAACAAAAAGCAAAAGACAAGCTAGAAAAGGTAAGTAAAGGCGGGATGAGGGTCTATGGGTGAGAATGGTACTGGGTACAAGTTAAGTCTGTCCTAGGACTTACCCTGACAGATAACAAGAAAATCAAACATCTGATGTCTCACAGAAGAAGTCACATGGGGCCAGGGGAAAGTGTCTCACGGGGTGTACTGGTAACTGTTACCACTGCTTCCAGCAAGGCCTCCAGGGAGTACCTACTGGCAGCTATTCTTACTATTTTCGAAAGAAAGTAAAATTTTGTGGAGGTGGAAATTTTGCAAGAAACCCTTTTTTTCTTTTTCTTTTTCTTGTGAATGGAAATGGATATATAATGGGTGACAAACACCCTAAGATACTGAGACTCAGTCACTGGGAACAAAAATTCATTTCCTTAAGGCTCATAAAAAAACCGTAACATTTGGCAAACTTTTCCCTGAAGGACTCCAGAAGGGTTCTGTAGGTATCCTGGGCCAGGAATAGCCATGACCCATGCTACTAAAAATGTAGCTTGCTATACAAATGTATAGGCACACTGCAATACATTAACACCACATGGAGAACCATGTTCCACCCAGATATAAACTAAGTGTGGGACCAACCTTAAGGTTTGTCAGATAATGTCTATTAAAGAGTTCTGGAAGTTAAGTATAAAAGTTAAGAAGAAGAAAACCAATGATGATAAGAGGAAAAGCTATAAGGCAGAAACTCAAGAAACTACTTTCAAAAGTAACACATTAGAAGTTTTTGCACAGTCCTTAAAATCTGGAGGCCAGTGGTTCCTAGCACCCTCCACACGGAAGCCCTGGGATTCTTTTTTGGGGCCAGGACGTCTTCAAAGGCACCAGTCTCTCCATTAGACACAGAGGGAAGAAAACCGCCCTCTGCCTTTCTAGAGGAAGTGTGAACAAGGGGTTCTTCTTTTTTCTGTTTCCCTTTCATACTGTCCAGCATAACTAATTACCATAGATTTCTTCTGAAAGATCGCTCAATGTAGAACAATTAACTCATAAGCTAAGGAAAATAAAACGTTCTCATCAAAGGCAGGCATGACTAGTAAACCTAGGATACAAACAACTAGGGAATCAATGATTTGTTCAAGTTTCAAAAATTTAGGCTGGGGGAGATTATTTAAGAGAACACACTGAGGATAGAAAAAAATTGAATAAACAAAATAAACTACAGTTAGGTGGTCTGTGCCTAAAACATCACATAATTTTTGTTACTATATTAAACTTTCCTTTTGAAATCATGTACTTCAGGAGATGGTATCTCTTGAACACATCCACATCTTCATCCTACAAGCTGCTTAGACAGAATGAGATGCTTTACTCATTCATTCAATAAAATTTACCAATCAATGTATCAGCCACTAAACTAAGGATATAAACAAGGTACAAAGCTTAAGACACAGATGGTCATTTCCCTCATGATGCTTACTCTGAGGAGGGTAAACGTGAACAAAAAAACTGTGATAACAATGGGATAAGAGCTATAAAAGAAATATGCATAAAATATTATGGGGAGAATCAGCTATCCCCCTGGGGGGTCAGGAAGGCTCCACGAGAGCTGCCATCTGAGATGATGTTAAATGGAAAAGGGTGAAAAAGTACTTCAGGCAAAGCAAGTATTTATGCAGAGCACAAGGTATGAAAACTATTTATTAAAGAAGAGCAAGCAGTTTGGGTCACACTACACTGAAGGCTGTGTGCTGGACAAGTTTATTAGCTAAGAAAGCAACCTGGTTTATGTAGAACAATCACTTTTGAAAAAGAAGAGAAACTTTTAATACAGAAGTAGGAAATACTTCTTTTTGGCTAGAGAGCATTCGTTTTACATCTCTAGGAAAGAAGGGACTATGCATATTTTATTTCTCTCTTTTCTGTGCAGTTTTGAAATTACATTGCCCAAGAGAATATAAATCCAGAAGTTATGAACTGTTACAGGCTTGGGGGGAAAACACTAAGAAATCGTGAAAGCATAAATCTTCACTGAAAATGAAGAAATAAGAAAGCATAATAACATAAAGTCCAATGTATAACTCTGGGACACAGCAAGGCAGAGATGAGGGTCTTCCGTTTCAGGGATGACTCTGTGACACAGAGGAGTGAAGTATCAGGAACCCAGGTCCCACGACAGCCTTCAGAAACTTAGTGGTCTTCCTGGGAACCCAGCCTGTGAGACTGAATATTCTTCAAGGTGCCTTCCTTCAATGGCTATTACTGGTGATGACTATAAAATTCCACATATTTTATATTTCATTGACTAGTTTAGTGGTGTGTTCTTCATCATAACAGGAGACCTTTTTGATGTTCCTCAAAGGGGGTTCTTGAAGCATTAAGTTCTAATCGCCTTAAGGCAGTGGTGCTCAAAGTGTGGTCCCCAGCCCACCGGGCGTCCCTGAGACACCTTGTGGGCCCTAGGAGGTCCTCCATTTCTCAACTACCTATTTGTGTGAGGTTTTATTTTCTTCATACACTTTAACTAAATAACACACCTAATACTCATGCAGAGGCAGATATGAGAACCCAGCTTCTACTAAGCAGAGAGTAAAAGAGATTTTTCAAAATCTAACAAAATGACACTCTCCATACTGGAAAAATGTAGTTTTTTGTTTTGGAAAAACAGTTAATTTCCATAAAAGCTACATTTTTTTATCCTAACACATATGAGTTTATTATGGTTATTTTACAATGAATTAATAATCGACGATTTAATAAGTTTCTCAGTTTTAATTTCTAATATGGCAAATATCGGTAGCTATAAACCACATAAGCAAAGGTTCTTTGAGGTCTCCACTAACTTCTAAGAGTATAAAAGAATCCTGAGACCAAAAAGTTTGGGAACCGCTACCTTACAGTATTCATGGTATATAATAAAGTAATTTCTCTTTTATGCAACTAGGATGGGGAAATAAAGACAACAGTCACTCAAATCATGTTCTGTGGTTCAGATGAGAAACTGCCATTAAAAACTATGTAACATGACATGTAATAAGCACTCAATGAATGTAAATGACAGAATGAGGGGTGAGAGCAAGGTAGCTTCAAATGGTTAGAACCAAGTCATACTTTTAAAATAAATTAATAAACTGATTAAGTGACTCTATGGTACTGACATTCATATTTTACTTCATATGTGTACTTTAGACAAACTGCTTGTTTTTCTTAAAAACAGTTTCTAGAGCATTTCTGTCTAGACCACATAACCAGAGCATTCGCTTAAAAACGTTCACCAACAACTGCCCCTGGGGTATGCCTGCTGAAACACCGCACAATGAACACCAGTCTTTTCTGGTACCACATTTTACCTCACGGCTGCAGGAGCATTGGTGTCTAACAAACCATTAACAGGCATAAAATAACATTAAAACAAAACAAACATACAATGTACTTTTGTAAAACAACTTTATTGAGGTCATACAATATAGTTTTGCTATACTTACTGTATCCCATATCTGAAGTTTTATCTGTTTCCCATCGATAGTTATCATTCGAGCACCGAACTCTACACCTGAAAAGAGAAAATGTTTTGTTACACAAACTAGTGGGAATATATTTCACATTTATAGATTTTTTTTAAAAAAGGGTGTCTATTTCTAGGACATGATATGCCAAGTGATAGATACAGATTAACAAATACAGCTCCTATCCTTAGAAAACATGTAACCCAAGGGAGAGGTGCTAATTAAGACATGAGCTAAGGATATAACTGAAACACTTAGATATTTGAGTCTAGTAGAGGCAAGAAACCAACTGTGGTCTTCATATTTCAGAAGCTCAGTAATATTAAAAAAAAAAAAACCCAACTAGAAATGAAATTCAAGAACCATAATTATTAGTCACAAAAATTAATATTTCTTAAAAACCATTAATGTGGTATAAATATCACTAAAACAGATAGATGAATTTCAACATCATAGTTTTGGTCCCCAGCATGAGTTATCAAGTAGGAAAGAAATCTCCAAATCACCCACTACAGATAACCACTGTTTAAACATATCTTCAGACATTGCTCCATGAATAAATACACATAGAAGTATATAATTTTATATAAATGGGAGCACATAAATGCTGTTCTGCAGTCTGCTTTTCAGTCAATGTCAAACATTATTCCATGCCACAAATATCTTTATCAATCAATAAATGTGTAAAACTACAGCATTATTCGTGATGGCTGTGTAATATTCCTCTGTGGGTGTGCACGTATACATATACACACGTTTTATTAAGTTGGTACTCTATTGTTACAATTTTTGGTTGTTTACAAATTTTCACTAAGTAGTTAATGCTAAAATGAACTTTCTGCATACATTTTTCAATTTATGATTAGGACTTTTGGCAAATTACAGGAAATAGGATTGCAGGTTAAAGGGAATACAAACTTTACACTTATAAGTTTACTACTTTGGCTTTTTCCCTTACATTTATCATATCTTTTGAAAGTATTCGTTCAATAATCAAAATGGGAAGAGAAAAAGACGGGATAATTTCAGAACAGCAAATAGCTGTGAAGGAGACTCTGCAAGGAGTCTATCACTTATGTTCCACCAAGTCACTACTGCTTGGAGTGTGTTCTGTCAGTATTTCGATCAGAGTCAGGGTGAAGGGAAGACACACATGGTCCCCAGAAACCAGATGTCATCTTGGCAGAAAAACAGCTTTTAGTTGCCCAGGGAAGGGCTTACTGCCCAGTGCCAGAATTCCATTTCAGCATCTCCTATAATTCCCCCAACTGTGATGGGGAGAGTGAGATAGGAAGGTAATCTGTTCTCCCAGTATACGTAACTTCATGGAGTTTTTACTCTGTATTTTCATACTTATTCCATCCCAGAGGCACAGTCAATACAAAGCAACTATTGGTATGTTTCTCAGATGCAGACATACAGGAAAGCTAAAGAAGAGAGACTCTGGAGGTCAGGATGCACTAGAAGGAGAAATGCAAAATTGTAAAATTATGCCATATAAAACCATCACAGTGTACATAGCTGTCTATCTATCTACATACATGCATCTATATTCTGTGCCATGGGGGTGGGGAGGCACACAAAGCAACCATCCACTGGCTTCCTATTAGTGACATGAAAATAAGAGTAATTGAGGAAAGAAACCAAGTGGCTGAGTAAGGTACAAATGTTCTCTGAAATATCCAGTATTTAAAAGGAATGTTCTAAAGTACAAAATTCTACATATTAGCAAGATATTTGACAAAATGGAAGCCTTTTCATGAATCTATTATTTATAGCCACAGAGAGAAATCCTATTTTTCCTTCCATTGTCATGGAGGGGCTTTTAACCACAATCCAGAAACATCTGCATTGCTCAATAGGATTCAAGATTTCTTCAATTCAATGCATAATGTCAAATTTGCCAAAAAACGACTGCAAATCAGAAACAGACCCTTGACTGATACTAAGGGTGGGCAGACAAGGCAAGCAAGGGCGAGCAGATGCTCCTTCTCTGGAAACAACATCTTGAGCACAGGGATAAAGACACTGAAACTGACTGGCAACCATTCCATCCTCTGCAGCAGGATGGCTGTTATGGTTCCTGCTTCCTGGCCTCTTAAGATGGCTTCGTCCCTGCCCATTCCCAAGTCCAAGTCTCCACCCTCCTGTGGGTTCTTTATACAATTCTAGATATTCTAATACATTGCCTTTGCTTAACTTAAGCCATAATTGAGTTTTGGTATTTTTATCTCTTTACTCAAAGTACATAGAGATTACTGAAGCTTAAAATGTCTTTAAACAAAGATTTTGCCTCTAAAAATATATCCAATTTTAAAGACATGTTATATTAAAATCAGGATTGTTTCTAAAGCAGGGAAATACAAGAATGCTGTTTCAGCTTCACTTATTTTTATTTTTTAATAGGTTTACTTATTAACAGGGTGAAGACAGAGTAAAAAACAAGAGGCCAAGAAACTAGTTAAATAGCTACTGTGTTATCCAAGAATGAGATAAAGAATGACGGAAGGAAGATAGAGAATGATACACATCTCAAAAGAAAAAATTGACAAGCACAGCTGATTACTGAGAAACTATGATTTCTGTTTTCCTATCAAATGAAACAAAAACAAAGAATTCAATTTCAGCTTCAGAAACATAACTCTTCCCAATTTACCTTTTCAGAGCTGGATTCAGGGCAGGTTTTACCTTGGTACTCTATGTGGCAAAAGAAAACACTGAAACTTCAAGAGTCTTGGAAGTCTCGGAAACAAACAAAACCCCAAAATCTTATTTCTCTTCTGGACTGTTAAAAATTTTAAATCTTTTCCCTTAAATATATGCATGCTTGAGAATCTCATTTAGAAAGGTTCCTTATCTTTTTTAAAAAATGGGATAAAACATCATGCCCTGTGTCCTTGAGGCTCTTCCCAGATACATTTTCAAGTAACAGACAATTTGGCTGACAGAGAAATTGTCTTTGGAGCCAAAGGCCAGGACTCACTTACCCGACATTGTCAGGGAGTGATGCTGTTTTTTTTCCAGATATGTTATTCTCTTCCCAGGACAAAATACTCTGAAGGTAAATACATACTTTCTAATTACCTCTAGATCATTACCATCCTTGCATAGTAAGTACTTGCATCATTACATAGTAACCATTTATTGAGCATTCAATAATCGATACCTGCTAACTGTGTGACCCTGAGCAAGTCATTAAATCTCTTCTGTGTTTTAATTTTTCTTATCTGCAAATGGTATCCAATAAGATTTCTTTTTCATGATTAAAAGGGTTACTACATACAAAATAAGTGCCTGGCAGACAGTAAATATTATTATTTTATATTGCACACCCAAATTTCTAAGCCACCACTAACATAACTAATGATGACAGCCCCAGTGAAGAGGGCCACCTGCCAGGCCAGGGGACTGAGGAGATGCAGAGGCAGAGTGAGGCTCCGTCCCCAGGCGGAGCTGCCAAAGCAGAGAGCAGAGCTGGGGGTCAAGCAGTCGGGCTGAGCCTTCGCAGACCAACCTGAGAAAAAACAAACCTGCTCCTGGAACTTAAGACACTGCAAAGTCAAAACAGAGCCTTGATTTCCCTAATTCTAGAAACAAAGGGAAAGCTAGATATAAAAAAGCAATTTCATTAATTTTCTATGAAAAATAAACAGGAAAAGTCATACTTAAAGGTAAAACAATAGAGGAATTCAAGTTACACTGACAAATAGATTACAGTGTGCTCAGCTTGTAAATTATTCCAGAGATCTTGGTCATAAACGACAAAAACAAACTAAAAGGTATATAGATATTAGCTAAGAAAAAATTATGTCTTACAGATAAGACCAAACTGTCTACTTACAACATGCAAAATAATTAATTTAACAATAATAATGGTGAAAAAAAGTCAACTGACAATAGCAACAAAATCTATAAAACACCAAAACAAACTTAAAACCATAAGGCCTGTATGAAGAAAATTGTAAAACTTTACTGAAGAGTATTTAAAAAGTTGGAATAAATGAAAACATATATTATGTGTATAAATAATCTTAATACAATAAAAACATTAACTGCCTTCAAATTAACCTACAAATTTAATACATTTCTTACCAAATTTTAAAAGCCTCATTGAAAAATTTTCAATTTGGCAAACTGAGACTAAAGTTCATCTGGAAAGACAAATATACAAGAATAATCAAAAAAAACTCAGAAAAAGAAAAATGCCAATCATATATTAAGTATACTAAAAGTTACTACAAATACTGCAGTGTGATACTGCCTCACGCAATAGAAGAAAAACAAAAAACATGAATGGAATAGATTTGAGGTTCCCCAAACAGGCTCACTCACACAGAGATTTAGCATATGACAAAAGTGATGGTTCAAATAGGACAGGAAGAATGGCTTACTTAATTAACACCCTGGGGCTACAAGTTAAAAAGGGATTAAATAAAATCACATACAGAACCATAAACCAGATGGAGTACAAATTTACTGCATTAGAAGAACATCTGAAAGAATATGTATGTAATTTTTGCACTGAGGTGCCTTCCTTAGTAAGATCTGAAAGCCATAAAGAAAAGCATCAATGGATTTGATTAAAGATAACCAGCAGTAGAAGGGGCGAAGATACAAACAGGTAATTAAAAGGAAGACATAGAAGTGTTTCTTAAACATATAAAGAATGCTCAGGCTCACTTAAAATTAAGGAACTGAAAAGTAAAATAACCACTTTCCCCACTCCAAGGCACAAGTATTTAAAAACATCAATAAGATGTAGTGGAGGCAAGGGTGAGGAGAAACAGGTACTTCAGTACATCAATGGAGGAATCACAAATTAGAACAGCTTTGTACGTGTGTTTATGATATATTTAAAAACTCTAGAAGGCGACACACATACCAAATTCTTCACAGTGGTTGCTGGAGGGCAAAGGCAAGTCAAAATCAGGAATACAGTCTTTGTGAGAGCTCAATTAGATGTTCACAAGAGGTCTTTAAAGCCATCTTTCGAGTTCTCGGCAGTGATAATTCTAGGTAACTATCAAAGAATTGAACCCCAGATAAATGAGGCATATTTTAAACATATCCTGTGGGGAGCCTGATAGGGGAAATGATGCTTCAGTTCTACCACCTTCTCCCAAAAGTATACTTTCACTCCCAGTAGTCACTTCGTACAGGTTGACTGGCTTAAGGAAGTGACGGAGAGAGTAGCTAGGTGGAATGAACATATAAATGGTGAGTCTCTAGACCAGTATTTACCAAACTGTCCATGAGCAGGTAGTAAAATAAATGTAGTGGGAATTAGTGGGCTATAATTACAATTATTTGTAAACAACATAATTGAACAGCATTAAAGGAATGCATGCATTAAGCACTATAATGCTAAAAGTTACTCTAGGGAGCCTTCCCCAGGTTGATAGTGTATTAATTTATTACCAAATATTAACGGAGTATGTACCAGGTGTTGGAGACATAGCAATGAACGAAACAGACAGACAACTCTGCTGTCATGGACTTGACTTTATATGGTGGGAGACAACGTTCACTTATATTTAACTGTATGACAAGTTAAGGAGACAAACAGATCTAGGTGACAGGATGGGTAGGGAGGGGTGTGTGCACATATGTACATTTGTGAAGATGGGAAGGAAAAAAGTCAGGAGCTATCTTGGACATGTTAAGCTTGAGATGCCTATTAGACACCCAAGAGAGGAGATTTCAGAATCAAAGTTCGATAAGGAGGGAAGTAAGAGAGCAAGAGAGGGGGAGAGTAAAAAGATGGCAGCTCAATGAATTACACATCTGATAGGGTAAATAAATTGTTAGGAACCAGAGAGTGTGAACTGAAAAGATGGGATGGATAGTAAGACAGCCAGACACATGAAACTGAGATTCTGGAGTGGTTCCAGATACTGGCAATGACAGGGTCCTGGTGTGACTAGGGGAGCGAGGAGCTGAGGTAGAGAGGAAGCAAGATCGCAGGAGGAGAGGAGGTTAAGGAACTGAGAGGCCACGCTATGTGTGCATGAGGTCAACAACAGGAAACCTATTTCCAGCTGGGTAATCACTATGCAAAAGCCACTGCTCCAATGCTTCCGAAACGTTAATGTTCATACGAACCACTTGGAGACCCTGTTCAAACGCAGAATCTGACTCGGGAGATTCTTTAACAAGCTCCCACCCGATCCTGATGCTGCTGGCCTGGCGCCACAGTCCTTGAACCATCCTTTGGGTGGCGAGGCTCTAGTCTGGATCTCCGATGTAACTGTATCCAGGAAGCTATTTATAAACTGCTTCTTTGCTTCACAGCATAACAATTCTCACTGAGATAGTAGGCAAAGGGTGGAATATTTTACAGTCTTTCCTTGTCTTTTACTTCCTCTTTTCTATCATTTAATACTTCTTAGTCATGACCCAACCTTAACCTTCTTACTATCCTCTATTCATCAAGCAAAGGTAAGTGTGCAGCAGAGTCAAGATACTGCCTTATGCCTGTTTTAACAACCAGTCCAATGTTCCTTTAGAAAGTATGTGCTAATGACTTTCTAAATTGTTTTTACATCAGAAAAATAAATTCTTGTGATGGGTGTCATAAGGTATATGAGTCAGAGTCCAATCAGAAAACAGAAACTAGATATGAGTATTCAAAACAAGAGGAGATTTAACATAGGGCACTGGTTATGTTTAAGGAAGGGCTGAGAAGCCCAAGGAGGAATGAGATGGTAAAGCAATCCAGAGGTTAACAACAGTAGGAAGCTGCGTCCCTCCCAAGGCTGGGGCGGTGGCACAGGGAGAGAAGGCAGGGTTTCCAGAGCCCAGGAGCCAGACCACCAGAGGGCCTGCTGGGCAGGGGCTGCGGTGAAAGCCATGGAGGACACACAGTTCACTCTGGCAGACAGAGAAGACCCTCGGCTTCTCTTTGCTTTCAGTCTTCTACCTCCTGGTGTCCCCATCCAGCGAACCCAGAAGGAAGCCAGCTGGTACAGTTACATGAGTTACAGTCTTCTAAATTCTCTCCTTGGGCCACTCCCTCCTATCTTTCCACAAAAGAGCCCAGGCCAACTTCCGACAGGAGGCTCAGGACATCTTCCCCGTCAGGTGCGCCGTAACTACTCAGAAATTTAAACGAGACACTTTTGTGTAGTACCCTAGACAGAAAACAATTGTTTGACAGTTGTCTCAGGGCTGTCATGCCTAACAGGTGGCCTCCAAGGTTCAGACCTACTGAGCAAAGAGCAGATCCTACACAAAAATGAACTCACCAAAGTTAAACTACATCATGAGGACAGCATAAATGAGTAGTACCTGTTTTACACATTAATACCATATATAATTAAAACTATCAAAATTAAAATGAAAGCTGCATATTCTTATTGACAGTAATGAGGAAGGGCAGATTTTAGTATATTCACAAAGTACATGTGACTTGGTTGAAAACTATTAACTGAGCTAATAATTTGATTCATAAACTCTATCTTTGATTTGGTATTTTAAAAATACATAGGACGTGAAAATCAACTTGTTACTAATAGTAAGTTAATGATACCTATATAAAGTAAGCAGTCACTGGCTGAAAAGATACATTAAGCTATCAGCTGTAAAGACGAACTAGATTTCCAACTACCTTATTTCTTCATGGTTGACTAGTTTCTAGTTGTTAATGGCTACAGCCACAGAAGAATAATCTAGATTCTTTAGCTTTCAGGGTATAAATAGAATTTTTTTTAAACAAGTAAGTATCTTGAAATGGTACGCTTACTTGAGATTTTTAGTTTTTCTCTTACTTTAATTTTATACTTTTGTGTATCAATGAATAAATAACAGCTAGTAGTTGTTGATTACTCCATACTAGTAACTGTCTCATTTGGTCTTCCCAATTGAGGAAGCTAAAAAAATGCCTGATGGTAGTTTTTCTGGATTAATAATTATCGGTAAGCCTAGAGCACTTAACTGTGTAGCCAGTCACTGTTCCAATGCTTCACATTTATTAACTCATTTACTGCTTATAATAATTTTGTGAGATTGGTATTACTATTTTTCTCATTTTACAGATAAAGAAACTGAGGCATGGGGTGGGAAAGTGGCTGCCCAGCAGGTGAGTGACAGAGCCCTGATCTGAATGCTGACAAACTGGTCCACACTCTCTGCGCTTACCTTTCCCTATGATATACTGTCTCTCAATCATTTGTATCATTAATACAGTCAAAATCCTATGTACTAATGTCTTGCGGCATTCCAATCACTTTTACAAAGTGGGTTAATACTGTTTTTACTATACATACTTATGTTTTTAAAAAGTGAGGGAGACTAAATTCTGTATAGCAACAAATCTCGTTTCACTGACTTCTGACCCATCACAATGGAATGGGCCCTCTAGCATATTCCATTTCCACCATCCAAAGCTTTTGAATGCTTCTCATCTCTTTGATAAAACTTACCAATAGTAAGGTCATGCACTGGCTGAAACCTCTTGTCTGTAAACTGTAGCAATAAGCATGATTTACCAACACCTGAAAGTTAAAAGAAAAAAAAAATAAGAGACAAAATTTACAGAAGTTAAGAAATACTTTATTGAAGCACTTGGGTAAGAGGCAGCTAGGGTTTCTGGTACTCGGTGAACAATCTGTCATGATTTCTCAGTGCTCTCGTTTCGGGCAATTAGAGGACTGATGATTTAGGGAAAAGGTGCTGACCAATCTAAGACACCCTTTCCATCCTGTCTTACTCATCCAACATTTCCGTCTGAAAGATGCATGGGGCAATAACTCCTATAAGACAGCCAATCAGGCCCTCCCGGGAGTGTGTACCACAGTGCTCATGCACTGAAGTGTGCCTGCACTTTTGTTTTTTCTGTAGTAGTGAAAACATTTAAAAACATGATACTTTCTTCTTTTTATAGTTTAACTTAGTCTCCTACAAACAAACAAAAAGTACGTGTTCAGAATCCACTTTTCCGGGAAAAGCTGCTTGCTCTATCCTCTGGCTGATTCATTTCGGGACCAACTCTAATCTGAACTGCATTCCTTCATTCTATCATGAGGTCATGAATAACTCCCAAGTTCCCAAATTAAAGGCAAATTTTCTATTTGCATCCTACTTGCCCTCTGAGGAGAACTGAATCTCGAATAGCACACCACTTCCTATTCATTTTTGTGCCCTTAACCTCACACTAGACCAAAGCTGCTTACTTCATAGCTTACATGCTCTGTACTTAAAAAACACCAACCATCCAATGCCACCAGGTGGTTAAGTTCCATTTCCAGCAGACCTGAACTTTCAGAAAGAAGGGCCAATTCTTATTATACGATTGAGCATGCTAATTTGAAACCTTAAGACAATTTTTACTGCATCTTAAAAATCTAAGAGCACTTGTGGTTTAACTGGATTACTGTATTAGGCTGGTTTTTAAATGCTCTATTATACGTATTATGACTTCTACACAGTTAAAACAATTAAATAAGTCATATTTTTGTACACTCAAGTTAAATAGAAGTCTTAATTCAATAGCTTTAAGAAACAGCAATGCTCAGATCAAGTAGCTAACTCCACAAGACTGATGCATAGAATTTCTGAGAATGTCCTTCTAACCTCTACCAACTGGTCAGAAATGCAGAAAGGAGACCTTTTACCAAAATGCCACGCTTTCTATATTTGAAAAATGCTCTAAATTGAGGCTAGATTTTTAAATGCACTCCTGGAACTTACGGTTACCTGAAATACCTTCAACAGAGAAAACAGCACTTTCAGCACCTCAACTAAAATTCTGTCCAAATCGGATGTTTTCTTGAAATAATATCCCCTTATTTTTGGGAGGAAAAATAAGCCTCTAAAATGAAACCATTACAACAGGGACAACATTTCATCATAAATAGGAATTAAAAACCCTTTTATTGGACTTCATTAAAAAAAAGCCTAAATAGTCTTAAAATAAATTTTATAAATAATAAAGCTTAATTTATAATGACAACTACACCCTTGTGTAGTAAGGGTGGGAAGGCTGTAAGGTGGGATGTGTCAAGAAACTGTGATAATAAGGCCAATGAGGACGAAGCTTCGAAGGCAGGGAGAGTCATGCCCCTAAGAGTTGAGGTTATAGGAATCTCAGGCGCCTAAGCACGCAGACCCCACAGGACTTTTCAATTACTTGTGATCAAATGGGAGATTCACTGGAGGGTTTTGGGCAGAGAGTAACATAATTTGACTTAAATTCTAAAATAATCACTCTGGCAGCTACAATGAGGATAACTTACAAGGAGAAGCAGATGAGAGCAGAAGCAGCAAGATCAGCTAAGGGGACTTTCTCAATGAAGCAACACCAGGGCTGTAGCAGTGGAGGTGACTGGAAGTGACTGAATTCTGGGCACACTCTGAAGCAGAGCCAAGAGAATTTGGTGACAGTGTGGATGGGGGTTCTGAGAGAAAAAGTACGTTTAAGTACGGCTTCAATATCTCTGTCTGAGCAAACAGAAGAGTCACTGAGATGGAGAAAACTGAAGGCAGAGTAGGAAAGACCCTCAGTTCCAGTTTGGTTATTCCGAGCTGATACGTGTATTAGACAGCCAAATGCTTATATAGGCAATGGGACATAGGAGTTGAGACCTCAGGAAAGATGCTCAGGTGGAGGGATAAGTCAGAGAGGCATCAGTATAAGGTGGTGTTTAAAGCCATATGAAGAGAGGGACCAGTAAAAAAGACATGTTGTTTTATAAAAGCACATGCTTGTTTTATAATTGCAGAATGAAACAGAAACAGAACCAACATAAAAGCAGCCTCTCTAACTCCATCCTCTACCACTGGTTTTCATTTTATACCTGGAACCTGTGAGGCCTTCACACGTCCTCTTCCCTTTCTCCGTGTGGTTTATTTCCTACCCTGCATTCTTTATGAAGCCTCTTTGCTTTTACCTCTCTGACAGTTTGGATTTTTTCCCCCTTAGTTTCTACCTAATGTCTGTTTTCTGGCCCAGGATCCCATCCGGGACACATTACCCTTGGCTGTCATGTCTCCTCCGGCTCCTCTCAGCTGTGACAATTTCTCAAACTTTCCTTGTTTCTGATGACTTTAACTCAAATCTCGAGGAGTACTGGTCAGGTATACTGTAGAATGTGCCTCAGCTGAGATCTGTCCGATTTTTTTCCCCTGTGATTGACTAGGGTTATGGGTGTTCGAGAGGAAGATGACAGAGACAGAGCACAATTTTCATCACATCATAACACTGGAACGTACTGTCAACATGACTGATTACCACTGATGTTAACTTTGATCACCTGGCTGAGGTACCCGGCCAAGTTTCTTCACTCTAAAGTTAACCTTTTTGTGGGGAGAGTATAGCTCAAATGGTAGAGCGCATGCTTAGCATGCATGAGGTTCTGGGTTTAATTCCCAGCACCTCCTCTAAAAAAGTAAGTAAACCTAATTACCTCCCTACAAAATAAAAAAAATAAAGTTAACCCTTTTTTCCCTTTGCATTTCGTACTATACTCTTTGGAAGGAAGTCACCGTGTAGCCCACTCCTCTGGGCTTACCAAAGTTTTAACCTCTGTATTTCCCTGACCTGTTTCTCTTTGCATGATGTCATCTTTCACTTGCTCCCATATCTAATCTTCTGCCCTTTCATAATGTTTTAACATTATCATGTGTATTCATTACTTTCACATTAAAAAATAAATGCAAAAGAACCCATATTTGGAATATAAACTCCTCTGAGATGGAAAAACGGCTGAAATTATCTTGTCTTTAATTTTTCACTCCCTACAACATCCTCCCCTAAACCTTGTTAATTCCAACTGTCACCAGTAATCTCTTCATTTTCACTACCATTGCCTTAGATAACCGCTAGGTGCAATTTACATTTTAAAAAATTGAAAAATAAAATAGAGTATTTACTAATTTTCATAGGGAATAAATGATAGAATATTAAATTTAACAGTAAGTAAGATAACAGATGTGGTAAAAATAGCATCCCTTTGTTTTTTTCCTCCCACTCTTGGGACTTTTCCAAACTAGTTTGTTTAACAGTGGAAAATTGCTTAATGTGAGGAGGATCAGAATAAAGAAAACTGATCTATAACTACTTCTCAGGATCTCAGAATGTCACAGTATGTTGGAACTAAAAAGGTCCTCTGTGCAGTGTTTTCTAAACAGTAGGCTGTACCCAGTTATGTCATGAAATCAATTTAGTGGATGATCAGCATTAAAAAAATAAACTAGAACAAAATAGCACGTATTAGACCATATGTAATAAATAAGATTAGGATAAGTGCTGTTTGGAAACTCCTGTTTGGAGCTACATATGCACTTACACACATATCCGAACCCTGGGTTGCAATGTACCTGTTACTGTGGCTTGTAAAAAACAAACTTGGAAATTATTCTCCAGTATCTAATCCAATCACATACCCAATGAAAGAACCCATCCACAATATTTATGCTAGTATTCATGGCAAAACAAATCAGCCGAAAAATCTAGAATACTTCTGTTCTCTTTTCGTTAGCATTTACAAGGACAAGGATCAAAGAAAAAATATGACTGAATGATCTGTTGGCAACTGAACATACATACACACACTTGGGTACTGTTAGTCACCTACCAGGTGACAATTCAATTACTTCCTTGTAAAAAAGATTTTTCTACCAGGTAAAATTAGGATGACCCTATATCCTGCTTTGCCAGGCAGGCTCAGTTACTCCTGATGTCAGATTACAGACCAGCCTGGATGATGACAGATTACAGATCATCTTGGATGATGAATCAGAAATTTCCTAAAGTGCTGATTCTCAAATGTGGTCCCCAGACCAGCAACATCAGCATTATCTGGAAACTTGTTAGAATGCAAATCATGAGCCCACCCCAGATTTACTGAGCCAGAACTCTGGGGTGGAGTCCTGAAGTCAGGGTTTCACCAAGCTCTCTAGGCGATTCTGATGTGCTCTAAAGTTTCAGAACCACTGCCCTCGATATAACCAACTAAAATGCTAGTTTCAGTGTCCAATCCTCTTCAGCTTTCCAGCTACAACTAATGTGACGCCACTGCATGCTGGGCATAACAGACAAATAACTGAAAATATGTTTCACCACAGTACAGGTTAAGTTCAAAACAAGGTTATCCTGGTTTCTACTTAGTATCTCTGGCAATTACCCAGCTTAGAATAGCTAGACTACATGATACCTGCCAAACAGCCAAAGGAGCCACTTCAAAATAGATAAGCAGTTTTAACGCAGCTATGGAATTCCATAATCAAGTTTATGAAAACATACGCTTGTCTTATTTAACATATATGCATGACTTGTAACAGTCTGCAGGTGCAAATAGGCTCCCTCCTCATACACAATCTTATTTGACCAGTACGCCTATGAGATCAGTAAAGCAGGAATAATAACCTCATTTCAAAGATGAAGAAACTGCGACCTAAGTGATATGCCTCAAGTTAACTCAGTAAGAGGCAGAACTGAAACTCAAAATCAGGTTTTTAAATTCCAAATCATATTTTTCCACTATACCATCCAATCTCCTGAATTTGTTCTTCTCAGATACATACTACTGTTTGCAACCAATCCTTCTCTCACTAAAAAGAATGCTATCTCATTTTCCCTGTATTAGTAGTAATACTAAGAGGGAGAAGGGAAATATTCTATAAGCTAAATGACTCTGGCAGAGCAGAATCTTAATGAAGAAGGTTTAAAAAAAAGTGAATATTATTTCCTAGATGCTGACTTTATCCCAAACAATAATGTTCCAGTTAATATATCAAGTACATTAACATACTTTAATCTGACCATTTTCCTAATCCTTTCATAAGCAAAGGTTCCAAATAAGAACTGCAGCATCTCAGAAATATATTTCAATGAAGGAGCTAGAAGACGATAGTTTTTCATGATGCTATGGAAGGAAGAATGTGTTTAGATGTAAATGTACATGAAGTTTACTGTACATGACCTCTAAGTAGTATGCGATGATATAAATGGGTATCAAAGTTAAAGGCTGTAAGCAAAAAAATCTACTTCATGCAGTTGCCATATTAAACTAATAACAAGTACATGATAACAGTAACTAAATCAAACTAAGTCCCCAAGCACAGACTAGATATCAGTTGAGACAGCTAGTATTGAGACTAGCCTGCTGAATTTAAGTGCATGAAATAGACACCAAGCTCAAAATTAAATATTCTCTCTAAACCCATATTTTTAATGGAAGGTGATTTGTGACTTTCTGCTGTGGTCACATGTGACTAGGCTGAGCCAATCAGACGCTCTTGTTCAGAACTTGGAATCTTGGGACCAATAAGAGAGAATCCACGGTGGCTGCAGTGGAGGTGAGAGACCACGGCAGGCACCAGCGCCTGCTTCCGCAGGCGGTACCGACAGCAGGGATTTGGCTGTGCCTTGCCTGCCTCGGTTTTGCCATTTTCAAGCTTGATTATACTGCCTTCCTATCAAGTCTATGGAACATCCAATCTTCCCAGTAAAATCTTCTTCTGCTTAACAACAGTAGGTTTCCGCTGTTTGCTACCACAGGCCAGGACTAACAGAATTGGGAGCTGATTAAATAAGTAATGGCTCAGGAGGGGAGGAGGACATAGCTCAGTGGTAGAGCGCATGCTTAGCAGGCACTAGGTCCTGGGTTCAATCCCCAGTGCCTCCATTAAAAAAAAAAGTAATAATAAATAAATAAATAGACCTAGTGATTCCCTCCTCCAAAAAAATTCAATAAACATTTTGAAAAATAATGGTTCAGCTACACAGGTGTTTAAAAAGAATGAGATAGATTTACATTATGATGATACGTTAAGACACCAAAGATTAATCCTTAAGTGAAAAAAATTAAAGGTGTGGAACAGCACTCACACAAACATACTGGTGGGATTGGGACACACACATGCACACAGGCTTAAAGACAGACAGAAAACAAACCATTACTATGCTAGGTAAAGTCGTATTTTTCATTTTTTTTACCATAAGTATTCATCATTTCCACCATAATAAAAAAAAAAGATGTAAGTTTTTCAAAGGATCTATTTTGCCATCAGACACTATATAAGCAATACTTTCACTGGCCTCATCCAACGACCACTATAATGACGTGGCATTTACATAACTAGCAAAACTTCTAGTGTGACCAGAAATAGTTTCGTTAATTGGTCTGCTAAGAAAATTAGAAGGAAGCCTGCAAGTAAAATAATGTATTGTGAAATAGAAGATGTTGACTTTCCTTTTAAACTCCTAAAAGCCACTAAAGAATAATCAGCAGTACTTTTAACAAGACTTACTCATCGCTAAGGCTTAAAATTCACATATTCACTCAAATCCAGTATGATTTTTCCATTTCTCAGGTAAATTCTCCAAGAAAGGAGACTCTAAGCCAGAAATGATGGGGGAAAAAGATCAAGAAAGAAAAAAAGGTTAAATGGTGGAAAGGCCTCATCAATTACGGTCAGAAATCCGAGTTACGGGTAAAAATGTATCCCATTTAGAGATGGGGATAAAACTGCTCCTGTGAAGCTACCCAGAGGACATAAAACCAACTCTTCATACTACACAGTGCCCTTCACAGCACGCGCCCAAGATTCCTTCAGTCGTAAGCCCCCACAAATCCCGACAAATACTCTGTAGAACATTCTGGGGATAAAGTCATCCAACCTTCGTGGCAAAATAAAGACGGATGAGCTCAGCTCAATTCTCTGTTCTCCACACATAACAAATACAAAAATACGGGCAAAAGCACAAACTGATTCTATAGGATAACTAGGTGGAAAATTTTTCAAACAAATGAGACCACGTCTGGTGTCATATGTGATTTATCCTCGGTAAATTGGGGCCAACAGCTATCTAGGATTATTGTGAGAAACTCTGAAAGCCATAGCATAGCACTTAGCATATAGTAGGTGCCCAACAAATGTTTTACTGAAAATCTGAATCTGCTGGGAGCCATTCACTCTAGTGAGAATGAATCTTCTCCATGCTCCCTTAGCACTTCGTGTATACATTATCTCTATTACCTCATCTTGTAATTACAGCAGCAAATCTGTCTCCCCTTTGAGGTGGGGCAGTCTTGTTCATTTTTCTAACCCCAGCACAGGGAATGCCCACACGGTATCTTAAATTTCTTTAAAAAGAAAAAAAAAATCAAATCCAATCCTTTACTGTTTGTATAAATTCCATCTTCCAAGCCCTAATGTGTCCAGCTCCAGTAACAGACCAACTCACCACTTAACACGCTCTTTCCATTTCACAGGGAATCCAAATCTCTCTCTCTTCCACTCAAGGCCCTGGTTCTAGCTGACAAAACCACAAAGGGTAAGTTTAAGCCCTCTTTTATATGACAGTCTTCTAAGTATTTCAAGGTTATTATTTATTCTCCTTTAAGTTTTCTCTTTTTTTAGGTTAAAATGTTTGTTATTTCAGCCATTCCTAAAATGTCATGGTTGATACAGCCTTTGTATCACCCTGACTGGTCTCCTGAGCACACACCCCAATGTGAAGACGTCCCTCTGAAACCAGAGTTTCCATAACTGAATTGCAGTTGAGTCCTGACAGAGGACAGCTATTACCCGCCTTGTCTATACATTATACTTTTACTAACCTATAGTCACATTTATTCTTTGTTGGCTTTGTTACTCATCTGACTCATACTGAACCTAGTCATGTAAAACTTTTAAGTTTTTAGACGTGTACTGCTATTTAACCAGCTGATCTCCATCTTGTATTTCTATGCTTGTTTTAAAAGTAAAAGTAAATACAGGACTTTCACATCATTTTTTATTAAATTCCATTTTGCTAAATTTAGCCAATCATTCTGCCTGTCAAGGTCATTTTAGATTCTGTCTGGTAGAATCCACACATTACCTCTTTCAACCAAACTAGACTCCATCCAAGTTGCTGCTGATATGAAATGTAAAAAATCCAGGACTAAACACAACAGCATGCTCCCTCCAGCCTGCCTACATGGTCCCAATTATTAAACAAGTTAAAAATCCACTTAGCTGTGAAACCAGCAGAATTTCTTCACCTTATACCAAAGGTTACTCTAAAAAAGTGTAACAAATACCTTTACTTCAAAGACTGGTGAATCAACTCACCAGGCATACAACTATTACTGTAACTAATAACTGATTTCCTTATTTAATAATTTTTGTATCAAGTAAAGCTCTGAGCATAAGTCATTTCGGATACACTTACTTTCACTTTGCCCTTTGAAATGGTTGAAATTGATCTGTCCAGAGAGATAAGAAGATGACCTTTTATCAACAGATTCATTTAGACCAAAGAATTCTGTAGACCTACAGAACTGCCTCTTTCCAAAGGGGTTCAAACTTGAGAGAAACCATTCAAGAGGTATCTCAAGATACCAAGAGTGAGTGTAGAACAAACCAAGGCAGGATACAACTACTGGCCCTACTATCTCTTCCCTGAAAACCAGTGAAAAAGAACACCTACTTGACATCCTTTTCAATTTCAAGCGGCCCACGAGGATATGTGAGTTAGAAAAAGACTTTCTTTTATGGAGTTCTAAAAGAATTTCAGGATCAAAGAACTGCCATTTTGCAGGTTAACATGTGATCTTGTTTCCTTCAACTAAGTAGTTACAGTTTGAAGTCAGCACAGTGAATAGCTTTTTCTATAGGCAAGACCTCCCCCATTAATTTTAGGACACTCAACAGGTTAGAAAAATTTATCTCCAAAATATTACTATTAATCAAGCACTTTAAAGCTTAAAATCATCTGTGCATAATGTTTATTTCAAACTCACAAAAATCTCGTGAGGTAGACCAATCAGACGTTACCACTGCCTTTTTCTAGATGAGAAAACAGAAGTTGAAGATGTCTGAACTTGACCAAGGTAACAAGTAAGCAGAGGAGCCACCAAGCTAACCAAGGTATTCTAATTACAAATACTAGGCTTGTGGAAGATTTTCAAGTGTGCTGTCCAGGCTAAAATAACCAGAGAGGACTTAAGAGTAATATATCACTTGCCTCCTAGATGCATAGTAGTTACTGATAAAGGTGGACAAGTAGTTAAAGGGGGAGTCATCCATCAATGTTAATGATGTTGGAGGCCACAGAGCAAGCACAAATGTACCACTTACACTTATATATCAACTGTAAATAAATGGAGGGAAACAAATAACTGACACTTAAATTTTAAAGACAGCTACAAAGTCAGGGGAAAAAACCCAAAAGCCTAGAGCACTGGTGAGCAACCCTACAGAGTGCACTAGGCAGGTACTATACACATTTTACAAACAGAAAACCCAGGAATTTAAATTGTTCACTTGCACAAATAAGAGTTATTGGCAGGTAGCCTCTTTCCACACTGTCCTACAAGGTAGAGATGACACCATACACGCTTGGGAAATGTGACCGCCATACTGCTTCCTGTGTGGGACACGTGCCGCCGTGCCCCAAAGCCCATGACAAAAGGGTACAGCTGTGACCCACACCTTAATCCCTGTTCATATGATTGAACCAGGCTGGTACCTCATGGTAGAAATAAATTCAAATGCATGGTAAAAGACAGCCTCTCAGACCAAATTAAAAAAAAATATATAGCAGTGGGCTATATAAAAAATAGAATTAAAAAAAAAAAGGGTGACATGGCAGAGCTGAAACAAGGATGAGAGCTGACTGATAACTACTCTGGACAGTGATTTCGATTAGTGGGTGAAGCTGAAGAGGGGCACCCCTTCCACCCACAGGTCCACTCAGAGGTGTGGCTCCAGAACTCCAGCACGTGAGCTCAAGGAGCAGGCACAAGAATGATCCATGCAGCACTGTAAAAGGCGACAAACAACCCATTCACACTTCCTTCAGAGAAAAAAGAGGGGGAAAATGGCAGTATAATCAAACAACAGAATGCAATGAAAATTAAGCCAGTCAAGCAATTAATGTCAACAAAATCGAGCAAAATACATTAATCCCGTCAAAATAATCTTGAACAAAAAAGTTTCAGAGCAAGTACAGTAAAATTCCACTAAAATGAAGTTGAAAAAGAATACACACAATTTGTGCATTGTTTACAGGCACATACATACAAATGTAGTAATCATACGAAAACTTTTTCATGGGATGATAAAAAACAGCAATTTCAGGAGAGTGATTACCTCTATGGACAAAGACAGGTGAAGAGTATACAGCGGGCTTCAGCTGTATCTGTAATGTTTCCTAAACAAAACAAACAAAAAACCTGTTCCAAAGAAAAAAGGATGAAAAAGTATATAGAAGGCAAACATGAGTGAAAAGTTAACATTCAAAATTAGTATTAAGCACTTGAATACTGAAAACTACAGTACTAAACACAACATGTAAAAAGTGGAGGGGAACTTAAATGACAAAGGAATAATTAACTCCTCAGCAAGATGTAAAGCCCATGCACACCTTACAAATTAGTCCTCAAATTCACTAGGGAAAAAAAACAGCCTGACAAAACTACAAAAACAAAACCCAACTGTCATAATAGGAGATATTTACATCTCACCCTAAAACTCAAAAGACTGTTAAGAACACAGAAGATACGACCCACACGTGTAAGAGCAAGACTGATCTAATCGACATTCTACAGAACAGTTCTTCCCTCTTTTGCGCAAGTGGAGGTGGCCTCTGTTTTAGTAAAGGGAGACAAGGGACTGCGTACTTCCACGTCACTGCAAAAGACCAAGCAGCTGGGAAGCCAACAGAAGACGTGTGATATGGAATTGGTGGGAATCAAGAAATGTGTAGGATCTAGGAGAGCCCGGAGCCTGGAGTTAGAAAGACCTGGGCTCAAACTCCAGCGCGGTCAGTTGCAATTAGTCTCCCTTTCCTCACCTGTAAAATGGAGCCTTCCTCATGGATATTACTGTTCAGATTCAATGAATTATATCCTTAGAAAAGGCCCTAGGTTTATAAATATACTACTTGCTTATTGATATTTTCCTCTACAGTACACTGTATTCTTTTCAAGAGGAATCAGAAGAATGCCTTTCAAGACTCAATTAAGGAATAATTAAGTATATGAACGCAGTATTTTTAAAAATTAATGGTTACTATATTTGGGTAATGAATGAAATGAAAATAGGATTCTCTGCACTGCTTAGTGCTAAATACAGTGACCACTTTAAAAAGGCGTACACTGTATGGATATTACTTGTTTCTGCCTTCAATTCACTGTTTCGACCTACGGCTTCTCCCCAGCCTGCTGCATTAGGCAGAACTGCGCTCCTCCCAACACATAAAGACACACACACCCTAATCCTGGAACCTGTGAACATGCTACCCTCCAAGGCAAAGGGAACTTTGCAGATGTGATTAAGATTACAGACTTTGATATGAGGAGATTATCCTGGATTACCCAGGTAAACCCAATCTAATTATATGAGTCTTTAAAAGCAGAAAACCTTTATCAGTTTCAGAGAGATGGGATGACCCAAGAAGAGTCAGAAATAGGTGACATAGGAGGACTTGATCCGCTGTTGCTGGCTTTGAAGGACAGAGGAAGGGGTCTGTGGGCCAAATCGTATAGGGATGTGGGTAGAAGACTCTGAGGCTGGGAACAGCCCTCAGATGACAGCCAGCGAGAAAACGGAGATCTCCACAAGGAACTCCATTTTACTAACAACCTGAATGAACAAGGACCCTCCAGAAAGAAACCTAGCCCTGCCAAAACCTTGACTTTGGCCCAGAGGGACACACATCAGGCTTTGGATATGTACTGGAACATACATGGATTTATGTAGAACTTCAGAACCTTAAGATAATACATTTGCATTATTTGAGCTGCTAAGAGTATGGTGGTTTGTTATGTTAGCAACATGAAACTAATACGCTCTCTCTCGTCCGCATTAAAAAAAATGTAAAAAATCTTTATGTAAGTGCCATTCAATCCTTTCTGAAACAAGGAGAAATAAACTGGTCAACGCATGGAGCCGACTCAGTGCTGACTACTTAGCGCACACTCATCATTTTCTAAAGCACTAGCGCTGTGCCGGGCACAGTCTTGCTTTCCAAACCTTCACTCAGCATGCATCCGTCAACATTCATATTCTTTCTTCCTCGGATTGGACAAGAAACACAGTAACTGTCAGCTACATCTGAAAATGGCAACATCTTCAACAGAGAACTGGAGACGCTTACAGCTACATCATAGCTATGAAAAGTAAAGAGGTGGGAGGAGAAAAGAAAGAGTTTGCCCCAAAGGACATAGCTCACTTTCTTCATCTATGAAATAGCAACCTCATACATTCCTGCTCAAGGACTAAAAGAGAAAAAGCTTTTGATACAGTATATGAACTATAAAAAGTATGGAGAATTCCTCATCAGAATCTTCTACAAAGAGTGGCAAAAATGAGCATGACAGAGAATTCCATATAAATTCACCCTGGGTATGCCTTAAGGTATCCTTATTTACACAAAACCCCAGAAAGCAGAAAATCTGACAGCAGAAGAGAAAGAATCAATTTTAGAAAAAATAGTCAGGCATACAAGGCCCATAGCTGACCAGCAGAGAAATGTCACGGCACTACCACCACACACAGTGCTTTTAAAAAATGCAGATGCCCAGGACTCACTGCAGATCTACTGAAACAGCATCTCCAAGGATGAGACCCCTGTCATCTGAGTTGAAAAATACTTCAGGAACTGAAAGAGGGTGACTCTGAGAGTATGACAGCAGAGGGAACCTAGCATCTTTCTGCCAGGTGCCCCTAATTTCGAAGTGAAAAATAACAGCTAGAATGTGGAGTATTTTAAAACCTGCAAATAAGCAAGGCCAATGAAATCAAATGGGAAAGTTTCATATAGAAAATGAAAAGCTAGAGGGACAAGGGAGGTCAGCGTGTGGCTGCATCTCTTGTGGCAAAGGACACAGCCTCCCAGACTGAAGATGAGCAGAGAACAACAAAATGAGCAAGCACAGCTGGGCCCGAGAGGGAACAGCAGCTGAGCTGGCGAAATCAGGATCTGCTCAAACCAAACAGCTAAACTGCTGGCTACTGCAAGAGCAGGAGAGCTGTCCAGATAACACGGGAGAGGGGGAGCAGTGAGGGAGACACAGGAGAAAATTAATCTCATGTTGAAGCAGGAATGGGGTGGGGACATAAAGGACAAGAGCACCAGTAGGAGACACAGGGTATTATCTGAGATGAGGAGGAGGAGGTAGGTTCATCAGGAAAAATGAAGAACGGGGAAAAGGAATGAGAACACAAAGTCTGAGGAGTGATATAAATATTTGGGGAGGCAAGCAGCAAATAAACCGGTTAGGACAGCCAGAGAAAGGAAAGCGTGATCAAAAATCTTGAAAGACTACAAGTAACATGCATAAAGCAAAAACTTGAGTAAATTTGAGATGATGTTAAAAGGTATGCTTCAAATATGTTTTAGCACTCTCATTTAACAGAAGAACTGAAAACAGGTAAACCTAAACAATGTATTTAGGAACACATAAGTGAGACAACTACGAAGATTAAGCTAGGGAAGGATTAACACAGAATTCCAGGTAGCGGGAGCCTGGTGGGGAGAGGGACAGGATGCAGATCGTTCTTTGACTTCGGTGTTTGATTTACTACTATTCTTTAAAATATTAAACTGTGCAAATATGTAACATACATAGATCTTACACGCATGACATATTTCATAATTAAAAAAAACTTAATGGAATTTTTCTACCTCACAATTTCCCAGTTTGTTTTTCTGTTTGTTTTCTGAAATAGCGTAACAAATGCGCTCATATAATTATATAAAATGATTTGTGTTTCTGGCCTAAGATTTTGCAACAAGAAGCTCCACCTCAGGTCTAGTGAATCAAAATCACTGGGAGTTGGGCCACTGAACCCTTAAAAAACAAAACAAAACCACCACCACCCTAGGTGACTCACAAGAATCTAAAGAATCTCAAGTTTGAGTCTCCCACAGGAAGAGCTTGAAAGCTCTGGAGAATCGAGTGCCAGTCCTTCCCCAAGTTCTCTAGGGTCTCTTTCTGCCCTCTCTCCAGTATTTTCAAACTTTCAACCTCAAGTCTCCCCTATCCTCATACACACACATGCACCAGCTGACTTGATCTTGCAACCAACTCTAAACTTCTCACTCTTTCCTTCTCTGTCATACTCAAAGTCTTCAATAAGACTGTACTATGGCCCATAGTACAGCTCTGCTCTTCCCAATATCACTCTATCTTTTAAAAAATCATCACTGAGCTACAGACATGTACTTCCAACTGCCTACTAGACATTTACCCTTTGCCAACTGGCAAATCCTTACTCGTCACTCTAATTTCAGCTTAAATAGCACCTTCCAGGTAAAGCCTTGCAGCACCTGCCACAAAAGCCCATCCACTTGTTTATTAAACATCTCCACTACTGAACGGCCTACCCTGAATATTTAAGACAAAGTCAAAAACTTTCCAACCAAACAAAAAGATTATTTAAAATGCATGTAGTAAAGGCGGTCAAAAAGTACAAACTTCCAGTTATAAGATAAATCAGTCCTGGGAATGTAACATACATGTTAATAATACTGTATTGAATAGCTGAAAGTTGGTAAGAGTATATCTTAAAACATCTCATTACAAGAAAAAAATTTTCTAGCTCTGTGTGGTGATGGATATTAACTAAACTTACCGTGGAGATCATTTTGCAATATACACGTGTATCAAATCATTAGGTTGTACACTTGAAACTAATACAATGTTATATGTTAATTATATGTCAATTAAAAAAATACATTCATCCCTTGAAAAAAAAAATACATTCAGATGATATTAATGTGTGACCAGGCCGGTTTTGTTTATTTTCTTATATAGCACTTGTCCTCAAAAGATTTTAAGCAAAAACAAAAAAAAGCAAACACAGCAAAACGGTGGGGGTGGGCAGGGAGGGAAGGAAGAGTGAAGGGGACGTGTACAAGGCAACAGGGAGCAGTGGTGGCATCTGTTACCATCTTAAAAGAATAACGAACAGGACTTGGTCAGGTAAAAAAGTTTTGACCTAATTTTTCTTTTCATTTTGCCTGGGGGTTGGAGGCGAGGAGGGTGGAACACAGTAAGAATGGATATTTCAGACAGAACACAACAGGGTTTGTGCTTCTGTGGGCCTAGATGAGGCACAGGAAAGGGACAGGAGGATTAGTGATGAGATTAAAATGGTAGGCAGATGTCAGAATTTTAGGACCAATATTTATAGGTTTATTACAGTTTTTCTCTCCTTCTGTACCTGATAATTATTTGCTTATATTAGGCCAGGCTTGTTAAAAACCAATTCCCATTTTATACCTAGATTTAAATGACACATTTTCCTGGTTTTTCAGGAACAAGGCACTATTAAGGATAAAATTAAAACTATATTTTAACCGCATTTGGCCATACACTAAGAAAACAAATATTTCAACAGTATCATCATGATCATGTAAAATGTTTTAAAAAATCTCTTCTATGAAACAGGGACTTCTGAAAAGGAAAATGTGTGTGGTGCTTTCTCATTTGTCCTCATTTTATCTCACTACTGAGAGAAAGGAACACTAATAATAATTGTTTCATAGGCTAGGGAAAAGTGAGAATCAGGAAAAGCAGTGATTTCATTTTTAAATGCATATTTTTCACACTGTGGCTTTAAAAAAAATCAGGATGGCTCTCTCACTATTGATTTAATATCATTTGAGTTGGGGGGCAGAGGGAGGACCACATTAAGTGTACCTTACAACTATGCGTACACTTAGAATTAAGAAAGCATGGTAAAGCATTTTGGCCAAAGTTAATATTAATAGTAAGAAAGTGGTAGAATTCAGCTAAAAATTCTTCTGTCAAGTTATTAATGTATATTACCAGGAACATTATAGCCTGTTGGGCTATTCTTTTATTAAGTTAATTAAATGTAAAGGGCCTACCTTCTATTAGGCTCTTCCTGGAATACAAAGCCATATAAAACACCTTTTCTGCCCTCAAGAATGTATGATTAAATATCAATGCCTACACCAGTATCTGCAAAACAGGAATTACTTTCGTAAGAATGATACAAAGTGGGACACAATGAGATAAGGAGGGGGGAGTCCCTTCCAGCCAGATCACCAGGAAAGCCAGACACATCAAAAGAACTTCACAAATGTTGACTCTGAAAGCATTCTGGAAGACCCAAGTTAGACT
Source organism: Camelus ferus (assembly GCF_009834535.1). Lineage (NCBI taxonomy): Eukaryota > Metazoa > Chordata > Mammalia > Artiodactyla > Camelidae > Camelus > Camelus ferus. Next base: position 22,579,751 of record NC_045724.1, read on the forward strand.
CTGAAGGACAGACAGAATTTTGACAAAGAAGGTACTCCAAGCAGAGGGAGCAGCAGGGACCAGGAAAAGGCACATGAATCAGCTACTGGGTGTTACTGGCAGAAGGAAGATGGGGACTGGCACTGGGGAGTAGTGGGAAAGAAGGCTACAAAAGTTAAACAGGGGCTAAAATATGGAGTTCCTTGAAGGTCAAACTAAATGTGAACAGAGGACGAGCCTCCTAACAGTCATGTGTGAGGAAGATTAATCTGACAGTAAACTATACCAAGCTGAACCGGAGTGGGGAGAAAGCAATGCCGTAGACAGTTCAGCGTCATGTCTGAGGAAGATTAATCTGACAGTAAACTATACCAAGCTGAACCGGAGTGGGGAGAAAGCAATGCCGTAGACAGTTCAGCGTCAAGTGCTCAGTGCCCTGACTAGGTGGTAACAGTAGCAACGGCAAGAAAGCAGTGTCTCCCCTTTGAACTGCCTGGGGATTGGTTTCGCATGAGGGCAAATTCCAAAAGAACAGAGCACCAACTTGTTCACATTTGTAGCCCCAATACTCCCAGCACAAGACTTCACCACAGTAGAAGCTCAGTAAGCAAACTGAAGGCAACCTGCAAAGGTTAATGCGAATCATCACCACTGCTAAATGTCCACAATCACTCTTCTCTCTGCTTCTCAAACCCACTCTTATTAGTTAACATGAGTGCCCTCTCCCAACCTCTGTTCTACAGCCTAAATCAAAATTTGCCAGTAGGCTTTAGAACCCTACTTTCTTCTTCAAATATGCCACAGCATTTTTTAAGTGTATAAATCTGCTACCAAATATTTGCGAAACACTGCTTTACCCAAGGCTTAACGTAGAAAACCATCCTGTTTCCCACCACACACCAAAAAACTGTGCTGAAAAATTGTATTTATAGCAGAAAGTTTTCCTTTTCCGCAGCAATCAACATGCTTCTTGTGTTACTTATTGAATCTGCCGTATCACTACTGCAACCACAAGCTGCTGCTTACATTACCAAAGTTGTGCAAAGGGTCCAAAGTTGTGCAAGAGTCATCACTGAAATCAGACTCTAGTATATTAATAGTTATAACACCTGAACAACTCTTAGCTTTATTATTAGATTCAAAATAATGCCAAAGTCACAGGTATTAAAAAATATTTTCAATGAGTTTGATTACTTTATCTATGAAATACAGTGAGATGCTATTTTAAACGAGAATAACAATTTCTGCTTCAAAGGGACACCAGGTCACCTGAAAACTGACGGTTGTGACCGTAGATTTGATAAATTAAAAAAAAAAAAAATCAGTGTCCCCGACAACCACACGCCAGCACGCGCGCGCACACACACACTAGCCAGTACACACCCAGGGCACTGAACAGCCTTGCGTTACCATAAAATAACCGCAGTTCACACGTGGCACAAGTCTACAGAACTCTTTCATGCTTTAATGACCTCGAAAGGGATTCCCCAGGCATCAAAGAGATGTGACTTATTCTGACTTGAGAATTGAGAGTGACAAATATATATATATATATATATGTGCGTGTGTGTGTGTCTCTCTCTATATATAAATTTTTTTTTTAAGGTTTCCGTCTCTCCTCAGCTGGCTGGCCCACACCAGGGGAGGCTTTGCCCAGGCCTTGGCAGATGAGTGTTGGTCGGAGAAAGTGGGTCGGGTCAGGAATCCCAAGACTCTCCTCCCATCACCTTCTGCTCTCCTCTGCCCCCCCTTTCTCTCTCGGGGCGGGGAAGAGGCCCAAGGTAGGGGACCCTGGCTCGGGAGTGCAAACATCAGAGTCAGGCCCTGACAGCCCTGCGCTGGGCCGCCCCTCCAGCCATACACTCCCCAGATCGCGAGTCGAAACGGCTGCCGCGGCCCCCAGCTGCAGGGCCGGCCCGGGCGGGGGCCGGGGCCCGGGCCCGGCCAGGCCGCGGCCGCTCGCAGTGCCCACGTCACCAGCTCCAGCACTGCGGAAATGGAGCGGCGCGGCAGGCAGGGAGGCGCCGGGGGGGAGTCGGCCCCCGCGCCCCGGCCCGACGCTGTTCGCTCCTCAACCCCGGCCCGGAGGCCGCCGACACCCGCCAGGCCGCGCCCCGGGCCTCACCTGTGTCGCCGATGATGATGTACTTGAACAGATAGGCGTACGCCATGGCCGCGGCCGCTCGGTGCCAGGGCACACGGCTCCTCCTCCTGCGGCTGCTCCTCCTCCTCCGCGCCCCTCACCCCGGCGCCGCTCGGCCTCCAAACGCCAGGCCCCGCCCGCCGCCGCCGCCGTGGCCGTCAGCAGCTGGGAGTGAGGCGCCCAGAGGAAGTGGGACAAACCGACACCAACCGAGCCGAGGAAGATAGCGCCCAGCCGAGCTCACTCGAACAATAACAGCCGCCGCCGCGCCTCCGCCCCGCCTCCGCGCCGACCCGGAAGTGCTGCGGCCGCCGGCGCCGCCGGGGGCAAGGGGAGGAGCCCCGCACGCCGGCCGCGGCCCGCCGGCCGGAGCCCCGCCCCGCCAGAGCCCCGCCCCGCCGGCCGGAGCCCCGCCCAAGGCCGCGCCGGCTGCTCCCAGTCCGCCCGTGCGCCCCCTCGGCCGCCGGTCGTTCCGGCACGTTTAAGCGGGCGACCCCGGCGGCCCGGAGACGCTGCGGGAGGGGCGGGGGCTTGGGGTCCCGTCGCTGCGACGCGCGCGGGACCGCGTCCTTCCGCCCTGCGGTGGGACGCGGGGCATGTGGTGGGAAGGCGGAGGCCGCGTTCGGCGCAGGGCCCCGCCCTGGGCTCGTGAGAAGCTGTTTGAAAGTGAGGGAGCCACTCGGGGCTGGGTTGGAGGGCGGAGGTATTTCTGTGCTGGATGGGGGGCTTTGACAGTGAAATTGGAAGGATTTGTAAATTAGCAGCCATAAATTAGGGAATGTGCGTAAACCGTGGTGGTCCCTGCGATGGAATGCTGTGTAGTCTGAATTTTTTAAAAAAGCGTGACTTATGTTAAGCAAAAACAAGGGACAGCACTCAGTGTGTAAACATATATCTATGTTATATGTATTATCTATGCAATTATCTATAATATGTAAAAGTGATGTATGATATATAATTGTGTTTGTATATTTATAAGCTACATTTTATTGTTAAATGAATTTTTTTTTACCATTGTGTGGAAAAATGATAGGAATCCGCTTAAATACCCACATGTACTTAGTCTGAAAGGAAACAACTGGCATCAAAGGAAGGAGTGGGTGGGATTGGAGAAAGGATCCACCTTTCACTGAATTTTTTCAGTGCAGTTTGACATTTTTGCAGTCTTCATGAATTTTCTATTGAAAAAAGGGGGAAAATAACCTTTTTGCTCATTCAACTAACACTAAGTACATAGCATATTTTCTGCACTTCTAGGCATTGGAACTAAAGGTATATCCTATTCTAAAGGAGCACAGTTAAAGTGTTAGGGTAGGTTACCTGGAGAAGATGATGTCTGAACCAGAAATATGAATGATGAGCAAGAATTTGTCAAAAGAACGAAAGTTGGGGAAAGGGAACTGAAGTTTAGGCATGAGAAACAATGAGCAAAGGTCCTGGATCTGTTCAGGGAATTTAAAGATGCATAAGGAAGCTTGTTTGCTAACTCGTAGCCTCTTGTGTTGGTGGTGGAAGGGGTGTTATTGCTAGGGCAGAAGTGACTGGGATTTAGTGGCCCTGGCTCCTGTTGCCTAATATTTTCCTCTCCCTTTTGGAATCCTTCCTTCTACTGACACATTCGTGCTAGGCTGGCAGTGGCTGGTTCCTGCCTGATTTGAATGGCCTTTCCAATTGTCACCTTAAACAGGTTTCTTAAAGAGTGTTTGGAGGGGATTTTCAGAGACAGCACACAAAAATTTGACATGAAACATTACCTAGAATTGCATAATCTGGTTCACTCGTCTTTAGTTTGGGGGAGAAGAGGTCCCTGCTCAAGGCCACCACTATTCCAAAGGCCATTTTGTCCCTTCCATCTGAGTGCCTTCACTCGAGTCTTTCCTGGTGATCAACATTTAGGAAATACCCTCCTTCCAGAAGAAACTCAATTCCTTACTATTCTCAGAGGAAGTTCTTTACCCATAGCCTGAACAGGACAAGTCTACGAGGATGTCACACGAAAGCCTAGCATCCTTACAATCAGGAGCAATCCTATACTGTTAGAGGTGAGCAGAGGGAAAAGTAACTGGTGCCAGGTCACACGGGGATTTGTAGCCGTGTCAGTGTGCATATAGAACTTTACCCAACGGACACGAGGGAAACTGAAGAGAAAGGTCAGAATTGTGTATGTAAAAAATCATAGGTGGATGCACCTAGAGATAATCATACTAGGTGAAGTAAGACAGAGAAATACAAATATCACATGATATCACTTACATGTGGAATCTAACAAAATAATACAAATGAACTTATTTCCAAAATAGAAACAGACTCACAGATACAGAAAACAAACTTATGGTTACCAAAGGGGAAAGGAATGGGGAAGGATAAATCAGGAGTTTGGGATTTGCAGATACAAACTACTATATAGATATATAAAATAGATAAACAACCAGAACCAGTATGTAGCACGGGGAACTATATTCAATTTCTTATACTAACCTGTAGTGGAAAAGAATCTGAAAAAGAAAAGATTTATATATGTGTGTGTAACTGAGTCACTTTTGCTGTACACCTGAAATTACACAATATTGTAAATCAGTGGTACTTCAATAAACAGTTGTTTTGAAAAAAAATGCACCAGGGGAAGGTGATAAAATTAGAAGGCATTTTTGCAAGATAAAAAAAAAATCTCACAACAATGTCAAGGCCACAGGAGTCAAGTGTGTATTGTTCTTGCACAGGACTGAGAGGCAGTATTATTGTGCACAGGAATTGTAACAATCAGTAGCTTTGGAAGGAATAAGATCTGGATTTTCAAGTCCCTTTGTGAGCCTCAGTTTCCTTGTCTCGAAAATACAGAGAAAAACTGCCTCACAAAGTCAATTTAGGATCAAATGAGATACTGTATGTGAAGATATTTTGTAAATTATGAAAAATATATATTTAATACATGAAACTCTTAGTGTTGCATAATTTAAAAAAAAATTAACTTGAGGGAATAAAGCCCTAATCACTATACAAATCCATGTTTTAAAATCAGCTCCATTCCTGTCTCTCTTTTATGTCCCTACGTTTATTTTTTCCTACGTGTAGTTCATGATATTTTGTTATATTTTCTCTAAGCCCATATAAGCTGTCTTAAATTCTCTTTGAAACAATCCAGGGTATAAATAAAAACTACACAAACCTCATTTTAAACATTTTTATGTAGCCCCCAAAATCCCCTCGCTTCCCTTAAGTCATAGGACACTTCCTGGGATTTTCCATTCAGTTTGATTTTCAGCTATTTCACTCCCTTGAGGATGAAGTCCGATAACCTCATCTCTCAGTCTTACATCACATATGGTCTGAAGGTCATAACTGTGAAATTTAAAGATTGTAAGACTACATTCTCCAGAGTCTCCTTATTCAAGTTCTCCACGACATTTTAAAGTACAGTCTTATATTGGAATTTTAAATCTACTTGTCCCAACCAAACTTTTTATTTGTTTAAATTTCCTCTGGTTTTGCTCACTCTCAGACTGTGGGTAGAGTGGTAGGGTGGAATGGGATGGGAATCCTGTAATCCATGGCTTCGTGCTTTGGTTTCCATGGTTTCCTTATCCAATACTCAAATGCACTCTGGGGGCTCTGTGATCTTCTAGAAATGATATGCACAGTGATGTGTGTATTTGCATGAGTCTCATTTGATTCTCGCATGAGTCCATGACCCAGACGTAATTAAGAACCACTGCAAAATGCTTTCTTGCAGCCATTTCTAAATACTATGACAGAATTAATTCTCCTGCAAAATACTAATAAGCTCAGTACCAGTTTTGGAGGAAGAAGGAACTAGGTTCAAATCTTGAATTTACCCGCTCTTGGTTGAGAGATCCTGGATAAGTTACTAAACTCTCTAAGCCTCAGATTTCTCATGAGATGACGCAAGTAAAGTGTCCAGCAAAGTGTCAAGCTCACAGGAGACACGAAGTAAACGCTGAAGTCCTTTCCCCTTTCATCCTCTCCCTGTCCTCCGCCTCCAACCTGTCGCTGAGAGCTGTAGGAATTAAATGAGCCCAACAAAGACCCTGCCTTCAAGGGGATTAGAGTCTCTCTGTGCTAAGTCATGAGTACTTTTGGCCCAATAAAGGCTGCAGGAGAGGTACAGTGTTATTTTAGAGGACGGAATTTTGTTTTGGAAAATGAAGGTAGGTTTTACTGAACGAGAACCGTTCAAGCTGAGCCTCAAAGTGCATCATCCTTCATAGTTATTGCTTTAACCTAGTCATTCCAGAGCCTTCAACAGCCCTCTCCACTCTACTTTGTCCGCCTTGTCCACCTGCCCTGCCCTTTATATTCTTGCTGGGTAACACCAGTATTCTCTCTTTTACTTTTCTATTTGCAACCTATTTCTGACCATTTGTCAAAGCCAGAAATGACTGTTTTCTCTTTTCCATTTAGTTTTGTTCATCCTTCGAAAGTTTACTTGAAGAGTCACGATGGAATGATTGCAGATTCACATCTTGAGTCCCTGTGTGTGGAGGGGAGTGAAGAAACTTTTGTTTCTATGTAGGCCAATCTTGTTACCAATGGACTTACCATTAATAATAGAAAAGAGCTCCACCAGTGCGTGAATGAGAGAAAAGTGAATATTGGAATAATAATGAGGTCATTTTATAAAATCATGGATTAAAAACTATAACTATGTAAAACATTTTGAATTAATAATTAAAAAAAATAAAACTTGAGAGTGAGTTAAAAACCAAAAGAGTGTTCTTAAATTACCTGCTTTTCTAAGTCCTTAACAGTTATTTAGTGCTTACCACCAAGAAAGGGATGTGGAGAAAGGCCTGATGTTGGATTCCAGGAGGCCTAAATTATAGTCTCTCTTGCCACTAAGCAGCTGACCTGGAGAGCATCCTCTTCAGAATTTTGGTCATATATTCAGTAGAGATAATAACTCCAGTTGCTTACGTAACAGAACTTCTGGGAGGTGGATGTGAGAACACTGTGAAAAGTACATGACTAGGAGGAAGCATGTGTACCATCTTCCAGGGGGATGATTCTCTGCAGATGTATCTAAGTGTGTTAAAGGCCCAACCCCTACAGAAGCATAGAACATCAGTGATATTTTACCATCTGCATTGTTGGGTTTTTGTCATGCAATTATTTCAAAGCCGACTCTCCATTTATCTTTAATGATTCTATGACTTGTGTTAACAGGTAGGTGTCCTTATTTTGGAAAAACGGGGATCAGAATGAGAAGGGGGTTCATGAGGAATCTGCCTCACATTGTGCCGAAGAGAGAACCATTTACTACTTCCATAAGTGCTTCAATTTCTTTTACTCTTTACCCTTAAAGGTCTTTAAATTTTGATAAAGGGAAATCCATTTACTCCCCATTTTTGAGAAAATGATAAGCTAGCTCTGTCCCAGTGGGAGGTGTGGAAAGAGAAAACCTTCTGTCACCAACATCCTTTGTGTGAAATGGGTGCCCCAAATTGTGAGATCACATTTCAACCTTCTTCTGTCTCCCTTCCTTCCTATACAGTCTTTATCTCTGCTTCTGATTCTCAGAATTTTCACCATATGGAGTGAGAGAGAGGAAAATGACCGCCAAAGAATCACATTTTCCTTTCTAATATGGAGAAAATAACAGTCTGTTTTCTAAACTTTTTTATTTAAAAAAAAATTCATTAAAAGAATAAACTCATTCTTCAGAAATTGAAATTACATCTAAAGACTCACATTTAAAAATCTGCAAGGCTAATTTAGATTTGTCCAAGAATCATCACTACACTACTCTTTTAACCTCCTCAGTTTAAGGAATCTGAGGATCAATTCTTAACAATTTCTTCAATTAAACAGGTTACGAAGAGGCACAGTGTAACCTTACAACAGCAATAAACATTATCACACAATTTTTGTGTATCAGAAACCTAGGAGCAGCTTAGCTGGGTGGCTCTGGCATGGAGGTCTCATGGGGTTGCAATTACTCTTCCAGCCAGGGCTGCAGTCTGCAGTCATCTGAAGGCTTGACTGGGGCTGCACGATTTACTCCCAAGGTAGCTCGTTTGCATGGCTGAGGCTTTAGTTCTATACCACGTGGACCTCCCAGAGGACTGTTTGTACCTTCGTGACATGGAAGCTGATTTCTCCCAGAGTGAGAGAGATGAGAGAGTGAGCATAAGGTCAAAACCTCAATGTCTCTTATGACCTAACTTTGGAAGTCACATTCCATCACTTCTGCTGTATTCTTCTGGTCCCATGGACCCACTGTGATAAAATCTAGGAACGGACTACACAAGGGCATTAATACCAGAGGCAAAAACCACTGGGAGCCATCTTAGAAGCTGGCTACCACAACCTGAAGAGATCAAGAACTAAAAACAGAGATCTAATAAATGTCTAACCATCTGAAATCAGATTCATTTTAGGTCAAATCAGGTTCATTTAACCTGTCTACCTACAATAAAATTTTAGTATAAATACATGAGTCTGTTTATAGTAAAGAAATTAAAAGAAAGTAAAAAGAAATTTACTGTGGTTTTGGTTTTGTGTGCTTCTAAAAATATTTTCAGTAAAAGGCCTGAAAAAATTAGTTTACAGTTGGAAAAGAGAGAGAAAACATATTTTTCAGTTTTTAAAAACTATGTTTCAAAGCAACTTTTGAGGCTCAAATGCAATAACAACATAGTCTAAAAGGGATTTTTTAAAAAAAGAGTTGCTGTTTGCTTTCATCTCAAGTCCTTAAGGATTCATGTGATTCCACAGAGTAAACAATTTATTTCCACTTTTTCATTAACTTATTTGAATAATTTTATGAGAATTCAGTGTTTTCCTATCTGCTAATATTTCCTACTTGCACTCATATGTCCAAATGTTAAAGTAGTTGATTATGCATGTTATGTTTCAGGTTAAAAAAAAATCTCCATTAAATGGATGTAAGGGAAACACTGCCTTTAGGTGAAAAAGTTTAAAGTACTAGTAAGTAGAGTTTCTCTATCATCTTATTCCCTAAATGCAGTGTTTTCTGGTACTGTTATCTTTATCAGAAGAACTGCAGGCTTATGTCATTTTGGGGTCTTATCTTGAAGTTTTCATTATCAGACTTAATGGAGAGCAATTTTTACTCTTAGTAAATGGATATTTTAACTTTCTTCACACTACATTTGATACAAATTATAACACAAAAGCGTCTGTTAGAAAGAGCAGATTATTCATCATTGATATACACTACTTTTTGTTAATTTTTCCTTTAGCAAAATCATTAATAGACAAAAACCTCTTTAGAACTAGAGTCTGCTTCCTCTCTTTGAATCAACTGAATGCATTTCTGGAAGGTTCTCCTTTCATTTCACCCCCTCAAAAAACCCCACTACATCCTAACGCCAAATGTGAGATTGTCTCATCTGAACACTGAGGTCAGCAAATGGCTTATTTATAAAAGAACAGACTGAGGTTCTTGAATTACTAATTGTAACACAAAAACTGAACTATTTATCTTTCTTTCCTGGAAATAAGCAGAGATGAGAAAGTAAGTATACAGATCTCCCTTGACTTACTCTAGGGATACATCCGGATAAACCAATCATAAGTTGAAAATATTGTTAAGCTGAAAATGCATTTAATACACCTACCAAATATAGCTTAGCCTTGATATCTTAAACATGCTCAGGACACTTACATTAGCCTACAGTTGGGCAGAATCCTCTAACACAAAGCCTATTTTATAAGAGTGTTGAACAGAGCATGTAACTTACAGAATACTGTGCTGAAAGTGAAAACCAGGACTGCTGTCTGGGTACAGAATGGCTGTAAGTGTATCACTGTTAACCTTCATGATCACATGGCTGACGGATGCCCAGCATCACGAGAGAGAGGCTCATACTGCACATCACTAGCCTGGGAAAAGATGAAAATTCAAAATTCGGAGTACGGAGTCCACTGAATGTGCATGCCTTTTGTAGAGTCAAAAAATTGTAAGTCAAATCATTGTTAAGTCAGGGACCCTCTGTATAGTATGTTTGACTATAAGGGACCCAGGATACAGGAAATTGAAAGTGAACTCAGTATACACAGGCATCCTTCCATTAACGTGAATTCACTTAAGAAAGTTTTGAATTCACTGAGTCACTAAAAGAAAATTTTGAAGTCACTAAACAACACTTTAATGATTAATTTAATGTACCCGTATAAGAAACAATTGTTTGAGACCTGTTGTTCACATGCCAGGTACTATACCAGTGCCAAGAATATATATAGAGATTTACCACGAAGCTAAGGAAACTTAAGCTCAGGGTCCCTCACTTGCGTGACACCTTCCAAAGCAAATATGTTCAAGTGGTCAATTTCCTTTTTTTTGTAAAATTTGCAAAAGTGAGATATCTATACTTAAATTTCTGAATTCTGTTCTTTCTCTCCACTCAGACTTCTTATCTGCTGTACTTCCCCCTGTGTTGGGAGGTCCTGGAGTGTCCACAGGTTGTATTCTTTCTGTTTTTTTGGTACTGTTTAAGGAAGAGTTATGTTGGGGACACATTTAACTTTTTAGAATATATTTATTCAGTCTCTCATGTTTTTAGTTGAATCATTGTAAGTTGTCCAGTGTAGAAAAGGCTTGCAGGAATTCTGGAATCCCTGCTTCGCTGACTCATACCACATCCTGTGGTGGGGAGATCATATCTCAACATGAGCACGTCCTACTGGATTAGTTTTCTATTGCTGAGTAACGAAACACCACAAACTTAGTAGCAAAAAGCTATACCCATTTATTAGCTTGCAATTCTGTAGGGCAGAAGTCTGGGCCTGGTCTAGATGGGTTCTCTTCTCAGGGTCTCACAAAGTAAAGATTAAGGTGTCAGCTTAGCTGCATTCTCATCTAGAGCTTGGGTCCTTTTGCAAGCCCATGTGATCATGTGATGTGGCAAGATTCTGCTTCCTGCAGTTACAGGGCTGAGGTCCCTATTTCTTTTCTGGCTATTAGTCAGGAGTTGCTTTCAACAGCTAGAGGCTGCCCACATTCCTTGGCACATGGTTGACTCCATCTTCAAACCCAACAACAGAGACTCTCCCTCATTTCTAGTCCCTCCTGCTTTGAATTTTTTTGTCAGGAGGGGCTCTGTCACTTTAAAAGACTCACCTGATTAGGTACAGCCCACCAGGGGCCATCCCCCTGTCTTGAAGTCAATTGATTTGGGACATTAATTGTATCTGCAAAATCCCTTCATAGCAGCATCTAAATTAGTATTTGGTTGAACAACAGGGAGAAGATGGGTGTGCAACAGGGAGTGGAGCTCTTGGGGGCCATGTTATATTTCTGCCTGCCAGTGCTGGACATATATATGTAGGCTGGTGGAACATGTACCCTATTATAAAGCTTTCCTATTCAGAATAGTTATCCTCGAAATCTTGGAAGCAAAATTCAAACATAAATAAATGAAAATTTACTCTGAGTTGGCACAGGTCTAGTGAACCATCTTAACTGCAATAATTCTACTAAAACTCATGAGAAATTACAGGTTCCTAATTTATTTAGTAAAAACCCAGAGATTGTTATTTATTAAAAACAAAGAGTTCATAAAAAATTAACAGACTATGTAATAAAAGCAATAAAGATGAATGAAAAATTAATCAAAATGATTCTATCATAGAGAACTAAATGGTAACAAAGGTCTTCACACCAAAAGCCATAGTTCATTACAAGGAAGAAATAAATTTTGAAAAGATGTAGTTAAGTAGGCTCAGTGCCTGTCTTGGACTCTGGACAGAGGAGGGGGGGCCCCGCCCCGACCCCTGCACTTGAGAGCATTTTTCTCATCACAAATACTGAAGCACGAGGATGATTAGATTTCATTTTTGGCCTCATAGGAGAGGTTCCTGAAAGTTTGGCCACCAGCGGAAGACTGGAATCATATGAGAGGGACATGCAAGCATGCTGGCCCCGAGGCCAGAGGACACCAACTGAGAGCAGAGAAGAGTGTGGGGTTAGGAGGCATTCGGCATCCTGGCCCTTGGAGACCAGCGAATGAGGAGCTGCTTCAAGGTTTCAAGTTGGACCCCCCTCACCACCACCCAGGCAGGTGTCAGGGTCCCTAGACGTTTGCTGTTTTTTGTTTTTTATTGAGGTATAGTTGATTTACAATGTTTCAGGTGTACAGGAAAGTGATTCAGTTATATATCTATATATTCTTGTCCATTAGAGGTTATTACAAGATATTGAATATAGTTCTATGCGCTATACAGTAGGTCCTTGTTGTTTATCAATTTTATATATAGTAGTGTGTGTCTGTTAATCCCCAATTCCCAATTTAGCCCACTTCCTACTTCCTTTTTTGGTAACCGTAAATTGTTTCCTATGTCTGTGAGTCTCTCTCTGTTTCCCAGACACTTGCTCTGTTCTCTCTTCTGCTCTGCTGGTGTAATGTTGAGAGGTGAGCTTCCAGAAGGGACAGGATTTTCCGTGAAGCAAGAGGGAGAGTATGTGCCCACTCTGACTTCCCGAGGAACTTGACCAGGTCACTCCCCTCTGGCTTCCGGCTGGGTCCGGGTGGCACCCACGACTCCAGGGTCCAGCCAGGCATCGCTGATGTAGCATGTACAGGACTGAGAAGGGGAACAAATCGGCATGATTCCCAGGTATTTTGCCTAATGACCAGGGTAGTGCATTAACTGAGGGAGGAGAAGACCAGATGGGTAGGAAAGAGAGGATAGAATCAAAGGTTCTGTTTTGGACGCGTTGAATTGAGATGCCAACAGGCATCCAAGTAGAGATATGGAATGAGCAATTGGACATTTGGAGTCTGGAGCTCGGGGGTGGCGGGGGTGTGATCTGAGATAGGGGTAGAAATACCGCTTAGCTGCTATGGTACTTGGGGCCGAATGCTTTTTCAAGTGTCTGACAGACATTTGCGGTTCCTCTATTGTACATGATCTGTTTGTATCCTCTACCTATGTATCTAATTGTCTCTGACAACTATTGTTAAAATTCATAATAGTTTAATATAACTGAAAATGTGTAACAAACCACCCAAATCATCTAATCTTCACAGCAAATCTGATAGGTTTTTAATTTAAAATCTTCGTTTAAAGAAAAGAATAATAATCAGAAATGAAGAAAATGTGACGAAGTGAGAATTCTTTTGTAGAACTTGAACGTGCAAACTGAATCAGTTTTTTTAAAAAGATGGTGAAATGTGTATCATAGTCCTTTAATATATGCAAACTCTTTAATGTAAATTTCCAAACTCTGATAATCTGAAAGCTAAATGAAATAAAAACAAATATACAAAGGGGAAAAAATCTTTTATAGAAAGAGAAACAGAGGCTTAAAGAGATTAAAGAATTTCTCGTGTCATGACAGTGACAGTGCTAAAAGCTGGATATGTGGGTCTATGAGCATTCTGACCCCCACCTACAAATTTAAAAGTCATCAGCATATAACACATAAGAAAAATGTATTTGTCCTCCACAAGGAAGTGATAAAGGCTTTACGTTCGTGAAGAAGGATTATATTGAGTCTCCCAAGGGAACTCACAGGATGGCATACATAGTAAATCAGGCTTACAAACCTGATTTCTCTGCACATCAAAAATGAATCCATCTTTCAGGAATGGACCCACATTAACCTAGTTTATGAGTCTGATTTTTAAAAACAGAGTGTCAAATTGCAATGAGAAATCACTATCCCAGAGACAGGAATGTGTAAAATTCACACCCCTGTCTTTTTCTTATCCTGGACAAAGAGTAAAGTGTGTGGAAATATTGAATGACTTTCAGCAGAGAGAACAAGAAGGCTTCACCTCACGTTTGGAATGCTCTTTCCCAGAAACAAAGTCTGTGATTCCCAGTGCCTTCCGTACTCTTGTTCACTCTCTCATTACATCAGTCTGACCACACTCAGCTGTCTCACTCTGGCCTGCATGCTGCATTTGTTTGGCTTCTGCAGGCATTTGTAACCCTGGACCAACAACTTAACCAAGTACCAAATACTTTGATGAATTGAAAACTCCCCTAAGAGGGATAGCTATGGCTGTGAAGGGGACATGCCAGAGGTAAGACGTGCATTAGTCGGAGGGAGGGCTTGGATAACATTGGCCCAAATTCCATGGTTCTTCCTGGACCATTTCCTGTGGCGGAGAAATTCCATTTCATGACTGGCATACCAGTTACTGAGTAAGTTCCCGAACCATCGTTGGCAGGAAGCACTGTGCTCCCTTTGGACCAACTGTTCAGCAGAGCTGTGGCACAGAGGTGTGTGTTGGGCATTTTGGGTTGTTAGAATGATTGCAAAAGGAAGTCAGGGATGCAAAGCATTCTAAGATGTATGGGACAGTTCTGCAGAGCAAAGAGCTGGCCAGCCCCAAATGCCCACTGTGCCAGCTGCTAAGAAATGCAGAGACTAAGAGGTCACCCTTGAAGCTCACTGGCTTCGTGAGGAGGCATGATATAATCAGAAAGAAAATGTGGTATATTTATACAATGGAATACTACTCAGCCATAAAAACTGACAACATTAACGCCATTTACAGCAACATGGATGCTCCTGGAGAATGTCATTCTAAGTGAAGTAAGCCAGAAAGAGAAAGAAAAATATCATATGAGACCACTCATATGTGGAATCTTAAAAAAAAAAACCCACAAACAAAGCATAAATACAAAACAGAAGTAGACTGATAGACAGAATACAAACTGGTGGTTGCCAAGGGGGTGGAGGGTGGGAAGGGATAGACTAGGATTTCCAAATTGTAGAATAGATAAACAAGATTATACTGTATAGCACAGGGAAATATACACAAGATCTTATGGTAGCTCACAGAGAAAAAAAGGTGACAATGAATATATATATGTTCATGTATAACTGAAAAATTGTGCTCTACACTGGAATTTGATATAACATTGTAAAATGATTATAAATCAATAAAAAATGTTAAAAAATATATTTGGAGGGGGTGGGGTATAGCTCAAGTGGCAGAGCGCATGCTTAGTATGTATGAGGTCCTGGGCTCAATCCCAGTACCTAAGAATAAATGCATAAATAAACCTAATTACCCCCCAAGTAAATAATTTAATTTAAAAAAGAAAAATACATTTAGGTTGTTCCCTTTTTTTAGGCACAGCGCTCCTAAAACCCTTAGAATTTCCTGAGTGATAAGAGAGTCCTTGGTCATTTATAAGGAGCCCCTTTTTTGATCACACAAGTTTATGTCAATGAGGACACTTAAGGTGGCGTCCCTACGTAGCTTCAGGATGGGGCTGGTCACCAGAAAGACGAAGTGATTGGTAGGTGGGAGCTTTCAGGTCCACTCATCAAGCTCCAGGAAAGGGAGAGCGTGCTGCAGATTAAGCTCCAGAAAAATTCTTGAACACTGAGACATTTGATGAGCCCCTGGGTTGGTGAATACATGGGGGTACTGGGAGGGTGTGTACCCAGAGAGGGCATGTCTTTCCACTAGCTGTTCCTGAGGAGTATTCTTTTTTATAAAGAACAGGAACATGTAAGTAAATGCTTCCCTGAGCCTTGTGAGTCATTCTAGCAAATTATCAGACCCAAGGGCCCCTCGGGTTTCTGGGAACTCCGTAGCGGGTCAGTCAGCGGGTGGCCCCTGGGACCTGAGATTGGCATCTGAAGTGGGGGATTCTGGCGGGACTGAGCCCTTAACCTGTGGGATCTGATGCTTTCTCCAGGTAGATAGTGTCAGAATTGAGTTAAATTTGTAAGACACTCAGTGGATGTCCACTGAACATTGGAGAACTGTTTGGAGGTTTTGGAAAACACTCCAGGAGCACATGGACATATGAACAAAAATTTGGAAGGAAAGGGAAAATGGGGGCAGGGGAGGAAACCAGGAAGAGCTGCTGTAGACATCACAGATCTTAGAAGCAGAGAGCCTGGGGTTTAAATCCTGGCCCTGTCACTTTGGAGCTGTGTGGTCTTGAGCAAGTTAATAAATGTTTAAAAGCCTTATTTTCTTTAATAAGTAAAAATGGAGTAATAATACCTACCTCATGAGACTTCTGAAAGGATTAATGAGAGAATGTATATGAGGAGTCTGACAAATGTCCTGGTCCCTAGAACGGACTCAAGGAGTGTTAATTTCCTTTCTGTTTGCTCTTGTATGCATTAGTTTACAGGATCGCCACCCGATAGGATCTGTGGGGATCAGTACCTTGCTATTTCCAACAAATGTTTTTGAGGTGCTAATATGGTCTAATGAGAGCATGAGCCATCATTTAAACCATTAGATTAGGAACATTACAGATGGTCCCGGTACAATGTGTTCATGTCACATATGGCTCATAATAGCGAGTCAGTAGTAATAAACAAGAATAGACATATTAGTTTTAGCTTTGGGCTTTCAACTCCTTCTTAAGTATACTATTGCTGTAGAAAATAAGTAAAATATGTATGCACACATATGTTTGCCTTTCTATATGTTTCAGAATTAGGTGAAGATGCACAAGAAAATGACCTTCATTCTGGTTTTGAATGCATCATCCTCCTTTCAAACACACACTTCTGTGCATTCTGCCCTGTCTGTCTGAAAGACAACACTTATTTTTTTTCAGAGTCCATGTAAATTATCTATTCCTCTGAAAAGACCACCCGATTTTCCAGACTAGATAGGACATTTTGTTTTTATTCTGATAGCCATGTGTTTTTGTTATCTACTAATGTGTTACAAACCACTCCAAGATTCAGTGGTTTAAATACTAACAAGGTGTTATTTCACATGACTCTTTTGGTTGACCAGATGGTTCTGCTTCACATGGCCTTGACTGAGGTGCTGGCACAGCTGGAAGGTCACAAGGCCGGAATGTCATGCTGGACACCAACTGGGAGCTCAGCTGGAACTGTTCCAGGACCCTTGGTTATCCTCCATGTGGACTGTGAGCTTCTTTACAGAATGGCAACTGGGTTCTCAGAAAGTGCTTTCCAAGAGGTCTAGTCCCACAGGGCAAGTGCTCATCACACCTTTGTTTGTACCGTGTATGTAATGTCCCAACAGTCAAAATTAATTATGTGGCCAAACCGGCATCAACATGGAAGGGGATTTCACAAGGGTAAGATGCCAGGAGGCATGGTTCACTGGGGGCCAAACTCTATGACATCCAGTGAACCTTTCCTTCATGGTACTCATCACTGTTTGCAACAATATATCTGTATGTGTTATTATAAAGACTCTACATTCCATGAAATTTTTTGTTGTTGTTGTTAATTATTGTGGAACAGAACCTTAAATGCAATTTAAGTTTTGAAGAAGCCCAAGTGACTGAGAAACTAACAATAGATGCCACCATGCAGGTCTAGCAAAAGAGATTGGTTCAAAAGTGGTCCACCCATTGTTAGTTGGTTACCTACCTACACAGTATTTCGAGGAGAGTTGTAGGTGTTCCGTGCTCCCTCTCATCTCAGGCCAAGGGAGCAGGATTTCAAAAATGATTTTCAGACTTAACATGTGATCCTTGAAATTTGATGCACCCACCCCTGCTAACATCCCATTATTTGCAGACACCAGGGTGGTTTGTGGGCCTCAGAGCCTGCAAGGGAATTGTCTCACGAACGTCCTGCCAGGCAGTCCCTCTGAATGAGGGAATCTGTACGGGTCCTGGTGAGACACCCAATGATGTCTTCTACCAAATAACATTAGCCCCATTTATTGAGCGCCTCTTACATTCCAGGGATGTCAAATATATTTTTCTAATTTGTATGACAACCCTGCAAGGTAGATGGTTTATGTTCATGCTTTACAGATGAAAAAACTGAGTGAGGTTGAATTCCCTGTCCAGTATCACAGAGCTAATAAGTTGTAGAGCTGTGTTTTGAACTTAGCTCTGTTTGTCTTCAAAATTCATGTCCTTCCATAGCACCTCACTGTCACAGTTCAGGCAGACATGGAGAAGACACGTGTCTTCAGAGGCAGACACAGGGACCAAGTTAGGGGTACAAGGTATTTGATAGGGATCAACACCTAAAAAAGGAAGGGGGTGGGAGCAGTATTGGGCAGATGGAGAAGTTGTGCTGTGATGCAGGCTTCAGCTACCCTGCAGGAGCTCTGGACTAATTTTGTCAGTCAGTGTGATACCCCTTCGGGTGGAAGGCTGGACCCCACACCTCTGCCTGACTCAGGCACAGGTTGCACATTGCCCCCGTGTGATGGTTAATTTTGTGTCTACTTGACTGGGACGTGGGGTGCTCGGCTATTTGGCTAACCATTATTTCTGGAGGTGTCTGTGGGGGTGTTTCTGGATGACAGTAGCATCTGAGCTGGTAGAGTACGTGAAGCAGATTGCCTTCCCCAGTGTGGGTGGGCATCATTCCATCAGCTGAGGGCCTGAACAGAACAGAAATGTGGAGGGAGGGAGAATTTGCTCTCTCTGCCTGACTGTGTGAGCTGGGATATTGGTCTTTTGCACTTGGACTGGGGCTTACATCATCTGCTGCTCTGGTTCCCAGACCTTGTGATTTGGACCGGAATTTACACTACTATTTTTCTGAACCTCCAGCTTGCAGATGGCAGACCATGGGACTTCTCAGCCTCCATGATCATGTGAGCTGATACCTTATAATCAGTAATCTGTCTCTCTCTCTTTGTATTATATCTTTATCGATCTCCATCTTGACCTTGGTCTTGATCTCTGTCTCTATCTCCATATCCTGTTGGTTCTGTTTCCCTGGAGAATCCGAGTAATACACCCAGAAAGTACATGTCCTCAGGCCGGGTGGCTCTCTGCAGCTGAGACCAGCCCCAGAGTGGCTGACAGCTGGTTATCTGCTAACTGCACACCCCACAGCTGGGCAGCATGTCCTTCCTGCTCTTGGCAGGACATCCTCATGTCCACTGAGCTATTCATTTTAATTTTTCCTTTGGTATTTTTATTTTTTGACTTAAAAATTATACTAAATTATTATTTGTTTTAATAATATTATTACCTTGAGATTCATTTAATAGCTTATCAGATTTGAGTATGTGACTCCTGTATTTAAAATCAGACTGCCAGTGAAAGTGGAACATTTTATGTTATGTATATTTTATAACAATAAAAAAATCTGTGACTCCTACACATCAGCCACATGAGAGTCTAAATTCATTATCATGGTCCATGAAACCTATCAGAATCAGATCTTAAACTGTATTTATAAGCTTCTACTACTGATCAGTCCTCCCTCATTCTTGACCTCCCATCACTGACTGCCTTCTGGACAATTAAATGATATTTACAAGCTTCTACTACTGACCAGCACCCCGTCCCCCATTGTCAGCCTCCCATCACTGACTCCCCCTACTTCTGGACCACGTGAAAGAGGAGAAAACTGACACGATGGCTGCTGAGTCGTTCAGGCCTGTACTTCTAGCTAAACTGATCTTATGACTAACACGCTCCCCTCCCTGTGCGTTCTTTTCTTAGAATAACTTATCCTTTTACACTGGAGGTCTTGAAAGAAGGTCATGGGCTGGACCTCAAGAAGATGGGCAGACCCTCCTCAATTCCTCCATAACAACAGCAAGTTCTTATCAGGTTGAAAGAAATGTAATCCCTTGTAAAACACCCTGATAGTTATCGCCTTTTCTGTTCCATTCAGTTTTTTTTTTTATAAAACCTCAAGACCCCAACTCCAGGAGGCACTCACAGTCTTTAAGGCATTAGCCTGTGGTGACCCCATTTGCCTGGAAAAGCAATAAAGCCTTTCTTTTCTATCCTCCCAAAACTCTGCCTCTGCCTCTCAATTCGGCTATCGGGGGACAGAGGCCAGTTTTTTGGCAACAGTGCTTCAGCGTTACTCAGCTTTTCCCTGATCCCAAAATATTTCATCTCCTTTTACTATGTAGTGTTTTTGCACCCTAGATTGACAACAGAAGTTCCTTGCCTCCTCTGCCCGATGAAATCTTACTGATGCCCCTCAAGATAAAATATAAATGTTACTTACCATGTTATTCTCTTGGCAATTTTTTTTTTTTTGCTGTATTCTTGTGTTTTTCTATTATATAACTTCTGAGTACTCTTGGTTTATAATACATGCACATGTATGCTTGGGTTATAAATACATGTTTCATCATTGCATTGTGTTAAGATGGTTTTGGCTGCAAGTAACAGAAAAAATAAATCTTGCTTCTCTGTTGGCTCTCCCCCTTTAACCTATAATTCAGTTCAATGTAAACATTGCAAATCCAGTGGATATGTTTCAGTTCTTAATTTACCTGACTCCAGTTCTAGTTGTCTGTTGCTATGTATGGTACAATAAAGAATTTGAGTTTCATCCCAGATTCCCAGCATAGAGCTTCACAAATCCTTGGAATTTCCTCTGTGACGTCTTTCATTGCCAATTAAATGAGTCATAATGGGCCCCCTTGATAGATTCAGGATGGGGACTCATCACTAGAAAGGCCAACCACACGATTAAAGGGCAAAGCCATTCAGTCAGCTCTAGGAAGGGAGCTGGAGATTGAGTTCAGTCACGTGGTCCCAGATTTACTCAATCATACCTGTGTAATGAGACCCCAGTAAAACCTCTGGGCACTGACCACACTGCTGTCCCCGTTCCATGGGGTGAGGGCAGGGAAGCTCTGCATTTGGGACCCTCCCAGACCTTGCCCTGTGTGTATCCATTTATAATAAAACTGTACTCCTAAGTATAGCAATCCTGAGGTCTGTGAGTCATTCTAGTGAATTATTAAACCTGAGGGGGTTGTGGGAAACTCTGAATTTGTAGTCAGTCCATCAGTAGTCAGGGTGGCTCAGGGACCCCCCCACCTCCCAGGTATGCAGCTGGTGGCTGAAGTGAGGGTTGCCTTGCAGAGGACTTTGCCCTTAACCTGGGTGGTGTGTGCTAACAGGGTGGGTACTGTCAGAATTGAGCTGCAGGACACCCAGTTGGTGTTACCCCAGTTGGAGCTGACCTGAATTATTCTGCAACTAACCATTGTTTAAATAACTAAAAAACCCCCAATGATTTCTCAAAATTCTGTAGGTTGACTGGGTTCAGTTGACTGGTTCTCACCAGAGAGCTCCCACACAGGTGCAGTGCGATGGCAGCTGAGGCCCGGGTAGGTGGCACCTAGGCTGGGATGGCTGGGCCACCCAAGGCTGGCTGGGCATCTCCCCCTCTCATAGCTAGCATGGGTTTTCTCACGGCCGGGTGATCTCAAATGGTCAGGCTTTTTACGTGGTGGCTGGAGCATGGGACAGGAGTTGGAAGCTTCCAGTCTCTTAAAGTCTAGACCTGAAAATGGGTACAGCATTACTTCTGCTGTATTCTGCTGGACAAAAGCAGTCACAAAACCCACCCAGACCTAAGGGGAGGGGATGTGGGACCCCAATTCTTGATGGAAGGAGTATCAAATAATCGGCCATCTTTAATCTACCTCGTCCTCTTTTTGGTGTTTGTCACTGTTCTCCAGGAATGATATGACATCATGTTCCCCAGTTTCTCGTTTGTCACAGACTATCCTTCCCTAGTCTCCTTCAGTGGTACCTTGCCTCCACTACTTGAGCATCCTCTTCCCTCTCCTCTCTCACTACTCATTTACCCTCGACTATCATATCTGCTCTTAGCACTTCAGTCACCACCTTTAGGCTGATGATACCCCAAATCTCTAACGATGTCTAATCTTCTGACTCACAGAGCCAAGAAGCCTTTACAGCACCTGTGGGAGGCGTCTGAACAGGCTTTGTGTTCACCCACCAGCGGCAGAGCCATGAGTTTTGTCCTAAAGCTGGCTGGGTCTTCCTTGTACGGCTTTCCTGAGAGTCCCTGCTTCTGTCCAACTGTGCTACATTCGTGGCGACCTTTGTGAATGACTTCCACAAATGACGAACCAGGATGACACAGGTCATAGAACTCAAAAAATATGTGGGAAGGCTGACTAGCTGAATGAATGAGAATGATTTCCA
Organism: Camelus ferus; assembly: GCF_009834535.1. NCBI lineage: Eukaryota > Metazoa > Chordata > Mammalia > Artiodactyla > Camelidae > Camelus > Camelus ferus. Next base: position 22,601,724 of record NC_045724.1, read on the forward strand.
TGAACATGTAAAATCTTTCCCTGTAGGACCTGCATTTAGTCATTTCCAGATCATTCAACCATAAGAAGTGTTGACACAGTTTGTATATTTCTCTTAATGGCACTTCATCATAATTGCAAATTTATAGTTAAGAAATGAACAACTGAAGAGTCAATTCATGTTCTAAAGCACTCATTTCTGTAAAAACAATGTTTAGCCAGACCCTTTCTCTAGAGCATCTGGACATGGCATTCAACAGTGAAAATAAACTGGTTGTGGTTCCTGAAAACAGACTTAAAAACAGATATAGATTTGAAAGAACAGCTTGCTTAACAAAAAGAAAATAGACTATGAACACTGTTTAAATAGGTCTCATTTTGTTGTATTTATATAACAATTTTCATTAATTTTATTATATTTGTACTTGAGTTTTGGGTTAGCAGAGCATTTCTGTGTCATCCCACGTGTTAATCCAAGGAGCAAGGACTTACGTTCTGGAATGGGCCCTCAATGTGCTTCCTTTCCTATAACTGGTTTGAATCTGGGGCTGGTCTTAGGAGTCAGTCTGTTGTGTAAGTGTCACAGCTTATGAATGTACCACAATTTGGCATTCTTGGTCTGATGCCATCTTCAATGAAATCCAACAAACGTTTGTAAGGCACTGTGTTCCGCCCATTCCATGTGGCGGCTATGAAGAGCCTAGGGCACCAAGATGAATGAGGGAGGGAGGAAGGAGTCACAGGCGACTGTAAGGCACTAGAGCGAGGTGACTGTCACAGAGGGACAGGCTTGCTGCAGGTGCAGGGAGTTAACTGTTGTTTCTCATTTGAGGAGCCAGAGGCATGGGGAAAGGATTCCAGATCCAAGGAACACAGTAGAGGCACAGAGCAAGATTTCAGGCTGTGGTTGGGGATGATGAAACCCTTGGCTGGAGCACAGAGTGTGTGTGGGTGGATACCAAGGAAAGACGCCTGAACAAATACCGGGGCGGCCTCGGGGAAAGATGCTTGGCGTCATTCAGAGACAGCTGAGTCATCAAGGCTTTGAAAACATGACTGCGGCTCGCTCCCAACACAGTTCTGTGATGGTCTCCCAAAGAGTATTCCGTCAGCGCTTGATGGCATGGGAGCACTGTTCTTACTCTCCCTGACGGAAAACACTCATTTAAAAATAAAAGGCAAGACAAACAAACCCAAACACCCTATCCTTGAACTGAATCTCTTTCTAATAACTTTCTCCCTAAATAGCCAAGCCAGTCAGAACAGGCTCAGATCTCTGTCTGGTTCTCCCACTCTTCATCGGTCTTTTAAAAACCCTCAATTCCACCGTCAACAAAAGTCTACTTTTAAAAAATTACACGAGCTATGTACTTACTAAAGAAAATTTAGAAAATACATATGACCAAAAAATAAAATTAAAATTCACCCATTATTCAGTACTCAGAAGCAACTACAGTGGAAATATTGGTGTATGTTCCTTTGTTCTCTCCTTCCCTCTGTACACACATTTATAATATTATCTATATATGCATAAAATGATTGATTTCTGAAAATGAATATAGGTTCCTTTATAATCTGTTTTCTTCCCTTACTGATGCTACATGACATGACCACCATTCCTTGTCATTAAACAGTTTTGTACAACTTTATTTTTTTAGGTCAGATTTATTGCAGTAAACTTTATGTGCAGTAAAAATTACCTATTTTCAGTTCTCAGCTTGAGGATTTTGAAAAATATAGAGTCACATAAGCCCTACGAAAACCAAGATGGGGACATTTCTGTCATCTGCAAATTCCCTTCCCCACCCTCGGTCCCTGGCAGTTACGGATCTGATTTCTATTCCTGAAGTTTTATCTTTTCCAGAATGTCATATAAGTGGAATTATACAAATAGTAGCCTTTTGTGTGTTTATGTCTGGTGTCTTTCCCTTAAAATAAGGCTTTTGAGATTCATTCATGTTGTTGGACGTATCATTAATTTATGTCGATGTATTGCTGAATTTATTTCTATTTATTTTTTTCTTTTATTTTAACCATTCTAATAGGTGTTCAATGGTTTCCCAATGATTTCAATGATTTTCATTTGCATTTTTCTAATGACTAATGATGTCGAGCACCTTTTCGTGTGCTTGTTTGCCTTCAGAATCTCTTCTTTGCTAAGTATCCATTCAAATCTCTAATCCATTTTCTACTTGGATTAATTGAGCTGTGAAAAATCTTTGTATATTCTGGGTCCAAGTCCATTGTGACATATACGTAATTGTGAATATTTTTTCCCAGTCTGTATCTTGTCCTTTCATTTTCTAAACGATGTCTTTCAAATAGCTGCAGATTTTAATTTTAGAGTCCAATTTATCTTAGAAAAAGAAATGGACGTACACAGATTGTTTACCTGTACACCAACTGATGGACATTTGAGCTGTTTCCAGTTTTTGGTGCTCTTTAATAAAGCTGCTATAAACATTTGCGTGCAGGTCTTTGTGTGTGGACTCATATTTTCATTTCTCCTGGATACATTCCTAGGAGTGAGATTACTCAGTCATATGGCAAATATATATTTAATTTATAAGAAGCTGCCAAACTGTTTTCCACGTTGGTGCTGCCATCCTGCATTCCCACCAGTGGTGTAGCAGAGCTTTATTTGCTCTGCATGCTCACGAGCACTAAAAAAAAAAATTAGCCAGTCTGTGGGTGAAAAGTCACGTCTCACTGTGGTTGTATTTTGCGTTTCCTGATGCTGTTGGCACCTCTTCTGAGATGAAATGCCTGTTCAAATCATTTGCCCATTTTGCAGAGGCAGTTGTTTGCCTTATTAAACACAGCTTTTAAAAAATAAATGAATGAATACACCTAGAAAGGATCCAATTTCGGGGGGGTGGGGGGTCTAGAGCGTATGTAATCTGGAGAGCCCTGCTTGAGAAAAAGACTAAAATTATACAAGATGTTAAAGGGCTTCTTCCAGTGCATTGAAGGAATCATGCAAGTCCAGAACTTAACTTTCACATCTTATAGTAACTCTGCCCTGGATAGAACAGAATTGGTTTACTCAATACCTTATTATTGCACATTTAAGTTCTTTTTTTAAAAAAGTACCACTAGACACTGTATTTAGACAAATATCTTATAGATAAATCTTGGCAGAGACATATATTCATTTGTTTGGGGTAATTTTCTGGAAGTAGCCTAGCTCTGTCGAATGGTTTGATCATATTAAAAACTTTCGGTATAAAAATTCACTATTTATACTTCCAACAGTACATGAGCGCCCCTTCTACCCTCACCAACTCTGATTGCAATCTTTGCTTTTGCTTTTTAATGATTTCTTCTCCCTTTAACTTCAATGAAGTTTCTGCCTCCACCATGTCACTGAAACTGCCTGACACAACACCAGAGACCTGTTTTCCAAATCCAGTGCTTTCTTCTCTCTTTTCATCTTCTTGAGTTCTCTGTGTCATTTGACACTGTTGATCATTTTAGTCTTTTTTTGTCTTCTGTGGCCCTGTTTCTCCTATTCTCCTGGCAGCTCTGTGGTCAGCTCTCTTGCCCTTCTCTGCCCTGGTCCTCTCTTGCTTTGCCTGACTCGTCAGTGTTGCTGCCTGTTAGGGTTCTTTGTTTGATTCTCACCCTTTTCCATTCTTCTTCTTCCCACCTGTGATGGTTAATTCATGTGTCGACTTAACTAGGCCACAGTCCCCAGATATTTGGTCAAACATAAGTCTAGATATTTTCTCTGAAGTTACTTTTCTCAGATTAACGTTTAAATCAGCAGAATTTGGGTAAAGCAGATTATCTTCATAATGTAGGTGGGCCTCATCCAATCAGTGGAAGGCCTTAATAGAAAAAAGATTGCTCTCTCCCAAGGAAGATAAAATTCTATATATCTATCTACATGTGCATGCACACACACACACACACACACACACACACACACACACACACACTTCCTACTGGTTCTATTTTCTCTGGACAAATTGAACTAATACACAAGTCGATCTCAAAGTCCAGTTGCATTAGAATTGCTGAAGGTGTCTTGCTCACAACACAGAAGATGCAGAAGAGTTCCCTTCTCACACTTTGGCTTCAGCAAGTCTGGAATTGAGCCTGAGATTCTGCATTTTCACAGGCTCCTCAGATGACTCTCATGCACGTGGTGAGTGTCACACTCTGACGAACGCTAGTCTGCATACTCTTTCTGGGTGATCTCATCAATTCTCCTGTCTTTACCTGTTGTCAACAAGGTGATTACCCCCAAATCTATAGCTCTTGGCCAGAACTCACCGAGTTCCACATCCTTATAACTGTCTGCTAAACATTTTGCCTACTTTTTCCTTAAGCAGCTGATCTCACCATTTCTCCTATAACATCCTTTTCAAGCCCCCATTTCAGTGAATGATACTACAGCTATCAAGTCACTAAAAGGAGAAAGCTGGGAGTCGTACTGAACCCTTTCCTCCCACTTCTCCACTTCCTCAGTATCTTTTATATCTTCACTACCTTCCCACCCCACTGCCACTGTCATGGTCTGACCCACCCCAACCATCTGGAGCCTGGGCAGTTGTCATTAACCCCACCCCGTCTGGCAGCCCTTACCCTTCCAATCCAATCTCCACTGCTTTGCCAGATCCATTTTCTAAAATCAAATCTGATCACGCTTAAGCCCTTTAATTGCTTCTACTACCCACAGGATGAAGTCTAAATTCCCAGGAGGACGCAAAAGCCCTCCATAGCTGGTCCCGCTCCACTTCAACACAATGCCCCGCTTCCCATGCAGGCTTTGCTCTGCCCAGCTGTTTGTAGCTGTGTAGACACGTGAGGCTGTTCGTGGCATATTCATGAGACTGTTAAACTCATCTATCTTCCCAGGATGAGTTCTCTGCCGTCTTTATGCAAAACATCCATTCATTGATCATTTACTCATCCTTCAAGACTCAGGAATCATCTTTGCTGCCGAGCATTTTCTGATATTCCCAGGTAAAATCAAAATTTCCCGGTCTTTCTTTGACAATGGCATCTAAAATCCTTTATTGCACTTATTTATTTACATGTGTAGCCTTAAATAAATGGCTAATAATTCCCTACCAAGTTGGGAATTAATTGTTCACTTGTATTCCCTGAGTGCCTAGCACAGAGTCTGACATGTAGTGTAGACACACGTTTGTGCCTGTTGAATGAATGAATGAATGAGAATCACAGTGGAAAGAACCTTGTTCCAAAGAAGGTCTGAGAATCTGGTGTATAACGTTGTGATTATAGTTGATAACACCATACTGTATAGTTGAAATTTGCAAAGAGAGTAGACCTTAAATGTTCTTACCCCCACCCCAAAAAAAGAAAAAAAAAAAAGAAAAAATATAAATGTATATGTGAGCTGACGGATGTGTTAATTAACCAGGTGGGAGGAATCCATTCTCAATGTATACATATATCAGATCATCATGACGCACACTTTAAGTATCTTGCAATTTTATTACAGTTTTATTTGCCAATCTTACCTCAATAAAGCTGCAGAAAAAAAGAAAGAACATTGTTCTAGAAGCTCAATTACGTGAGTCTTCTCGTGGCTCAACCACTAACTGACCTAACTTTGGACAAGTCATTAACCCTCGTGCAGCACAGCTCTGGGATTCACTGTAAAGGAGGCGGTGAAAACGGTGAGTGATGACAGGATTGGTGTGCAGATCCTACTGGGCCTGTCATGAGCTCCTCTAAAAATTATTGGTTATCGATACTCATTTTATGTACCAATAATCCATGCTATGCTGATGTCATAAGGTTTGGAGCCCTAAAAGAATTGGGGCAGAGAGTAATACCGAACTCCTTCCTGCCAATCCAGAGAGTCTGAAAGGAGAGCCCGGGGGACACGGAGGTCAGGGGTGGTGTCCAGGCAGCCGGGGAGCTGAGGCACTGCTGTGCCACACAGCGTGCCCCTGACGGGGCTGAGCAGGGGCTTTCCCTTGCCTCCCACACAGGGCACGTGACCGTGAGGCTGCCCTTCACCGATGATGAATCAGAAAGCCTGGGAGGCAGCTGGGTTTCCTGATTCTATCCTGGGCTTTAGGGTCGATCTGTTGTTTGAGAAGAACCTTGTGCTCAGGCATCTTTCCACTCAGCCACTGGGGAAAGCAAAGGAAAAGAAGTAGGGTTCTCAACTTGTTTTAATTTCTTTTCCTTGATGGCACAATCCCCTTGAAAGGTAAAAAACAAAAACAAAAACAAAAAACCACTTTCTTCCTGCAGCAAGGGTAGGAATGGGAGGGGGCTGGGGAAGTTCTTATGGTTTAAGTTTAGATAAGTTCATCACCATAACAACAACAATAATGACAATGACAATGAAACAGCAGTAGCAGCCACTGTTGGGGGACAGATACCGCCCTCCAGGCTCTGTGCTAACCATTTGGCACACATCGCCTTGTTCAATACCTGTGACAACCCTGCGTGACGGGGACCTGTCATCTCCCTTACAGATGAGTAAAGAAGCTCAGACAGATTAAGGGACCTGCCTAAAGCCACACAGCTAGTTAAGAAGAATAGCCAAGAAACAACCCAAGCCTGTCTGACTCCAAGCTCCCCCTAACTACAGAGTCTTCTCTCCTTCTCCCAAACCATCCCGACTCCACAGCACACACTCAGAAATTGATACTGATGGTTTTATACTCCTTGAATTCAAAATTTTGAATTGATTGAGCAGTTATATGCACAGTCATGTACATGACCTATAAGAAAACTTACGACAGCTTGAAAATCTGGGTCCTTGAATTTTTCTGATTAAAAAACAAAACAAAACAAACCGACCAACAAACCAAACAACCAACAAGAAATTCTACATTAGAAACTTTGTCCTAAACAAAATGGCATGCTAAATGTTGGCGAAGCCACAGGTTCGGGGACCTGTGAGTCATTTGGTGAGTGACTTCTCACCTCTAATGTGCAATCCTTTCCCAAACACCTTATCAGTTAGAGATTACGGAGAGTCTTAAAAATTATTCATGATATGTCTTATTTGCTCATCAGCACCAATCATTGCTTCAAATATATTTATTGTTGTATTTCCAGTGATAATGTTGTTCATCCTCTACTTATGCAAGTTCATTGCTTCTGCACCCTGTCTCCTGCTGAGTGCTTCTTTTAAAAATTGTTCTTGTGATGAATAATTTTTCACTGCCAACTGCTGTGATTCATGGGTAAGGACAAGTCTGGACGGTGCAGCAAAGACATTCTTATTTTTTACCTTAGTCTGGCTGTTCCAACACTGCCTTAAGGTGTCCTCCCTCCCACTGCACCCTCCTGGTCTGAGGAGACCTGACTGTTTTCTGCTTAAATCATAAGATCTGTGAGTTACAGGGAAAGATTAAGCTTATTCTCTGTCTAAACACTGCATCAATCCAGATATGGATGATTCAGCCAGAAGGACCTGGCTGTACCCATCAGCCCCAAGGGCCAGCCATTACTTCTCAGCCCTGGGAATCGTAAACACCTCCAGGTTGCAGACACTCTTGGCCATCTTCATCCCCTTGAAATTAGGTGGCCAGGTGCCAGACTGCTGCCACCCACGACTGACCTGGAATTCCGACAGTACAACCGTAAAAATTGCCCCCACGTAGGGCCCTGGCTCACAGTGTTGGCACTTGGACCAGAGTCAAAACTTTCCTCAAGCCAATTTTGTAATTTTCTCCTGTCATTTTTAACTGATTAGGTGCCAACATCCATAAAATCCTTGCTGAAGTGAGGTACCCTCTACATTTGGGAAACCTGAGACAAAGCTCTGCTACCCCACCTGCTTGTGTGGCTCTGGGGTGGTCTCTGAATGTGGCCCCAGTCCCCCTTCAGGAAGAAGGATGTAGCCCGGCCTGGCCTCTGGGGGCTGAAGACGGCAGGGTGTGCTGTCCCCCACCCGGGTCTGCTCTGAAGGACCGCGATAGCCCGAGAGCTCCCCAAGGCGGCGGCGGCGGCGGCGGCCGTCAGCTCAGGCTGTGCCAGCAGGACTTGTTACGACCTGGCGTCTCCCTTGGCCTCCCGGCTTCCATCTCCTGCCTACTTCAGCGCTGGCTCCTTAGATGTCCCCCCGATAAGCATCCAGGGAGCCCAGCCCACAGCAGCCCCCAGGCGCCAAGCTCGGCCTCGTGCGTGAGGGCGGCACCGCGCAGCCTCCCGCCCCGCAGTCAGACCAGCCGGGGGGGGGGGGCGCGTCCGCCAGCCGCCTGCTGGCGGTCCCTTCTGGTGACAGCATCCTCGTATTCCTTTTATTTTAATTTTAATTTTTTGGGGAGCGAGGTAATTAGGTTTATTTATTAATTTCTTTTTTAAGGTTTAACAGAGGCACCGAGTACGGAACCGACGCCCGCATGCGCCCCAAGCACGCACTCCACCCCTGAGCGACCCCCGCCCCCCCGTCCTCGGATTCTTCCGGGATCCACTTACTTCCGCTTCCTGGGCATGGGTTCCAGGGGGGTTGGTCCCACCCCCGGCTCGGGGATGACCAGGGGCTAGTTAACCAGACCATCGCGTCCACTCTCTCTGGTCACAGCGATGAGCAGGTCACCCGAAGTGGCCTGGTGGACTCAGTCCCAGGCCTGTCCTCCGAGCTGCGTGGAAGTCGGCTGGTGTATGTGCAGCGCCCCAGGACGGGGTGAGCCGGGCGCGGCAGAAGCTGCCTCAGGAAACCGGCTTGAGACTGGAGATGGAAGAAATCAGAGCCGAGAGGTGGGGAGTCAGGAAGTCCTGATGGTGTGATTGCAGCCCCCAAATCCAGGGCAGGCTTGAAACAGCAACGGCCAACGCCGAGTGCAGAGAGAGGGTTTCTTGCACAAAGCCGAGTGCAGGAATTGGAGAAATTCACTGTGCCTTCTTTTAAAGACCACTTTCCACCTAGTTCCAAAGCATATATTGATTGAGTGATTATGGCAAAGAGGGGGAAAAAAGGTAAATAAGAAGTTAAAGTCACGAGGAAAATTGCTACTCAGAAAGACGTGGTGTTAGTACAGGTCCGTAACAGAAATGGATTGAAAATTGGGTTCTGAGAATCGTGGCAGCCAAAATAGAGAGGAGATCATTTTTCTAGGAGATTCAGAGTTAATAAGATAACAATGGAGAGTTCACTGTGAAGGCGCATACTTTTTCCTGGCATTGAAACCTGGGAGGGAAACCCCACCCCCGACCCTCGCGTGTGATGTCACTGTGTGATACAATGGCGGTCTTCTGTTGGGTTCCCTAGAAGAGGAACCTAAGAGCGGGTTTCTTGCACAAATGATTTAGGGAGGGAGGGTCCTCAGGAGAGAAGCAGGAGGGGCAGAGGAAGAATCCCAGTGAAGATGTGGTTTCAGCTGAAGGCAGCCTGATTCCTTGAGGGGCCTGAAGCCGGAGAGGCATCACAGAGTTGTCCTGCCAGGTGGCAAGGAACTGGGCTTTCGTACGTTACATCCATCAGTCATTGGCCGTGGCTGCCACGGGAGTGGGGTGTAGTCTGCTGTCCCCCAGACATCTCCAGATGAGGGGGCTCCTGCCAGAGAGAGCGATTTTCTGGAGAGGGGTGGAGCATTGACCCGCGTGGCAGCCAGGGACGGGCTGCCCCAGCGATGCCCTAGCCTGGCGGAGGGCTCTGGGTTGAGTGCCAATGGGGCTAAACACATGGGGAGAATCTGCATAACTGCTTCCTGAAGGTCCCTCTGGGCAAGGGGCGGGCATGGGACAAACACAGCGCTGTAAAAGTGACTCTATTAAGTGCCAAGACAGTGCAGGCAAGTTACAAATCTCAGTGGAAGCTTGTCAGCACATCTTACAGAGTAGGTGATCGAAATGGAAGCACGACATTTTTATGCAGATGTTTACTTGACAGGGGGAACGTCAGGACTCATCAAAATGTTAATACAACTTTTTTTTTTTAACCAAGTAACATGTGAAGCAAATATCACTGACTTTCATACTCTCATCACTTTTCCCAGACTTGCTTCCATCTTCCAGGGAGTGGATACTTGTTATGCACAACACTTGGTAAGTAAAAACACTCTTAAAAGTTAAATTCTGTTTTGTATGGAGCACTGTAGAAATGTCAGTGAGGTCAAGCCATCTAATGGTGTTGCTCCAGTTTACTGTAATCTCGTCCACTCTCTACCGGCTTGTCTGGTCAACCATTGAGTGAGGGCTGTTGAGATCTGACTACCATTGTGGATTATTTAATCCTCCTCACAGTTCTATCAGTTTTTATAATTGACATATAATCTGCCTACTATGAAAGTCACCCTTTTAAATAAAATTCGATGACTTTCAATATACTCACAGTGTCAACCATACACTAATTCCAGAACATTTCCATCACCCATTAGCAGTCACCTCTGTTCCCTCCATTCTTGTCGCCCACTAGTCTGCTTTCTGTCTCTGTGGACCTACCTATTCCAGACATTTCATATAGATGGAACCATGGAGTATGTGGCATTCCATGTCTGGTTTCTTTCCCTGAGCATATCTTCAAGGTCCTTCATCACAAGGCTACATAGTAAGTTCGTTGTTTGGAGATGCCACGTGTAATCTGTTCATCAGTTGATGGACATGTGGATTGCTTCCACTTTGGGGTGATTATGAACAATATTGCTCTGAGCAGTTATGTGTTATTTTTTGTGTGGACATATATTTTCAGTTCTCTTGGGTATATATTTAGGAGTGAAATGACTGGGTCATGTTAACTCTATGTTTGGCTTTTTGAGGAACTGCCAAACTGTTTTCCAAAGTAACTGTGCAATTTAAAATTCTCAACAGCGATTTCTCTACCCCCTTTCCAACACTTGTAATTATCTGTTGTTTTGATTAATAGCCGTCCTAGTGGGAGGTAAGTAGTATCTCACTGTGGCTTTTATTTGCATCTCCCTGATAACTAGTGATGCTGAACATCTTTTCATGTGTTTATTGGCCTTTGTATATCTTCTTTGGAGAAATGTCTATTCAAATCACTTGCCCATATTTTAACCAGATTATTTGCCTTTTTATTATTGAGTGTAAAAGTTCTCTGTATATTCTTAATATTAGTGTCTTAGGAGATGTATAATTCGCAAATATTTTCTCCCATCCTGTGGGTTGTCGCTTCATGTTGATGGTGCCCTTTGAAGCACAACATTTTTCATTTTAATGATGTATAATTTGTCTTCTTTTTCCTACAAGTTTTACTTCATTTTAAAGCTGCCTTTAATTAGGGACATATATATTTAGAACTGCTATGTGTCTTGTTTAATTGACCCCTTCATCATTATAAATCGACCTTCTTTCTCCTTTATTATCTTTTTTGCTCTGAATTATACTTTGATATTAAAAATAACCACTCTTGTTTTTCTTTTGGGTAGCGTTAGCATGGTTAATTATTCATTTTTACTTTCCTGCAAGTAATATGTCTCCTTTTTGGGTAGACTTCAAGATTTTCTCTTTATCTTTGATTCTCATTGATTTAACCATGATGTACATGGATATAGTTTGTTAATTTATCCTGCTTTGGGTTCACTGAATTAATTGGACTTATGGGTGATATCTTATCAATATTGGAAAAACTTCAGCCATTATCTATTCAGATATTCCTTCTTCCTCATCCTTTCTATCTTCTCTGTCACCTCAGTTACATGTATGTTAGACTGCTTAATATTACTCCACAAACCTTTAAACACTCTCCTGTTACTTAAAAAATGACATTTGTCATTTAAAAAATTAATTTATTAAAAATTCTTTATATGAAGAAATTTTTTAAAAATTAAAAAAAATTGATGTCCAATATTATGTAAGTTTCAGGTGTACAGCACAGTCACAATTTTAAAAAGTCATTCTCCATTTACAGTTATTATAAGATATTGGCTGTATTCCCAGTGCTGTACAATATATCCTGGTAGCTTATTTATTTTATACCTAGTGGTTTGTACCTCTTCATTCTTTATCCCTACGTTTGTCATTTTTTTTGGTGGTTCAGGCTCTGCCTTCCGTTTCTGTCTGGGGGGATTATGCATCCTATGAGAGTTGGTGGAGTCAGGACTCTGCCCTCTGCTTCAGAAGCCGGTCTGTCTCCATCCCTGGCAGCTCTGGGGCAGGCCCGTGACAGGCGGCTGGCTAATTCGATGCTTTCTTCGGCGTTTTAAATTTGGTTTCCCATTCCACCCATGGCCCTTCCACTTCTTTTATGTAGACAAATCATTTAGAAATAAAAGTCAGATAGACAACAAGTTCCTACCATAGAGCACAGGGAACTATAGTCAGTATCTTATAATATACCTATAATGGAAAAGAATCTGAAAAAGAATATATGTAGTAAGCATTATTGAGTCACTTTGCCGTACACCTGAAACTAACACAACATTATAAATCAACTCTACTTCTATGAAAAGAAGTACATTTTGGAAACAAAACAAAGCAAAAACAAAACCAAAAGAAATCTAGGTCAGATCTTACCACTCCTTGCTCAAAATCATCTAATGCCTTTCCAACATATTTAATACCAAATGCAAAGTCTTTGCTGGGGCCTTTGAGGTCCTCCACGATCGATGGCTGCTTCTCCGTGTTCACTTCCTACTGCCTCTCCCCAGCCCATGGGCTCCAGCCTCCTTGATGCTCCTACAACTTGCTGAGTGCACTCTGGACTCAGAGAACTTGTATCTCTTGTCCCTTCTGCCCGAAAGGACCCTCTCACTGATTTTTACGTGGTTCACTCTCTTAACGCAGGGTTTTATTCCAATGTTTACACAGAGGCTTTTTATGACGCCTACTCTGTAGAGTAGTCACACCCTTCCCAGGTCAGTCTCTCACCTCTTACCCTATTTTATTATTTTTTTTCAAAGCACCTCCCACCCCCTGATGTTTTGTGTTTACTTATTTGCTTACTGGTCTAGCTTACGCCTTCCCCACTAGAACGCACCCCCCCACCAATGGCCAGGAGACAGCATATCTACATCTAGCCTGGCGTTCGGTAGGTGAGCAAGGACTTGTGAATGAAAATGTGGAGGAGCCAATGGATTGGTAATCTCAGGGGCCTCGAGGAGTCACTCTGCAATGGGGTTTCAGGAGGCTTTCTCAGCAGAGGAGCTGTTGGCGTTTTGAGTGGCACTGCTCTACATGTGGCAGGACAGTCTTTCCCCGTAGCCTGACAGGCCAGCAGCAGCCCTTGTCACCTGACGCTGTGATCTGAGTATCTGTCCCCTCCAAATTCCCGTGTTGGAATCCAAACACCCAGCGTGATGGTGCTGTAAGAGGGGGCCTTTGAGAGGTGATGAGGCCGTGAGGGTGGGCTCCTCTTGAATGGGATTAGTGCTCTTACGAAAGAGACCCCACAGCGCTCCCTGGCCCCTTTTGCCACAGGCGGAGGCAGCGAGAAGTCTGCGACACGGAGAGGGCCCTCCTCCGCCAGGCCATCGCCTTGGGCTTCCCGAACGCTGAGAAATGAATTTTCATTGTGTGTGAGCTGTCAGGTCTGTGGTATCTTGTCACAGCCGCCCTGTTGGACTAAGACATTCACAACCAAAACTGTGCAGCACGTTTCTAAGTGTCCCCTCGGAGGGATGGTGGGGACCAGCCCCTGGCCGAGGACCAGTGTCAGGGCAGTGAACTAGGAATACAGGAGGTTGTGATCAGAGAGTCAGACGCTCCCGTTTTTCAGTCCTCATGTTCCTCAGGGCCTGCAAGAAGCTTTGTGGCGTTCGCTTCCACCTGCATCTCCCTCTACTAATCTGTGAGTTCTCTGAGGGCAGGAGTCATGGTTTGAGTGCATGACCCCATGTGAATACATGAATGTATATGTTTGTGTATATACTTGTGTGTGTATATCTATGTCTTTTCCCTGTATATAAAAATATTTATATCAACCTCCACACCCCAGTTCATTTCCTCACCCTCTGACCCCCAGGTGTCACTCAGCAGGTAGAGTCAAACAAAGCAGGGGCCTTGACATTACATGCACTGACCCCGTGTGACCACCTGACCCTCCCTGAAATGGCTCTTGTCACTTTGGGTCTAATGACCCCATTTTACAGATGAGGAAATTGAGGCCTGTCTTCTTTGCCTGCAACTCACTGATTGATAACCAATCGCTCTTTGTAACCTAACCTTCCCTCTGGCCTCCACTCCGAAAAGCTCTTCCTCTTAGAGTCTTAAGTCATGGTTTGAAGGAGGAGGCCCCCCAGGCAGGAGGAGAAATGCTGATGGCCTGTGTCACTATTTCAGGCAGGTGTGATCAACAGACCTGTGTGGGGAGTGAGCTGGCGGGAGCGGCCGCTGTGCCTGGCGGGGCTTCCAGTCACTTGCGGCTGATCCTGCTGCTTTGTCTCGGGAGACGTTAAGTGGCCTGCTGGGACCCACTGAACTAATTAGTGACCTCGCTGGGTCTGGAATTCAATATTTCCTTCTCCGTATCACCAGGCTCCCCATGTGCTTGGTGTCTTCTTGACTTCAAACCTGCCTTACCTGTTAGGACCCCAAATCTCCAGAACTTTCAACAGTCAGCTTCTCTCCTCCAGGCGCCCTGGTGGCTGCCTGGGGCGCAGACAGTCCTATGCGCTCTGTTACTAGGGCTCTCGGGCTTTTGTCCCTGTGTTCCTTTACCTCGGTGACTTGGGCTGGAACTTACACAAATCCTTTTAATTTGAGGTTTGGAGAGGCTTGGGAGCCCCTTGGCCAACTTTCTTAGCCTAGACCCACACTCTCCTTTTTGTCCTCAAACTGAGGTGCAAAAATATGAGTTCTTGTCCTTCGGGCCTGGAGCAGAGGGGACACCTCTCCCCGCAGCTGTGTTTTTCAAACTCTGGGTCATGACTAATCAGAGAATTGTGAAGTCAATTTATGGCAGCTGAGCAGCATTCAAAAAATGAAAACACTAGGATAGAATATAAAATCCAGAAGTGGTAGTGAAGCACTGTTCTGTGAAATCTTTTTTCAGTCTTGCGTGTACTTGCATGTATATATGTGTGTGTGTATGTGTGTGTGTGTGTGTGAACGTGTGCGCGCTAGATCACAGTTTATAATGTATTTCTTATTACATTTTGTCATTAAAGAAAGGCTCTCCATGCAATACACGCACGTTTCGAGGTTCTTTAATGGTGTGATCTGGTTTTACATCTTGACTTGCTGTGTACACCTTTCAGTTCTGGAATATCTGCATCTAAGCACAGTGTCTTCCCACCAGGCTCTACTGCTCCTGGACTAAATGCACTTTTCCCCACATCTGGGACCCTGGCTTCAAACAATTCAGTCCAGTCCCATTGATTTCAGTCTCCTCTTTCCTTTTTTGGTAGTTGTTGACGCAGTGATGGAAAAGAGGCACCTTGCATGGAAGCCAGAGGTAGTTCAGGGGAGGATCTGTAAGAAGTGCGTGTGCTCTTTGATAGGTATTCTCTTGCTTCACTGCTTTTAAGGGCAGCAGTATTGTAGGTGTGTGCCCCTTCCTCAGTGCTCCTACTTTTGACAGGGTCAAAGTTGATTTAGTTATTGTAGAAACTCGCAGAGCAAGTGCGTTCTAGATGTCATCCTAAAACACACTTCCCAGGTAGTGAATAACTGCTGTGTCTAATTATGGATTGCTGCTTGTTTTTTTTTTTTTTTCCATTTGGGTGGGCATTGTATTTTAAATAAAACCATTTTTGAAGTGACGCTATAATATTAAGGTAGGAAAAAAAGGGTTCTCAACTTGCAGGTGATGATTATGATTTACATACACACACACACACACACACACACACACACACACACACACTCCACTGTTGTTGAGAACCACCATGTCTTATTCGTCTGAATAGCCCCCTATTCCTGAAACAGTGCCTGGCCCTCAGGGGGTACCCAGCACATGCTTGTCATCGGCAAATGGCAAAGCTCTGAAGGTTAAAAGGTGGAATCGGTAGTTTTCTTCCACCCTGCCTGCCCTACGCTGGGCGCTGGGTAAACCATTGGGTGTGACCGTGACGACTTATGGAAAATGCAGCCACGAGCAGCTAGATGAATCGAGCGCACAGGTGCGGTGCGCAGCCCTGGCACGGGGCTGGCCTTCACCGCGATGGAACAAAGCTCTCTTTCCCCCTCAGTGCACTTCAACAAACCACTCCAAACCGGGAAACCTCAGGGACAGAGTGGCTGTCATCTCCCTAAGTAATAGAGCCCATCTCCTCTTAACCTTTGTGACCCTCAAAAACCAGTAAATTCCTTCTTTTATCTATCCTAAATCCTTTATATTACCCTCTAAGCCAATTTTCTGTTGTACTGTATTCAATGGGAATTGAAAACAGCTGGTCACCATCTGCCGTAGATTAATTCTTCATGTACTTGAAGCCTATAATTAGGTCATTCCTCAGTCTCCTCTTCTCCGGGCTAAATATCTTATTTCCTTTAGCCCTTCCCCAAAGGTTTTATTTTCCAATTATTTAATTGTCTTCCTAGTGTTACCCTCAGCATCGGGCTCTCTGTTCTGCGTACACCTCAAGGGGAGGGGCTGAGCAGTGTGGAGGGCGATGGTGGCTCAGGTCCCCACTGCCACTTTTGAGAAGTCTTTTTTTCCCCTGGGAGTTGTTTATTTTCAGAGGGCCATTTAGAAATGAACAGTGGCCTTCAACTGCCACTTTGAAACTGGAAAAAGAGGAATCAGACTGTTACGCTCTGTGACGACCCTAACTCCAGATAAACTGGACCATGGCTTTTGCATCCCAAATCTTGAGATGGCCAGTGCAAATCTCCAGGTAGTAATTTCACTCTTGATTATGCCTGCATCTCTAGAGCAACATTTTGGAAGGGTCTTGAAAGCCAAGAAGGTCAATGACAGCTGTAGAAAGATCTTTAAACTTGACTACGCTTGGGAAACAAGAGTCTGGTAGAGAGAAGGGTTCTCCTTCTTAAGTCCAGGAAATATCTTGCCTGTGGGGTGACCCAGATGTCTGAATACCAGTCTCCAAGGCAGAGGTTTTTCACCTTTCTCCATTCTTGAATTATATATATGCAGCTCGTTCCCTGGTATCCAGATTTTTATGAAGAATGGAAAGCTTTTGTGGGTCAGTTGATTCTTGAAATGATTGAAACCGTATCTTCACTTCTGGGACTCTCTGCTCTGTCTCTCAAAATTGTGTTGGGAGGGAGAGCACAGTTCAGTGGTAGAGCACATGCTTAGCATGTACGAGGTCCTGGGTTCAATCTCCACCACCTGCATTAAAAACAGAAAGACAAAAACCAAACTGTGTTGGACTCTTTTATTCTTTCAGTTGGCTGCGGTACTTGATTTCATTTTAGTTTTGCATTCTTGAAAGTAGAGTTTATGAACCACAAGGAGTAATTTTATGCTAAATCATATGCAAATTTGCTTTACCTTTTTAAACAAATGTTTTGATGCTACTTTTTTTTTATTGAAGTATAGTTGGTTTACAATGTTATGTTAATTTCTGGTGTACAGCGTAGTGATTCAATTATAGATATATTCTTTTTCATTACAGGCTATTACGAGGTATTGAATACAGTTCCCTGTGCTGTACAGTAGGACCTTGCTGTTTATCTATTTTATATGTAGCAGTTTGTATCTGCAAATCCCAAACTCCCAGTCTGTCCCTCCAGCTTCCCTTCTCCCCTCTGGTAACCACAAGTTTTTTTTTCTATGTCTGTGTGTCTGTCTCTGTTTTGTGAATAAGTTCATTTTCCTCACTTTTTAAGATTCCAAACAGAAGTAATGTCACACAGTATTTTTCTTTCTCTTTCTGGCTTACTTCACTTAGTATGACAATCTCCAGGTCCATCCATGTTGCTGCAAATGGCATTCTTTTATTCTTTTTTTTGGCTGAGTAGTATTCTGTTAGATAAATATACCACAATTTCTTTATCCAGTCATCTGTCAATGGACATTTAGGTTGTTTCCATGCCTTGGCTATTGTAAATAGTATATGGACATCTGGGTGCATGTGTCTTTTCGAATTAGTTTCCTCCTGATGTCTGCCCAGGAGTTGGACTTCTGGATCATAGGCTAAGTCTATTTTTAGTTTTTAAAGAAATCTCCGGACTGTTTTCCCCAATGGCTGCACCAAATCCCCATTCCCACCAAAACCTGTGTTGGACTTCTGCCTGGAAGAAGCTATTCCCTGCTTATCTGTCCTTAAAAAGACTCCATCATTGATCGGAAATGACAGCCAGACTAGCTGGTGTTCTCTGTCTGATGCTACTGACCACTCCCTCTTGCGAATTCAGAAACAGCCCCCAAAGCATGGCTTCTGTTATTTCACGTGCACAGTCCCTTCATGAGCTAGACATGATCACCCTCATTCTTACAGGTGAGACAGACACGGAAAAAATTTCTGCAGACGTGCACATGATTGCTCAGGGGGCAGGGCTGGGATCTGGATCCAGGTCTGGCTGGCCTCCAGCGTCACCATAGTCGCTTCCACATGCTCGTGAGAGTACAGATGCTGGGATCCTACGCTCAGACTCTGAGTTAGGGGGCGGGGCCCAGGAATCTGCATTTTCAACCAGCTCTCCAGCAGTGCTCATGCAGGTAACCCCAGTCCTGTGCGACAACGGCACTGTCACACTTGGTCCCTGAGAAAGACCGTCTTGGTCAGTGTTCCTCACACTCTGCTGTACGTCCCCTCAGGAGCTTGCTGAAAAGACGCCTAGATTCCCACAGCGGCTGAGCAGAACGAAGGAAGGGGCGAGTCCAGACGTTGTTTCGTTGGCGTGCAGCCTGCGGGTGCATTCTGAGTCACTCTGAAGTGAAAGCCACTGATGCGTCTTCCTGCCAGAGGCGTCCTCTCCTCAGAGCTGTTGTAGTTGCTCTGGGGGGAGACTGAGTCTGGTGGATGCTACTGGCTTAGGACTCTTGGCTTCCTAAACATGGAAGGAACTCTTGGCCAAGGAAACGGGGCGGGGGGGGGGGGAGACGACCCCTGAGGGGCTTGCTGCCTCACCTCCTACAGAAGAACCCTTAGAAAGCTGTGGTTTTGAAAGCCAAGTGTTACATTTGATATCAGAAGTCCAGCGAAGGGTTGGCCATTCGGTATGAGGTCTTAGCAGGTAGGGTTGCCTTGGTGACATAGCAGGGGACTCGCAGAGGAGATAGACGGAACAGATGGGCAGGTGTCAGTCCACGGAGAACGCAGGGCGGACAAACAGGTTTACTGAAATGAGCAACAAGAAAAAAATACTTGGCACCCAGAGAAATCCAGACACAGAAGACGAAAACTCAGAAGACTTGGTCCTCTGAATACATTTTAAATCTACAAAATATGTTTTAACAGCAGGAGCAGAAGAAGGCTCACAGATGTCTGAGAAAGCTTCATTCTACAGACCTCCTCTGCAAGCAGCTTTCGAGTAAATCACGTTCGGTACCATATGCTAGTAATATACAGTGTGTAGGAAAATGAGTAGAGTGTTTGCACTTAAAAGCCAAAGCTGCACGAGCATAATTAAACTGTCACTGGATGACGTAAAGATAATTGACTGAATTTAGCACAGCAATTCTTGAGTCCATATTTACCAGGTAGATAGATGGAAATAATTTTGAAGGTTCATGCACACTTGTATTTAAATTTCAGTACTATAGTATTTATGGGCAATGTTTAAAAACAGGTACAGTTTTAATTCCCTAGGTGAATTTTGACTGCTATTTATTTAAATCATTTTTACCTTGAACCAAAGAAAGGTTATTATGCAACAGTTCAACGTCTATACTCCATCAATTCCTCAAATTCATGATAATCTCATCAAGATTATTAGGAAGAAAACCCCTCTCTACTTCCATAATTAAACTTCACTAGTTCCTTAAGTACGCAGTTACTAGATTTAAATTATTTAAAAAGGAGACGTGCATTCTATACAAACGTTTATCCCATCCCTTGATAAAAATCAAGCAGGTTTTCTGCCGTGTTAGGCAATAAATGGACACTAACCGTCTCAGACAGGGCACAGATTCCTCACATTTTCTTTCTCTGAGCTCTAAGGGTGAAAAAAAAAAAAAACCAACCAACCAAAGAATGACACCTTGCACACGTGAATGAGTTCCCCTCTAATACTCTGCGGGACACTCTGAGAGGCAGAATCTTCCTATAGACAGGAGCCTTCCCAGTTTGCACTGGGGTGCTTCCCAGATTCCATGCAATCATACTCTTCCTCCTTGTAATTTTCCTGTTCAAAGGCCTCTTTGGCTTCAGAGCCGGGTAAGCGGTGAACGGAACACCTCCTGGTAAGAGCATCTCTCTGCCTTTCACGTCTTTAGAGGCATCTGGTTTTCCTTCTTGTCTGTCTGCTCGCAGTCATCGTTTGGGGTTCCGTCCTGCCGCACAGATTACCTCTTCAGTCCTCCCGGGACGAATGTCCTGCAGGGCTTCCTCCCGTGAGCAGCGCAGCTCCTGAAGCTCAGCCCTGCAGCAGGCGGACTTGGAGGGCAGGGCGTTGCTGAAGAGCAGGCCTGAGCTCACGGCTGTGTGGGACCCGAGCTGCCTACTCCCGGCCACCTGAGTCTCACCCGACAGTTGGCCTTTACCTTTCTTGGCAAACGTCAGGCTGTGCAAATTTGGGGCATGGTTTCCCTCCTTCAAAAGTCACACTCGAGCCCTCCTGAGCTAATGCCCAAGGCCCGGACGGATCTGTGGTGCAACCCGAGCCTCCAGCTGCCCCTCCTCGGCGGTGCTTCCCGGCGGCCCTCACACCTGCCTCTGCGTCTCTCCCCTCCCGGCCTGCGCTGTCACCTGGTCCTGGCTCCTGGCCTGGTGCCTGGCTCAGCAACCCCAGGCAGGCTCTGCCGCTGCTCTGTGATGGATGACACTCAGGGACCCGCTGGCAATCTGACCACATCCCAGGACGGTCTTTGTCAAACACAACAAAATAAAATGTGCCTGAATAGATGATGTATTGCTTTGGGGGAAAAAAGTTTAAGAGATTTAAAAGTATGTTAAGAATGGTACCTTTCACAACCTTCAATGATGCCAGGCACCATGGCTGGGGCCAAAAAACACACAGGAAACCAAAAGAGCAGAAGAGAAGAGCTTTTCATTGTAAAGATACCAAATGTCGTTAGCTTGTGCCTAAACACCACGCCAAAACAATAACATTTTTGTTGCCAGTACTCTGTAGTCAGGAAGTTATGTAGTCAGGAATTTATAAAACGTATCAAATGTTGCAGCTGTAAATTTCATCTTCCAACCAAAGCTATCATCTCGTGGGTAAGAACCCAGCACTGACTGGAGCCGGGCCGACTAGAATTCACATCTTCTTGTTCTTAGTTTTGGCCTCTTTCTGTCACCATCAATGACACAGAATCGTTTCGTTCAGTGACCAGCACCCCAAACGCAAGTGCGTAAGGAGGCAGCGGTGAGCAGTTGGCTGGGAAGTCAGCCAGACTGGGTTCAAATCCTGAGTCTGCTGGTGCCAGGCTGAGGGACCCTGAGCGAGTTAATTCATGGCTCTGAGTACCCATGATTTTCCAGCTAAGAAGTTGAAACAGAAATAATAACAAATCAGAATTATTATCACATAATAAATTAAATGGCAATAATGCACATAAAGTACACAAAGAGATCGGTCAAATAATAGCTTTTATTATATATGTTATTTATATATAAATATATTTATTTTTAGTATCATTATATTAGGTATTATAAGTAATAGATATATTTCTTTATTATACCTTTTTATGTATTATTATGTTATAAGTAATAGATATAACGTAGTATATATTATATAATATATGCTTATTATATCATTATGTAGCCACTGTTTCATCAACTTACTCAGTGGCAACAGCAAAGAAGAATCTCTTTTTATAGAACAAGGTGTCACCACATTAGTTCAGTGGTTCTCGTGTAAGCTTTTGATTGGCACATCACTTTGGTGTTTTTGTATTTCATAGTGTTTTGTATGTATTTTATAGTGTTTGTTACGTATTTCATAGTGTTTGCTCCAATCGTGTTCTATCTGAATTCCTGAAAAGAAAATAATGAGCTTGGAAAATTAATTGGGAAAAAAGTAATTAGACTGAGTGTAGGTCATGGTGTTTCTGACAGTTGTGTGTGTGTGTTTTTTTTTTAATGTCCCCTTTCCGAGACTGTAAACAAATCCTCTGAGTGTATCAAGTGCTTTCTGTCTATGATCGCATCCTCATGATGCCTTATGAAATCATGCGTTATTGTTTCCATACATGAAGCAATTGAGCCTTATTTTAACTTTATTAGAATCCCATCTAGGATTGTAACCTCAGGACATCACCTCCACATGGTGGCCAGCCGTGGAGAAATGATGCTTGTGTGTGACGAATGAAAGGCAGACTTCTCACAAACACGCACTTTTCTGGCCAGGAGCCTTTTCATTGGGCTGCTACATTCCTTGTTAGCAATACGACGACAAGCACTAAGAGAATGCCTCCTCTGTGTCTGAGACTGTCAGTGTTTTCACGTGTGTGTGCCAGGCATTGCTTGTTTGCTCTTAGACCCCGTGTCGCCCTTTTCTTCTGCTCCGTCTCTCCAGGACCCTTCCCAGAACACCCTTCTTCTGATTTCTACCTCCCCCAGGCAAGGAGACTGCAGGGTGGCCAAGGCCTTCCTCCCTCTTCCCATCTGCCTTGTGGGGGGCTGTGTGAGGTCTCCATATCCAGCTGTGGCTAGCTCTTCTCCGTGGCGTCAGCTCTTCTGCCCCACCGTGGTCCTAGCTCCGGCTAGTGACCCTGGCTCCTGGGCTCTATTCGACCACACCTTCCTTTAACCAATCTTAAGATGGCCTCTTTATTCTGTTTGCATCCATCCCCTGTGGAACCAAATCTCTGCCTTGAATTCCAACTATTTGAAAGACCTAGAGTGTTTTTGTTTCACGATGCAGCTACAACATGCTATTACATCTAACCTCTGCAACATTCCCGGGAGGAGGTAATACTATCTCCATTTACAGATTGAGAAATTGAGGCTCGAAAGAGACCAATGGTGTGCGCAGCCTTACATGATCCATAAACGGGAGCTCTGTGGCTCAAACCCAGCCATCTCCAGAGGACAGGTGACGCTGATTGAGGGCATTCTTGTGCCAGGCCCTGATACCTCAGCATGCCTAATGCCCCATCCCACATAGCCCTCACAGCATCGCCCGTTACAGATGGGGACACAGAGCTCAGAGGCACGAGCTCGCCAATGGCGCAAAGCTGGTAAGTAGCAGAGATGGGATTCAAACCCAGGTCTGCCTGTCTCCAAGCTGGTTCCTTCTGTGACTTCAAGTGCTTCCCCTAAGGTGGTGTGTGTCACAACTGCGGCTGTATGGCTGAAATATAAATCTCCAGTCCCCACCCCCAGAAATTGCAACTGGGGTGGGAGGGGGCTCGGAAGTAGGCACTTCGCACATCTGCCCTAAGTGATGTTGAGGCAGGGGGTGTGGGAACCACATGGGATCAACCCTGCTTATCCTCCACCTCCCCCACCCACCTGTGACACCCCGTGTAGCCTCTGCAGGCCTCTCCCTGCCCACCTCGGCTTCCTCATCTGCACAGCGAAAGGCTGATAATCTCCAAGGTCATCCCAGGTCTCCTCGGAGCCCCCTAAACCTCTGTGCTATCAGAGTGCAAGGCACGTGGTACCAGGCTTCCCAGGGGACCACTGCTGCCCCACTGAGCCCTCCAAGGGCACAGCTGACGGCTGGGGGTCCAGGGTTTCTCATGGATTCCCCGGGGCTGTGAGACTCAACAGGAACCCTGTGGCTTGAGAGTAAAGGAAAGCCCTGTTTATTGGTTTCCAGTAGTTGGCAAACTGGCATTTCAAAAAGGAAGTGAATTGTTGGGCGGGGGGTTTTAATTCAGGGAAATATTTGAAGAACTCAGTGTTTGCTCTGAGAGGTCATTAAATAAGTTTTGTTCCCACACCCTCTGGAAAAATGATGCTTCATTAAAATGGCAACATGAGGTGTAGAGAAAACGGCGAAATTGGGAACACTGAAAAGACACATTCACTAGATCCCACTTAAAATGTAAAAGGGGTGTAAAGAAAACAAAGGGACATTTTCTCAAGGCAGCTGAGCGACACAAAACACAGGCATCTTTGTCTCCTTCCTGAAAACTTCCACAATGCGTTCTCCTTTCTTCCTCTTGACTAATCTCTACTTGTCAGAGGTGTTGAGTTTCGGCCAGACTTTCTGCTCTGCTCGCATCAAAGGCTGCCGCCCCGTGAATAGGCAGCTCTCACCTTCCGAGCCTCTAACTCCTGCCCAGCGGACGCAGGTCATTCGCCATAATTAGCTCACAGACAGAATTTCCAGGCGGGGTCCAGGAGCGTCAATCACAGAGATGGAGGGGAGGTCGGTGCGTGGGAACCGCGGGAGGAGCCGGGCGTGGGGCGCACCGTGGTCCCCCTGACCCAGTGGCTGCAGATCCCCCCGCGTGATGCTTCCTTGGTTGTCCCCTGGCCACATCCGTGCTTGATAGACAGGCTGTTGTCACACAGACTCAGAGCTCTGCTGCCTTGGTGCCAGCTACCCCACGGGTGGGAGGCGGGCGGAGTTTCTGTTTCTGCTACAACACGACCTCTCTACCTCGTTCCAAAGGCGTCCTGGTTCCTGTAGGGGGTTTTCCTTGTCCCAGGAGCGGCTCTGTGCTTGCAGAGGGCTTGGGGTGCTCAACAACCCATGGTACGAGGGAGGAGGCTGGGGTTCTGCTGGAAGTGATGCTTTCTTGTGTTTCATTCTTTCACCTATAATACGAAGGTGATGGTTTAGAACTATTAGCTCACAATGAGTAAGAGTGAGGACCAAACACTTTGAAAACACAGAATAATGGTAAGTACCAAAACCTCGTAGGTCTTTACTGGTAACCTCTACCCGGTCTGGGTTTTGCTGACGCACGTGCCCCGGGCTGCCTCTTCCCCCACAAGCTGGCTCCTGCTCCCTGACTCTTCAGAGAGGGTCGGAGCCTGGGAAGCTGTGAGTTACTTCAGTGCCAGCCTCAGTTTGGTCGGTTCTGATGCCTGCATGTGGTATATTGGTGAGGGTGCCTGTATCGTTACCCACGCCTGCCTCTGGGACCACCTCTCAACACCCAAAGGCCGGCCTTGCCCAGCGGCTGAGTCCTGTGCCTTGCTTAGCGCAGGAGAAGGGGCTGGAGTCCTGCTCCAGGCAAGGAGCTGCCACCAGGGGCTGTGGGCCTCTGCTCCTGGGGCACCTCCAGATCCTGCAGCACAGAGAGGTTTTCCTGGGGGACCGGAGGGCACATTGAGACTAGAGAAAGCAAATGGCAAAAACCTAATGAAATCCAAGGCAGCGTCAATCTATGCTGTCCCCTGGTGGTTATGTGCTGTACTACACCCGGCTCCCAGAGCCGCTGTAAAATTCCA
The DNA here is from genome assembly GCF_009834535.1 of Camelus ferus. NCBI lineage: Eukaryota > Metazoa > Chordata > Mammalia > Artiodactyla > Camelidae > Camelus > Camelus ferus. Next base: position 22,626,967 of record NC_045724.1, read on the forward strand.
ACCACTCCTCCGTCTCCCTCTGTCCTACAGCAAGGAGGTCTAGAGCCTGGAGGAGTCGGTAAAGATAGATTCGGGGCAGTGAAAACATATCTCTGAATCTTCTCATGGGACTGAAGACTGAAGTTTTACTGTGGGAGCCATTCAGTCTTTATCTGGCAATGTTTACAAACTAGCAAACAATGCCAGAATAAAAAATAACACATTTAATGGATTTAAATTGGCTTTGACAGTTAACAATTAAAATTATATTATTTAGTCTCTTTTGACTTTTACCCAAGTTTGTTTTCAAGTTCCGTCTCATAGTTACTGTTTTACAATAGTTTGAGGGGAATAGAACGATGTGGTTTTAATCCCTGTTTCACTGATGTGGAGACAAGAGACGGGGCCTCAAGTCCCTGCAGAGTCAGGGGTGCAGGTCTCTGGGTCCTAAATCAGAAGCCAGATCGGGGGCTGGACGCCCAGGGCAGCCCTGGAGGCCTTTCATTTTGGATTTGCGGCCTCACCCTCTTCACGGCTGTTTATTTCTGTCGCACATGCAAGGAGCACTTCTTGTCAGCTGTGCACACTATGCTAGGCATTTCAAATATGTTCCTGGAAGTTGTCAGGGCTGTTCTCTGCGAGGCCTGAAGGCAAAACTCACTGTTTGTAGTAAATAAGTACTAAAATTATATCAGCTATTGAGAGGATGGATTATTTCCAGGTTGCTTAGCTGTACTGGCTGGGTGTTGGATTTAGCAGTGGTGCCAACACATTGTAGACAAGGATCCTGTGTTCTCGGGCTCTGAGAATCACGCCGGTAGAGGTGGTGCAGAGTCTGCAGGGTGTGATATGCAGGTGAGGGTGGGGTCAGCAGAGTTCAAGAAGGGGTTTATGGAGATGCAAGGGAAGGTTCTGGAAACCTTGCTGGGATGGCACTTCCCTTGGACTAGACCCCAGAGGCTGATGCGAGGACACCAGCAGCTCCAGAAGCTAGAGCTACAGCGTTTTGCAAACAGTGGCTCCAAGGAATATTCGTTCCTGGAATTGAAGCCACCTCTTTATGGGATTCTCTCTTCCAGTCCCTCTAAGCCTCTGATACGGACTGTGTTGTCTTCCTCCAAAATTCACACGTTGACGTCCCAGCCCCAGTATCTGAGCATGTGACTTTATTTGGAGAAAGGGACTTTAAAGAGGTCATTAAGTTAAAATGAGGTCACAATCCAGTATGGCCTGCTGTTCTTCTACGAAGAGGAAATTAGGACGCAGACACGTGCAGAGTCCGCGTGAGGACACAGGGGAGGACGGCCAGCTGCAAGCCGAGGAGGAAGCCCCTGAAGAGGCTTGCCCACGGACACCTTGCCGTCGGACTTCAGCCTGCAGTAAGCGAGCGTCGTTTCAGCCTGTCAGTCCGCGGACGTGGCTGGCAGCCCGAGCCGACTGGGACAGGCTTCTTCTGAGTTTAGGGAACGGGACTAGATCGTCCATCCAGTCGGCACCAACACCAACCAGGCAAGACCACCAAACTGCTCTGTAAGAACTAAGGAGGCTCAAAAAAGACAGAAGAGTGACTGTGAAGTAACCTCTGGTTTGAATGGCATCAGTGTCTTTTACTAGACAAGGTATATTAGCATGATTTCTGGAGAAAAGCCCAAATACCTGCCCAAAATATGTACACTGCAGGAATGATCCAATAGAACCCCCCCCGCCCCCACCCTGGCTCTGCAGTGTTCTGTGGGAGGACTCCAAAGGGGATGAAGAATGTCTTCAACTCAAAATGAATCATACAGCCAAGTTTTATGGAACCTGGCCACACAGTGATCAATTATTACAAGAAAAAGTACTCACCTCCATTTCCCCTAATCTTTCTCTAAGCTGTCCTGAGATAGCTGGTGTTTAGCTTATAGGTTACATTATTTGATGAAACTCTACAAAAGATTTAGTTTAAGGAAAAAAAAAAAAAAAAAAGAGCCTAACCGCCCAAGACTTGGAGTCCAGCAAATTCAGGCATCCTGCTGGGGTCACCAGCGGTGGTGACGGGGTGGACACTGCTGGTGAGCTAATCCTTCCAGGGCGTTGCCCACGGCAAAGGCACTGAATGCAGTGTCACCTAGGTTCCACCGAAACACTAGTAGGTAAGACGGTGTATGAGGTGGCAATTCAATCTTGGTCACCGCTGCTACGCAGCCTTACGATCTTGAGTAAATTACTTTACTCTCTGTGCCTCAGTTTTCTTATTTCAAAAGGTTGTTGTCAGAGTCACAGACACAGAAAACAAACTATGGTTACCAGGGAGGAAAGGGAGCAGGGAGGGATAAATTGGGAGCTTGGGATTTGCAAATACTAACTACCAACTATAATATGTAACTACTATATATAGGTCCCACTGTATAGCACAGAGAACTATACTCAATACTTTGCAAGGACCTATAATGGAAAATAATATGAAAAGGAATATATATATATATTTATAACTGAATCATAATGCTCTACACCAGAAATTAACACAACATTGTAAATTGATTATACTTCAATTAAAAAAAAAAAGGTTGTTGTTAATGCACATGAAGTGCTTGAAATGGTGCCTGGCACAGAGTATGGTTTTAGGCAGCGTAGGCTTCTCGTGTTTTTCTTAACATCCTCAGAGGAGGAAATGAAGGACAGCAGAGGTGCTGGGCGCTTTGCTCCATACCCTGGGTACCATGGTGAAGGGGGAGTCCAGGCAGGCAGGCTACTTGGGTTCTCTAGCGCCCTCTGTTGGTGATACTATTTTATGCAAGGACTTGTGACCTCATTCCTGCTGGGACTCACCTGAGGGTGATCTTCACATGTGTGTCATGTGCTCCTTTACCCCTAAATACTTCAGTGTGCATTCTCTAAAAACAAGGACATTCTCTTACAGAAACACAGTAAAAGGATCAAAATCAGGACGTTAACATTGATACAATATCTCATCTATAGACCATATTCGAATTTTTGCCAGCTGTTTCACTTCTGCCCTTTGTAGGAAAATCCAATAAATCTTTTCTGGTCCAGGATCCAATCTGGGATCCTACCCACATTTTATTTAGTTGTCATGTCTCTTTAGTCTTTTTTCATCTGGAACAATTCCTCAGCTTAAAAAATTAAAAAAAAATTTTTTTTTTGGTCTTTCATGATGTTGACACTTTTAGAGAACAGGTTCTTATTTTGAACACAGCCCCTCAGTTTGAAAACAGATTTACTTTTAATGTGCACCTTTTCTGGAAACCCAGCAAATTTACCAAAAGGAATGAAAAAATAGTGGGAATATATGAGACATCATAACAGACACCAGGTGGGAATATTTTGAGGTGGGTGGATCTTCTGATGACACATTGAAATTCATTAGGTTGCTCACTGTGAGTAAATCAGTCACTTCATACATAAGATCATGGGTTTGACTTCTATGGTCTCTCATATTCCTTCTGGCTCTGGAATTCTTCTAAAATGATGCAATTCAGATGCATTGTTAATGGTGTGATTGACATGCTTTTATTATGTGTTCCAACACTGGCTTCCCCTTGGAAAGGAACATCCTAGTTAACATCGTTGACCTCCTACTGTTCAATTCTCTCTTCCTTGAACCTTTACAACTTTTATTCCATTTTCTTCACATCCTCAAGCGCCTTATTTTGACCATGCTTCTGCCACTTGGCTGGTCTTGGAACGAAGACATGCCTCACACGCTGGGACTGGGATTCCAACCATTTTCTCCATCCAGGAAACGCTGGCTCCTGTGAAACAGGAAGGACTGCGCCAGCGCGCTCGGCTTCCCGCCACCGCCCGGGCTGGTTGTGATTTACTCTTCCCAAAAAATCAACTGCTGTGTGTAGGCACCTGGCAGGAAGTGAACCACCTGCTGAATGCTGGTGTAGACAGGGAGCTGGCGCCAATGCCGTTGCTCCCCGGCTGGCGGTTCTCGGGTACACCCGCTAGATGCTACTTCCAAGGGCTCTATTTGCTCCATTTGCTATATGGGGTAAAAGAAAGAGGCAAAAAGCCCCTTGGAATGGTAGACTTTGGAAGTGAGTCTGAGAGAGTAATGATGCTAAAGAGGAAGGTGAAATGTAGCTAATAATTGCACAGTGAAGGTGTAGAGTTTCCAGTTGCCTTTGAAATGGCAACGAATTGGCTATTCCCTTAAAAGGTGGGAAGGAGGGTTGAGGTCTACATTAAAAGGGAAGTTTGAGTTCCAAAGAGCCATCTGTGTGTCCCCACGAAGTGCGGCTCAATTTTGGGAGATACTTTCAAATAAAATTTTCTAACCTCCTCTAGCGTCCCAGAGGCTTTTTACACCCTATTTCCTGTTAATTTTTATAATCTGGCTTTATCCTCAAGTTCGAGGCTGGGAGGAGGAGGCAGGTCCAGGGCTTCTGGGCGCTGGCTCTGCTCGGTTCCGTGACTGGTTGCTGGTTACATGGGGGCATTCACGTTGTGAAGCTCAGCGTGCTGCTCATTTCCCTAAATGTGATAAAAGGTTGACTTAAAAATAAATGAATCCTGTTAGCGTTGAAGGTGTAACGTAGTGAAGGCAGAGCCCGATTTTCCCTTGGCCAGACCCCTTGCGGTGGGCGCGCCCCCCGGGTGGGCCCCCTGCGACCCTGCACCTTGGTGAGGATGCGGTTCGCGGTCCAGGCGGCGCCACCGTCGCCCGTGTGCGGAAGGCCTCCGTGGGCTGTGGGAATGGCGGCCTCGGATTTCCTGACTTTTGTGCATTGATGGTCTCACTCACAGAGTCGCATTAACCCCGCTTTGGAGTTTGAATGCCACCATTGGCAGCCTTCTGACGTGCTTTTCAGCCCGAGTGGAGGCTGGTAACGAAGCCAGGAATTCCCAAGCTTTCCCAGGCGAGCGTGGAGACACACTGGGACGTCTTTCTCTCTCTCCCCCCGCCCTGTCCATCTGCAGGCTGAGTGTGCATCCGTCAAAGGCAAACTCTGAATCGGGCTTTGTGCGCGTCTCTGGAAAGACACCCAGCATCGTGTGATGGGGAGAAGTGTCAGTGGGGTGGCAGTGACATCTGCAGAGGCAGCCCCGTCCCTGTCTGCCGCCGAGTGCGTGTGGGCATGCTTCAGGAGAGCAATCCACCCGTGAGAGAATGGAGCTTTTGACATCAGCTGAGGCCGGGGCCGCCTTACAATGAGAGGCCTGTTGGTCAAAGGGAGACTGTTTAATGAACTGAGAACCAGAGGCCAGCTCTGGCCATCTGGACTGAGGCTCTCCGGAGCAGCTCTGTACTGTGACTGGTTACACTGAAGCACGCTGCCTCGCAAAGAAAACAACTGCAACGTTAAATTCATATTTCAAAATCGCGAACTTCTAGGTACTTGTGTATGTGTGTGTGTGTGATGGAAAGCATGGTGTCAGTGTTAGATACCATCACCTTATTAGCAAGTAAGCCTGCAAAAAAGTATCCCACGTTTGGCTCTGAGGTCAATAATGATAATGGCTTTTTCCTGACAGCGGGTAGCAAGGTCCTGTCAAGGATGTGGAAACACGCTACGAAAACGAAATCCATTAAGGCCCTAATTATCAGGTGAGGAAGGCAGGTGATCACGATTGTCACCACTTGGCTGGTGAAACACTGGGACCCAGGGAGGACGACGGCTCTGATGACTCATGACCAAGGTCGAGTGACAGGTGGGAGGCAGAGCTGATATCTCAGCGTGTCCTCCAGCCTCTGGCGCTGGGCAAGGACACGCGAGGCTGGCGCTGACTTTTCCTGGCAGGCTCGTGGTTCGCAGCCAGAGTGCAGGTGGCGGTGCTGTGATTCCTGGCGTAACCTTCAAGGCGTCAGTGACAATCTCGTCGGCGCCAGGTCCCGGCTGAGTGTCACAGCGCAACGCCCGGGCTTATCCGAAGCCGGTGGAGGTTTTCCGAGCGGCGTTTCATTTATTAGTTGTGTTGGAAAGAAGTCACTAACAGCTAGCCGGGTACCTCTGGATCTTAACAGCTGTGGCTTTGTAAGGGACTTGGGAGGGGGCTGTTTTCAAAGTGCCCTTCAGAAAGTATCACCTTCGATGGGGGCTTCCCTTCTGTTCCAGGAGGACGACTCCCAACAGGAAACCAAGCCCACAAGGAAAGTCAGGCTGTATTTTCTTACAGTCCATTTTAGCAAGCATGCCTGCACACCACCTGACCTTCTGTTCGCCTTTGTTGGCAGAAGTCCTGATGCTTTTCTGTCCCATGTGAGTGTCTTGGAAGGTGCCCTGCGCAGACCGCATGGCCGGGGGCTGGGTGCTTGTGGTTGGATCGGGGGACCTAGAAAGCCCCTTCTTGTCTGAGATGTGACGACTCCAGAACTAATGAGTCTCAGCTCCCAGAATGAAATGGTGATAATTACCGATGATCCAGTACTTTCTGGGTTCCAGGCTCTGTCTGAGATCTTAACGTTACTCTGTAAATTCTACTGAAACTGTAGCCAATAATATCCCCATTCGACAGATGACGAAACCGCGGCTCACAGAAATTGAAAGCTTGTCAGATGGCACAGATTTAGGAAGTGACGGTCGCCTGGAAGTCGGTTCCAGACCAGCTAATTCTGTGCTCTAAACCCACAGCTTAGCCAAACGAACTTCAGTCGCCTTGTGGTGTCTCTGATTCAGATTAGCTCACAATCTCTGTCTGCATTTTTGAAAATGTATGACTGAATCACTATGCTGTCCACCAGAAACTAACGCAACATTGCAAATCAACGAGACTTCAATTGAAACAAAAAAGTAATGTTTCCTGGATTTTCAGAGGTGTGCAGGTACAGCAGCAGTCTATCCGGACGACTTTAACTGTAAATGTTTCGTGGTGTCAAAAGTCACTTCTTTTCCATGATAGACCCCAGGGTTTTTATGAACATAATTAAAACTTCTCTGTCTTAAAAGACATGTGAATAAAAGGAAAGTTGCCTAAAGTACTTGTGAAATATGCAAGTACAATTTAACACTCGTGGTGAAAAATACAATATTTTAGAATAACTCAAGCTTTTCAGTTTGACTTTGGAATGAAAATGAACTCAAAAGTAAAAAAAGAAAGAAAATAGCTTTATTGTATGTCAGGGTATGGAACACAAAGTATACAGCAGATATTTCAAGAATATAGCTTCATCTCATCACTCGATGCGCATTAAAAAATCAATACCAAGCGCAGACTGCATCCATGAAGCTGATATTTTTTCAGATTTTATGAGGACTTTTTCAACTTTGATGTTTTCAAAAATGCATCGGAGCTTGAGGTGGAAGTGGCCTGATGACACTGAGCGAGGAGGATGCCGGCCTGCCTCCGGCTGCCACCAAGAAGATGAGGTTGTCTGAGCTTGGTGGGGGTCCGCTGGTGGTGCAACCCACGTGGCCCCAGGACACTCATCTGCAAGGCTCTCACTGAGGCTCTGCAAATCTTGCAAAATAAACAACAGCTCTGACACTGACATTTTATCATTGGAAAGAGGTCATGAACATTTCCAATGGCTACGCAGAGAGGTGAGACCTACTCCACTTTCAATGCCTACGAACTACTGTGAATAGCTCTTTTGCTCTTTCTTTCTTTCTTTGTTTCTTTCTCTTTCTTTCTTTCTTTCTTTCTTCCCTCCCTCCCGCCTTCCTTCCTCTTTCTTTCTTCTTTCTTTCCTTTCTTTCTCTCTTTCTTTCTCTCTGTCTGTCTGTCTGTCTTTCTGTCTTTCATGAGCAAGGGGAGTGTGGCAAAACAGTCTTAGGAGATGCCAGCAGTGGACGTGCCTTGTTAAATGGGGACCTAGGAAGGAAGGGTGGGGGGAGTCAGGCCACCAGAGAGGGAGCAGCACGCGTCCGCTCGCTGGTCCTGTGGGTCCAGAGTGGGCCCTGCTGTCTGGCGGGCTCGGGTGGTGGTCAGTGCTTCAGGGAGGACGCATGCTCTGTGGCTTGTGTTGGTGGGAGTGTCCACTCTGCCCCTGAGGTTTTCTAGAGCTATTGCTGGCTTTCCCCTTATCCTTTATATAATGTGAATCTTGGCCTCTTTTCTGATCAGTGGTATTGCCTCAATATACAGAAAGGGGAAAATATTGATGAAATCTACCCATCCATCAATCACTTTATTTTATTTTTTATTGATGTATATAGTCAGTTACAGCGTTGTGTCAATGTCTGGTGTGCAGCGTGTTTCAGTCATACATATACATACATATATTCGTTTTCTTATTCTTTTTCATTATAGGTTTCTACAGATATTGAATATAGTTCCCTGTGCTATACAGAAGAAATTTGTTTTTTTAATCTATTTTTATATATAGTAGTTAATATTTGCAAATCTTGAACTCCCAATTTATCCCTTCCTAGCCCCTTTCCCCCAGTAACTATAAGATTGTTGACTATATCTGTGAGTCTGTTTCTGTTTTGTAGATGAGTTCATTAACGTCTTCATTTTTCTTTTTTTAGATTCCACTTATGAGTGATATCATAGGGTATTTTTCTTTCTCTTTCTGGCTTAATGCACTTAGAATGATGATCTCCAGGTCCATCCATGTTGCTGCGAATGGCATTATTTTATTCTTTTTTATGGCTGAGCAGTATTCTGCTGTGTAAATAAACTACAGCTTCTTTATCCAGTCATCTGTCGATGGATATTTAGGTTGTATTTTTGATTTTATATAATAAAACATCTGGTGCAAGAGAGGCTGGCTAAAAGATAATTAATAAGATGTCATGAGACAAAAACATTGTGACATTAGAGATTTAGAACTGATGTTTGAATGAAATGTCAGTGTTGAAAAACATGTAAGTTGCTGATTTTGAAGGGTCTATATTTGAAATTCAATCACCAATTGACATATTTTCGATTTGAGCATGAGCCTGTGATGTTCAAGGACGGAAAAGGCCAGAGAGCAGACAAAGGGGCAATGGCAGCGACTAGGAGAGCCGTCCACATACGCAGTGAGACAGGAGCCATGGTACCTTGAACCACAGTGGTTGCTGCAGGAGGGTGAGAGGTGGTTGGATTCTGGACGTGTCTGAACGAGACTGACCGACAGGATTTGCTTGTGGGTCAGAGGAGGAGAAGAGGTGGGAGATCAGACAGCACCGTCCCCACCAGGCAGGTGGAGAGTTTCCAGGTCTCAGCTGCATCCTCCAATGTAGCCACTTCTTCCCTTCAATCATTTCTTATTGCTCTCTGTTCTCCCCTTCTCACCGTCTTCCTCATTTCATCACCTCACATCGCGGTGTCAGTCCCAGGAGCAGTGTGAGGCACAAAAGATGGGATTTCAGACCTCCATTCCATCCGTCCGTCACAGGTGTGCCGGTGCCTCCCTGCCTCCTACCCGTGGCTGGACAGTGGGGCAGGGGTCCCTTTGACCAGCTGATGGGAAGAAGGAAGCCAAGTTCATGATGGGTCAGACTGGAGTGAGACGCGAGCTGAGACTGGACCGCTAAGTGGGTGGTGAGATGCACCATCCAGCCCACTGGCCCTTGATGTGCTCAGTGTGCAGGGGAGTGCTGGAGGAACACGGAGTCCTGAGCAGTGCCAGATGGCTTGGTGGTTGGTCAGAGGCCTTCAGGGAGAAAGCCTGGGCCCTCAGGGATGAGTGGGCCTAGGGAAGAAGCAGGTGGATGGGTACCAAGTGTGAATGGCTTTGTTCCTCATGTGAGACCTACGGACAGCTTCCACTGTGCACGAGGCACTAAACACACAGCTGAGGCCAGCCAGCCTCCTCATCTGCCTCCCGGATGGGCCTGTGGATGGAGCAGCCCTGCTGGCAGGACTGGAGGCAAAGTGTGGGCCATCGGCAGGCTCCTTGTCACCAAGACTCCTGGCTGCGAGGGTCCAACACAGCCCAGCCGCCTCCTCCATCCAGCGCTGCTCCCTTCGCTCCCTCACCAGTGTCCCGACAGTGTGCCCCAATTAATGTTTTGTAGGCAAATATCTGTCTTTGAATCGTCCCTGGGGAACCTGGGCTAAGACGGGGAGGGACACCAAAGAAAGTAGAAAATAAAAAAAGAGAAAATGAACATCCGACATGCTGTCACTGATTAACAGAGAGGATGCTTCCCCGGTGGGTCTGTATCTCTTTGTCTGTAGCTGACACAGGTACCTGCAACTTTCGAAAGATCCACTGGGTGGAGAACTTGCATCAAGTTTGTCGCTCAAACTGCCGCCCCGCCAGCCTGTCAACGGAGCTGCATTTATGTCTGTATTTACTTATTTATTTAACCATTATCGAGATGAAATGATGGGTTCTAATCGACAGTGAGATGCATTTATGGCTCTTCTTAGTGGCCTAAGCTTTTCAAACATTACAGGCCGGAAAACATTATATAGAATTACATTTCTCCTGCGATTGACTTTCTATGGAATGTTTTTTAGGAGAAAAAGATTAACTGGGTGAGGATAAGCTAAAATTTCTGCATAATCATTTTTGTTGAACGCTGAGTCTTGATGAGTTTGTTATGATTTATTCAAAGCTGTTTTAGATGTGCAAGACAGTATTTTTTTGGACTCTCTGGAAGTGAGTATTGATTGAAAGATAACTGCAGATTAAGGAAATAATTTTATTCATTAAAAAGCCTTATGCATTGGTGTGCTTTTTACATTTCAACTTTCAAGCACTGGGCGAAGGAGTTTCTTTTCCTGTGCATTGTTATTCTTGCTGATTATTGGGAAAGTTTTATTGAGGTCACAGAATGCAGGTTAATAGAATTGAGTAGAGCGTGTGGTCTTGGTTGCAGCTGGGAGAGGAAGGCATGTGGCCCCAATTCAGCTGCCAGCCAGCCCTGTGGTGGGAGCCGGGCCCCAGGACTCCTCGCTGGCTCCAGGTGGGGCCTCGGCGTGGGCGTCTTCCCTGCCACGAGGGTCAGGAGCCCTGGACAGCAACACGGTCCCAGCAGGGACCCCCTAAAATAGTCTAGATGTGCGTCTCTGCCTCTGGGTGCACTTTAAAGCAGTGATTAGCAAATCCAGCCCACTGCCTGGGTTTCACAGTCCTTGAACTCAGAGTGGTTTTCACAGATGGACGTTGTCCATCGATTTTATGACGGGAAACACTCACTTTGAACCACGATGGAGTGAAATATTTCCCTTCTCTTCCCCTCCAGCCAAATTCCTTTCTTTTTGTTCACAGACCTGTATTACCAAACAAATCATATGCAGTTATGGTATTTTGGATTTTGTCAATTAAAATGTGTGGGAATTTGTTTTCTCTTTTTTAATATAAATACCTAGATAATACTCACATCTTGCCTCTTGACCTATAAAGCCTGAAATATATATTATCTGGCCTTTATAGCAAAAAGTTTGCTGATTCCTGTTGGAGCAGGTCTGTCCAAAATTATACGTAAAACACGTGTGAAGTGTGTGGATTTTTTTTTCTGGGGCGAGGTTTCCTGGCTTTGTTTGATCTGAAAGGAGCGCGTGACCAAATGTTGAGACCACCAGTCTCACTGGATGAGGGCCTACCCACTGCCCCAAACGCTTCACACGTACTGTATGTATAAGAACAATAATTCAAAGCATTATGAGGCCAGCGTACAAAGAATGATCGACACATTGCCCATGTGAATTTAAGGGGGCAAACGGTAGGGCTGAATTGAATTGTTAAAAATTTGCGAGCAACTCTTTAGTCATGATCACGAAGCTTATTACATTTTGCTGGGAATAGCGTAAGCTATTGTTTGATCAGCTTTATGACATAATGTGAAAAACAGGAGCCCTTTTCTTCTTTTTTTTTTTTTCTGATGGAGGTACTGGGGATTGAACTCGGGACCTCGTGCATACCAAGCACATGCTCTACCACTGAGCTACACCCTCCCTCCCAAGAGCCCTCTTCTTCGATGCCCTTGAGAAAAGCAGAGCTTGGCGCGGCATGGGTGCTGAGCCTGGGCCCATGACTGACTGAGCCACCTGAGCACAATTAACTGGACATCTGACCTGCCAAATGCACGTAGTTAGGGTTATGAGATCACTTATTCTTATGCATTTGAAGCTAACCCACCAGCATGGCACCTACAAGGAGTCAGCCTGTAAAGATCTTGGCATTTCCTACGTTCCGTTGGGCCCACTCTGCTGTCTAGGCAATGGCTGTGAGACAGAGGAGCTCATGGCTTTTGGAAAACAGAGAGGGTCAGAGAGCCTTCGGAGAGCCCACAGCGGTTCCTGAGGACTCAAGTCTGATACCCTGGTTCCATTCGCTTGGAATTTCTGGCAGGCTGGTCTCCCAGCCTTTTCAGGCCACATCCGGCGGGTAGTCGGGGGGGGCTCAGAGGCAGGCTGGCCACACCAAACGCCTGCTTCATTTCTGATGCTGGCTCCAGCTCCTCCTTCCTGCAAAGCTGGGTGGAGACGCGTGGCCTTTACAGCCCCCGCCCCCGGGAAAGAACAGGAGGAGAACAGGAAACAGAGGTGAAGCCGTTGCCTGGAACCAAAGCCAGCATATTCCTGCCCAGCGGCCTGGGAAGTGCTGTCTCAGAGGACTGTCCTTCCTCGCTGGAGCTTATAAAAAGGAGGAGGATTCACACACCTTCTCTGATCGAGCTGTTTGTGAATTCTGGCAAATGTCTTCCAGGGCTTACCTGAGTGGCTTAAGTACCACATCACTGATGGTTCTGATTGAAGAAACTCTCCCGAGATGGCAGGGAGACAGAGGGTCCGCAGGGAGCCACAGCCCCGAAGCGCCCCGATGCTCTGCCCCGAGTTCCGCTCGCCGGGCTGCCCTGAGCCCCCTGTACCCGCTGCGGTGGCAAGCGGCCCAGGGAAGGGCAGCTCTTGCCAACGCTGCAGGATACAGATTTAATTCCATCTAGCAAACATTTACGACACCCCTCTGGGTGCCAGACATGGGGCTGGGTTCTGGGGCTGGAAAGATGAATAGGGTATGATTCCAGAACTCAAAGCGGTCCCGGTTTACAGGAGGGAGGCACAACCGCATGAACAATAAAGCGGACGAGGGGGCAGAGGGGACCTATCAGCGGAGGGATGACGTGGATGTGTCTGAACTGATGACGAGATGGTAACACGCAGACACGAGCATCCCAGGCCCGGGAAACAGCTCAAGCTAAGTTAAGAAGGTATCAAAGTCCATGGCATTTGGGGTGAAAGTTGAAAGGACTTTGTCCTGGAGAGATGTGGGAGGAGAGGCTAGCCCTGCGGCCTGGGCACAGCTGTCGAGATTCATTATTGCTGGAGACACACGAGCAAAGAAAAATAAACACATCGCTGCCACCTCCCCCCGCCCCCACCTCGGGAAGCTGACCTTTGCAGGTGAAGACAGGTAGGTTGTTTGGTAAGATGATTAGTTTCCTAGAGCTGCCATAGCAAAGTGCCACCTGCTGGGTGGTTTAGACAAGAGAATTTTATTGTCTCATGGTTCTGGAGGCTGGAAATCGAAGATCCAGGCGTCGGCAGGGTTGGTTCCTTCTGAGGCCGTGAGGGAGAATCTGTTTAGGCCTCTCCCCAGCTTCTGGTGTCTGTTGGCTTGCAGAAATATCGCGCTGATCTCTGCCTCTATCCTCACACGGTGTTCTCCCTGTGTGTGTCCCTGGGTCCAAATTTCCCCTTTTAATAAGGACACCAACCATACTGGATTAGGACCCACCCTAACGGCTTCGTCTTAACTCAGTCCCCTGCAAAAACCCTTCTAGAAAAGTTACATTCCCAGGTACTGGGGCTGAGGACTTCAGCCTCTTTTGGAGGGGCACAAGGCAACCCATAACGGTATGTTGCAGCAAAATACGGCATCCTAAGTGTGCTGGGCCGGGCATCTGTGTACGAGGCAAGGGTCGGGGAGGTTTGCGATTTTCAATGAGGCGGTTCAGGGTATGACTCACTGCAGAGGAGAGAGACATCTGAACAAAACCTCGAAGGAGGTGAGCGAGTGAGACTTACCGATGTTGAGGGAGGTGTAGCCAGCGCAAAGGCACTGAGTTAGAGTGTGACCTGTGGGTCCGAGGAGCAGGGAGGAGGCCGGTGAGGCTGGAGCAGTGTGAGGAGAAGGAGGCAGAAGGAGACGGGGTCAGGGATCACGGGACACGCAGGGCCTTACTGCCACTGGGAGGTCTTTGGCCAGGGGGCTATCCTGCAGTTTCGAGCAGAAGAGTGAGATGATCTGATACAGGTTTTCAAGAGTTTTGGGGGTTGCTGTGTGGAGAACAGTCTGGAAGCAGGGGCCAGGGTGGCTGTGGGAAGATGGGAGAGGAGGTGACTGTAAAGGTCCAGCTGAGAGGCAGAGATGGTGAGATTTCTGAGACGTGGGTGGTGAATGGAGGCGGTGAGACATTCAGATAAATGGGGAGTGAGCTGCGCCCGGTACGATCCAGCGCGGCGACTGTCTCCACCGAGGTGGGGGCTTTGCAGCAGGTCGGCCGTGGGAACCCGCTGTGTGAGGCAACCGGGGAAAGACAAGGCGGGTGGCCCTGCGGTCGGTAGACCCTCGTCCTCCTCTCCTTCTCCACTTCAACTGTGCACTGAGTTGTGAATCCTTTCTCACCCCTTCCTCTGTTACTGTCCAGTTTCAGGCCTGAATGTCCTCTCACCTGGAATAGGTTCCCCAATGACCTTCCTACTTCTAATTTCTCTATATTTCCTTCTAAACTCTTCTTAAAGTTATTTTCAGACTATGCCCCCCTAAAATGTGAAGCTGACGGTAGTCAGTTCCTGCGTCCCCTTGAGACCCTGGGGTGACTCGCGTTGTCTAACCGGAGCCTGCGTTCTCTGTCCTGGCCCGCGAGGCTGTTCCGCGTCTGGCCCAGACCCACCTTGTCAGCTTCCCCTTTCTCTGCCCGTGACCTCAGACCCCAGACCTTGTCCTCACCACGCAAGTGCCTTTCCCTGCAGCCTGCCCCCTCTCTGCCAAGAAGAAAGCTTTCATCCACAACAGTTATCATGATTTGTTATCCTGCATTTCCAACCGTACCGTTCACTCGTGTGGAAGAGTCCAAAGGGCGCGGACTTCTAAGCCAGCGAGACCTGGATTATAACCGTGGCCTTGACAATGATCAGCTGTGTGACTTCGATCAGCTACCTGATCCTTCTGAGACTCAATTTCCTCCTCTGTACAGTGGAGATCACCAGGTCTCCCCTGAGTATAGGGAAACCAGGTTGTTAAAGTGACTGCTCTGCACCAGACTTGTGAGAGGCGTTCGGTGAATGATGACTGTTATTAGCGGATATCAGTTTGGAGCTCGGAGGAGAAATCATCTGGAGTTAGACTTTCAGGAGTCGGGAATGTCTGGAAGCTGTGGGCAATTTATAATTTTCCAGGCAGACTGTGTCGAGAAAGAGACAACGACCCAGGACAGAACACACACCATTAATTGACGTTACGTTTTAATCTAACACACACTCACATGTCACCAGTTTAAATCCAACTAATTTAGATTTTATGACGCTGCAGGCAAAACTGCGTTGCAACTTACTTCTGTGCTGTTTAGGAGAAAATTAATGGGGAGAACATGATTCCGAGCTCCTGACGTGGGGATGTTTAGCCTACTTGAGCAAGTCAGTGGAAGTCAGGTTGGAATCGGTTTAGCAAGGTTAGCTTATGGGGAGGCAATGCGTCCCTTTAAATGATTTAGGGATGTAAAATTAGAATGTTGGAGAAAGAAGGACACTGAGATCATGAGTGTATGCCCCTCATTCTAAAGAGGAGAAAAACAGAGGAATCAAAAGGTCAACTGACTAGTACAAGAATAAACCACACAGAATAAACAACAAGACGGAGATGAGAATCAGGTGGGCGGAGTCCTGAGTGGCGTTCCTTTGAATGGGCTGCGTATCAGCTTGTACGCTGAAAGTGATCAGTGGGTTTTCCCAGGCCACACCTGGTTAGCCATTATTATTATTTGTTGTTATTATTTTTTGCGAATTCTTGGTGGTAATTAAGGAAGTGCTGTTTACAAATGATTGTGTCACTCAGACTTACACTTGACTCATGCTGGGGTCCCCAGTGAGGCTCTGGAACGGACGACAGGGGTGTGGCCTGTGCACGTGGGCCGCCGTGAAAGGAGACCGCACAATGAGTGCATTCCTGATGGTTCAGAGTTTGTTCACTCTGAACAAATGTTCTTTATTTTTAAAAAATTGGCCTCTAAATACTCAGTTTAGCTCACTGGTCCTTAATTAGGACCATTGTGAGTTGAGGATTTGCTCTGCAGAGTGGAGTTTCGGAATCCTGAAGTCTGGCTGCTTTATACTTAGTCTCAGCCAAGAGCAAAAGCATTTTATGAACAAGAAAACACCCTCCCTTTGTCATCTGATGGCAGAGAACTCTGGTCAGTGTCACTTTTGGAGTCACTTTTTTAGCTTTCCTTACTGGCTGAAATATGAGCAGGTCACATCCATCTCATTGAAGGGGGGCCCTGAGAATAATTAGCTGACTGAGGTGAACTGTCTTAAAGGGTGAATAGTTTGTATAGATCATTATTGGCTCACTCTCGCGCTCTCTCTCTCCAAACACACACACACACACACACACACACACACACACACACACGGCGGGTAGAGTATAGCTCAGTGGTAGAGCACCTGCTTAGCTTGCAAAAGGTGCTGGGTTCAATCCTCAGTGCCTCCATTAAAGAAATATATATATATATATTTTTTGCCCAGGAGAGTATGGTCCCTGGAATTCCTATCGTCTGACTTCAGGAGAATCTGAAGAGAAGGAAATCCAGTGTGATGCATTCTCAAAAGGTCCATGTATTTGTTTGACTTAAAAATTTGTACCCTTAGTACCACTGCCCCAGGCTGTCAAGGCAAAATAAATCAGTGTGTTAATTACTCGAATAAAAGAACAGTAGAAAAACAGCTGCAGCTGGTGGAAAAACAAACAAATGGAAGCCGAATTATTCCACTGCGGAAGATTACAAACTAGGCTGGAACTAGCCACAAAGAGAAATAGGTAAAAATGGAAACTTCTTAACCCTGCAAACCACACACCTCTTTCTACCTGGGAACGAAACAAACTATGACTCATCCTTTAACCTCTGAGGTTCCCCTGCTTTGTCTTTTTCTTCTCTTCTGCCTTCGTCTTGGATTTAACAAAGAGACAGTGGGAATAAGAGTGTAGATCAGTGTGAAACATTAAATTAAATATTATGTATTCTTTATCTCTTTTGGGTTAGAAAGATGAAGAACATAAGAAAGACACTGAGAGCACCCTACTGAACTGATAGTTTTTATAAACCCACTCTAACTCTGGCATGTGGGAGGGTGGTCGTGGCGTGCTCCGGATACTCTGTGAGCAGCTCAAAAGCTCAGGAATTCGGGGGCACTGAATCTGCTGAATTTGCTCAGTTCGTGGCATTTCAAGTGCACACTGGACACAAGCCACGCTGGGCAGGGCAGATCTAAGCCCTTAACACGATCCTTGAATCTCGTGCGATATTGGTTGGCAACTGGCTTCTTAAAGTCCTGAAGTGTGGATTTTCACCTTCTGCCTGGGAAACTCCAGATTCAGCATTTTGCTCTTCATGTCCTCAGTTTTATTGTGGAAAAAGGGAAACCATGTTAAGCCTACTTCTGTATTTCATTTCTAGGACATCCCTATTTAACTGCGTTTGTTCTCAAACATTGGTCATGAGCCATGGCTGGGTTGGTTACAAGAAGCTAGTGGCACTGTGTGCAACTGTCACTGAATCTGATTGGTGTCTGTCTCCAAACTAGCTCCTGAAGCATCCAGGGGCAGGTCGCAACTCCAGGGCCTAACACACTGTAGCTGTGCTGGAAAGTTTGTTGGATGTTAAGTGACCATTTCCCCAACAAACGCTGGCAACTGTTTCTTTCTTTGGATGAATTTCTTGGAATCATGCTACTGCGTGAGATCCTGAAAACTTTCACCTGTGAATCTGTTCAGCTCTGACATGGATTTTAGGACCCATGAGGGTCACAAGAGCAACCTGCATATAAGTGACTTGCTACTCCTCATAAATTACCAGTATTGCGAAATGGAAAGTTTTTTTTTTTTTTTTTTTTTTTTTTTAGAACATTCTTGCAACGTTTTAAAAGCAAGACCTAAGAACCTATTAACAGGAATCTGGTTTAGTTTGCAAAATGGTTCCCGAAGTTCACCAACCTTTTTAATTTTCTGTTACCCTAGTTTGAAGACTGTCCTTTGAACAATCACCAAGACCAAGATCTTCATGAAAACAGTGGGCTTGACTGTCAGGACCTTGGCTGCTCCGGGTAATTTGTATTATATATTCCCAATGAACAAATATGACAGCTCAGGTTGGGATATGCTGCTGATAGGAACAAAGCTTTCCTGACAGTGAGTTTTCACTCTGCTTTTTAAAGGTTGCTTAATGACCTGCTGGAGGTAGAAGTTTAATCCCGCCAACTTCTACTTGGCATTCCAACCACGTGCCCTCTACATTCCCAAATGTCAGTTCTCTCTGAAAAACTGGCAATGGAATTTTTACTTGCACACAAGTGTAGATTCAACCTTTTCATTTTTTTCCTCCGATCTCTATCAGCAAAATGAGGTTTGGGATTTGATGGGGTCATGTCAGAATCCAATTCCCTTAATTCCCATTTTAACACAGCGTTCTATCTAGTTGAAAGGTCTTCTGCTCTCTCGACGTTTCTTTCTTCAACACGGGATGAATCAAAAAAGGAAGTGTGAGAGTCTTGGGTTTTAAACATCAGTCTCACCTCTGGCAGTGATGGATAATGTTGGCCTCTCTCTTAGCTGTTGGGGATTCTTAACTACAGCATATGAGTTGGAAGTTACGGGTTTGAATGTCTTGATCTAAAATGACTTTACAAAATATCAAGTGTTGATTACTTGTGCAGATTTCACACATATTTTCAGCACTGTCTCATCTTGTAACACACGTTATAGCAGCAATATTCAACTATTAATTGGATGCTTACAGCCCTGGGATTCACCTTTCTATCAGAACAATACTATCTTCTATTTTGTCACTGTCTCCAATTTTTTTTGGAGCATTTTTTGCTGGCTTCATTCTTGATTTTTTTTTTGGGAACTATTTTCCCCCTTTAGGGGTTTGGAAAAGGGCTTGAATTTCTCTCTTCTTAATGTCTTTACTGCCAAAAATAGAATTATATCTATGATGCTTGGACATTCAGGAGTGGAACTACGTTTTGCGATTTCCTTCTCCTAAGCCATAAAGCATAAATGATTTTGAAATCCTTTGTTATGGAAACAGAGTTTCATAATCCAAAACATCTGGCTTTGATAGTCATATCATAAATGATACTGAGATAATGCTAGGACCGTGAGGGTTGAATAGGAATTTGGCCCTAGAACTGACATCAGAATGAGAGTCTGCAGATACGAAACACAGTGAGATGGTCAGTTTGCATCTTTTCTATTTTACATCTTCGCAGGACTTTGCATGGAAGAACTTTAAATTAAATAGGCATTTCTCTTGTTTCGCATTGGTAAAGATGGACAGATGGTGAAACAGGGCAAATTACAGGAAGCTGACATAACTTAACCCCGGAGAGTTTGAAAGGTGCATAGACTGAAGGTTGAACTCCACATCAGGGGTCCTCACCTCAGCTCTGACTTTGGGCCACTAATTTGATGAAACTGGAGGAAGGGAGGTCTAATCACCAATCACAGGGCCCTGAGATCTTCACTAAGGGAAAAAATATTCCTGTTGGCCAAGGCTGTTGTAAATAAATGAATAAGCAAAGCCCGTACTCCCGTGGAATCAGTCTGTTCTTTCATTTACCTAAACTCAGAGTCAAACCAGCGGATCTGACCAGCACCTTCTAGTGAGATTTATCATTACTACTTTTAATGTGAAATGTTTACATTTGATTTAATTAATTTGTAAATAAAACATAAAAAGTGAAATTTAATTAAAAAGTACTGATTTTTTAAAATTGGATTTGGAAGGGGTCTACATTTTAAAAAAAGGTTTAGATTAAAGCAAAATGCTTACTTTTCAGTTGAACATACCTAAATTGAAAGGGACTTAATAAAATTCACATCCTGAGTCCCTAAGAATAAACAGGAGGATTTTACTATAAGCAGATCGCATGTTTTAGTTCAGTGAACAAAGAGTGCCCTTAACTGACAACTGGAAAGTCTTCCTCTACCAGTGTTTCCAGAAAGAAGGACTTCAGAAACTAAAAACTCTGAAGTTTTAACAGCTTCCCTCAACTGAGAACTGGCTGATGGTCAACATGCCTGTAAAGCGGGTCAACGCAGTCAATTATACTGGGGCCAATTAAGTCAATTACCTGGGGAGAGTCAGCGAGTAGAGTTGGATCTCAAAAGGTGCTTCAATGAGAGTTGGTTTTCTTCCCTGAGATTTTGGCAAATAATTTTCCACACAAAGATAATTGTTTTCATGTTCTAAATAACAAACCTTCACGACTCAGCTGCTCATTTTTCTGTGTCTTTGAGCAAGAA
The DNA here is from genome assembly GCF_009834535.1 of Camelus ferus. NCBI lineage: Eukaryota > Metazoa > Chordata > Mammalia > Artiodactyla > Camelidae > Camelus > Camelus ferus. Next base: position 22,647,296 of record NC_045724.1, read on the forward strand.
ATCTCGCCTGTGTGCCCTGCGCTCTCAGCCCCGTCAGTGCAGGAGCGGTGGCCTTCCTCTCTGCACGTCACCTTTCTCGAGTGTCTCAGCTTTTACACCCTTACCCCTTGCTCCGCTGACTACAGACACACACGTGTGGGCTTCTAAATGGCAATAGGAAATTCTTAAAAAAAATTTTTTTTTTTTTAAATGGAGGTACTGGGACTTGAACCTAGGGACCCTGTGCACGGTAAGCATGTGCTTTACTGATGAGCTGTACTCTCCCCCCACAACAGGGAGTTCTTGCACTTTTAAGTCCTGGCAAGAAGGGTTCCCCAATCCCAGTGCGCTCAGAGGCCGCCTTTATGGACAGGTGCTTAAAAGCCATGCAGCCCACTTTCTAGATACTCTATTTTTATTTCTGTGTCAAACCTAAACCACCTTGTCTTTGTTCTGCATTGAAGTTACCTTATTGAATTGTTTATATGACATGACATAGATACACCTGGAAGAAATGTATTAGAGATGCCTTATGAATATTCTTGTGTTTACTGTCAGAATATTGGTGAAGGTACAGGTGCTAAATTAAAGGGAAACTTCTTTATAAACACCTACCACAGGAGACATTTCACTCGGATTTCAGATACTCAACGTTCAATAGGTTTGGCTTACGATTCCCTGTGCCGTAGTGACCCCTGGAAAGCTCAGAGTCAAATATTCAGGCCACCTCAAGCAACTGTATGTGACTTTGCATTGTCTGCATACCTTAATTTACTTTTCTCTTTTTTTTTTTTTTTGAGTTTCCTTTTGTTCTTTGAACATTTAGCTACTTTAAAGGTTTTGGGACACTTTTATCAAAGTACACAAGGCAGGGTCATTTTTTTTTTTAGTTCAGGAAAATTTTCTTAAATTACAGATGTATTTATTCTCTTTCATTACTTTGTTCATTGCTCTGGGGACTCCTAATATGTACATTGGATTTTATTTTTGCCCTCAAAAAATTACACTTTTAGTTTAAACATATTTGTTATTTCAATCTTATAACTATCTTCAGGGCATTTTGTATTGTATTTATTCAGGTTTGCATGGTTTTCCTTTATTTTGAGTTCTTTGAGTCCCATCACCTTTTTCAAGTATTTTTCTTCTCCAATCACTTTATTTCTAAGCTTTCATAATTCTGATCTGTGTTATTCTTTAATAATTTCTACAATTATTTATTTTAGTTTTTGAAGTATTAGGTAACAGTTTTTATTTGCTCTGTGAGTGTGTTTCTCTGGTATGCTTTCATTGTTTAAAACATACAAGGATATTCCATCCTTCCTTCCTTTGTGATAATAATGTTGTATAGAAATTGACTGTAATTCTTTTCTGCTGCTCATTTTTAAGTGAAGTTAATTTTCCTGCACTTCTAAGAGGCAGAGGTGGACCACGACGTCTTTTCTAGCTTCACTGCTCTGGAGGCTCTTGTTTTGATGAAATGATTAAAACATGGCTTGAGACTGTGTTTCTGAGCTCAGCTCCGTCTCCTCTGCTTGCTTTCCTCACGTGTATCCGCACTTCTCTTTCCTTTGCCCCACGTATCATTGTCCTGCTCGACTTAGACTCTGCTCTCTTCAATTTCTCCTTAGCGAGAGGCTTGCTCTAGAAGTGAGCTCAGGACTGCAAGTTCTGGGAATCCTAGAACCAAGCCCATTTCAGCACCTCCTGACCTCCCGTGGGTCCCTTTGCTCTCACCTGTGAATCAGAATCTTCAGAACCCCCGACAGTTTTGCTGCTGTGTTTAGGGAGTTACTTACTGTGGGTGGTTTTGAATTCTCCTGTTCTCTAGGCACTCAGATACCCCATTTGCCTTTTTCCACATGAATGTAGATATCAAATGGGTCTTGTCACTGTTCGTGGTTCAACCCCCACTTCTCGTATTTTGGAATTCTTATCAGTCAGTTTTATTGTAGAGTCTTACATTCCTTTGATAGCGTGGTTTTACCCTAGACATCACTATACAAATAAATGTGGTTTCCTTTGAGCTTTTTAGATCACACCTAGAAATAATTTTGTACTTTAAATCTTGATGTGAAGCACAGAATACTGCCTGTAAGCAGAGGGGAGGTAACATAACAGACTTTCTAGAGTTTTTCTCACGGTGGTGAGGTCTCTTCTCTGAATCTGCTTAAACCTGATGAGCGGGTTTATCAAAATTTCATTGTATTTGAACTTTATCTCTGATTCAGTTCTAAAGAGCTTCAGAAAGGAGAAATGAAGAGTTTAGGGCCATTCCATTTCTGTGTTAAAAAATATTCTCCAAACAAGAAAAGTAATGTCTTCACCCTATGAAGTTGTTAGCTTCTTGAAATCACTGTTTTAAAATAACCAGGCCTTGATCATCAATTAGAACTAAATTTAAAAAGTCCTTAACTGCAAAGGTATTTGTTGATCTACTTTCAAGACAAGTCTAAAGCTATAAGCTAATCATATATATGAGAAAAGAAATCACAGTTGAATTATGGTCTATTTTTCATTATCAGAGGTGAGGCTTTGAATTTATAGTGAGTTCCCCAAAGTGAGTTATTTTATATGTGTAGGGGTTAAAAACGGTGAATATTTCTTTGTTGAACTGCTGATGTATAAATCTGGGGCAGATCCTATTTTTAGGAAGTTGTTCTGTAATAAAATGTAAGACTTGGAGCTACTAAAAAAACCCAATGCCCTAGTGCATTCAGTTTCATTTGCTCAGAGACAGAATAATTGATGGGATTTAAAAAAAATCACAACCATGACTTTGACATTCCTAGTTTCTTTGGTCCAATTACTAATTACTGTAAATCTCATTTAGATTTGCCTGTGTATTTCCTCATCAACAAGTAACAGCTTTTGATCTCTATCCTCTGTGGAATCGCATGGAGACGGAGAGAGAAGGAATGGGAAAGGGTGAAATAAAACAGAAAATGGAAAGTATAAAAAGATTTGCTTCTGTATATTTTGAATTCTTGAATTCACAAAGAGATTTGGTTTTCTTGAGGATTAAAAAAACTGGCAACTCAATGGTCCACAAATTGACTTTTTCATTTCATTCACTGTATTTTACATAATTTTTTTTCTCCTTAGTAATATAAAACAGTTTCTAGCTTGGTCCCCAAATTCCCTAGTGGTATGTGTCCCCTGGTCCGCCATCTGTAGGAGCAGAGACAAGGGAGCCGGGAAGGAGTGAGGCACGAGTCTGCAGCACAGTAAGCTTCCAGCAGCACGAGACGGACAGCTCGTGCAAGCAAGAGTGCAATGGGCTCTTCACCGCTGAGGAGTCCTGACCCCCTGTCTAGGGGTCACTGTCAGCTTTGAGCCTTTGGAAGTAGAAATTTCCATTACCTTTTCCACTTAGCATGCTACCGTCCATACACCAAGTAGGCACAATGAATAAATGAACTGAAATTCTGTCCAATCAGGATAAAACTCAAACATGGCTTCCTCTTTGAAGCCTGCCTCGACCCCTACTCAGAAGCAACCTCTGATCCTTCCCTTCCCTGGAGTCCTGACAGGAGACATGGTTCCTGGTGTTGCCCAATCCAGGGCCCACCCTAAGCCCTTTACGAGAGTGTAAGGTTGTGGGAAATTGTA